>NC_135494.1:17815891-18163391 GCF_052094955.1 Ictidomys tridecemlineatus
GTATAAGGACTGCTACAGAGAAGAGAGGTTGGAGTCTGAGGTGCAGAAGGACCATTGCAAAGAGCAGAGGTTGGAGACTGGGTTTCAGAAGGATCCTACAGAGAGCAGAGTTTTGACACTGAGGTGCAGAAGGACTGTTGTAGGGAGCAGAGGTTGGAGATTGGGGTGCAGAAGTACTTTTGCAGAGAACAGAGGTTGGATTCTGAGGTGCAGAAGGACTTTTACAGAGAGCAGAGGTTGGAGACTGGTGTGCAGAATGACTGACACATGACGCAGAGTTTTGAGACTCTGGTGTAGAAGGACTGTTACAGAGAGCAGAGGTTGAAGACTGCAGTACAGAAGGACTGTTATAGAGATCAGAGGTTGAAGACTGGGGTGCAGAGGGATTGTTGCAGAGAGCAGAAGTTTCAGAGTAAGGTGCAGAAGGAGTGTTACAGAGAGCAGAGTTTGGAGACTCTGGTGCAGAAGGACTGATACAGAAAGCAGAGGTTGAAGACTGGGGTGTAGAAGGACTGTTGCAGAGAGCAGAGTTTGGAGACTGGGTTGGAGAAGGACTGTTGCAGACAGCAGATGTTGGAGACTGAGTTGCAGAAGGAATGTGGCAGAGAGCAGAAATTAGAGACTGGGGTGCATATGGACTATTGCAGAGAGCAGAGATTGCAGACTGAGGTGCAGAAAGCCTGAAACAGACAGAAGAGTTTTGAGAATGTGGTGCAAAAGGACTGATACAGAAAACAGAGTTTGGAGACTGGGGTGAAGAAGGACCCTTACAGAGAACAGAGGTTAAAGACTGCTGTACAGAAGAAGTGTTTTTGACAACAAGGTTTGAGACTGGGGTGCAGAGAAACCATTTCAGAGAGCAGAGATTAGAGACTGGGGTACAGAATGATTTTACAGAGAGCAGATTTTGGAGACTTGGTTGCAGAAAGACTGTTGCAGAATAGACGTTAGATACTGGGGTGCAGAAGAATCGTTGAAGAGAACAGATTATGGAGACTGGGGTATAGAAGGACTGTTCCAGAGAGCAGATTTTGGAGACTGGGGTGCAGAAGGACTGTTGCAGAGAGCAGTTGTTGAAGACTGAGGTGCAGAAGGACTGTTTCAGAGAGCAGAGTTTGGAGACTGGGGTGCAGAAGGACTGTTACAGAGAGCAGGGGTTGGAGACTGAGGTGCAGAAGGAAAGTTACAGAGAGCAGAGCTTGGAGACTGGGGTGCAGAAGGACTAATACCGAAAGCACAGGTGGGAGACTGGGGTCAAGGAGGACCGTTACAGAGAGCAGAGGTACGAGACTGCAGTACAGAAGAACTGTTACAGAGAGCAGATTTTTAAGACTGTGGTACAGAAGGGCTGTTGGAGAGAACAGAAGTTGGAAACTGGGGTGCATAAGAACCGTTGCTGAGAGCAGAGGTTGGAGACTGATGTGCAGAAGGATTGTTACAGAGAGTAGAGTTTGGAGACTTGGGTGCAGAAGGATCTTTCAGAGAGCTGAGGTTGGGGACTGGGGTACAGAAGCACTGTTGCAGAGAGCAGAGATTGGAGACTTGGGTGCAGAAGGATCGTTGCAGAGAGAAGAGGTCGGAGTCTGTGGTTTACAAGGATCGTTGCAGAGAGCAGAGGTTTGAGACTGAGGTGCAGAAGGACTGTTACATAGAGCAGATTTCAGAGTCTGGGGTGCAAGACTGGTACAGAAATCAGATGTTGGAGCCTGGGGTGCAGAATGATTGTTGCAGACAATAGAGGTTGGAGACTGGGTTGCAGAAGGACTTTTGCAGAGGGCAGAGGTTGGAGACTGGGATGCAGAAGGACTGTTGCAGAGTACAGAGGTTGAAGACTGGGGTGCAGAAGGATCATAAAAGAGAGCAGAGTTTTCAGACTGAGGTGCAGAAGGACAAATTCAGAGAGCAGATGTTAAAGACTGAGATGCAGAAGGACTGTTACAGAGAGTAAACGTTGGATACTGAGGTGCAGAAAGACAATTGCAGAGAGCAAAAATTGAAGACTGAGGTGCAGAAGGCCTGTTACAGAGAGCAGATGTTGGAGACTGAGGTGCAGAAGGACTGATACAGAAAGCAGAGTTTCGAGACTGGGGTGCAGAAGGACCATTACAGAGAGCAATGGTTGGGGATTGCGGTGCAGACGAACTGTTACAGAGAGCAAAGGTTAGAGACTGGGGTGCAGAAGGACTGTTGCAGAGAACAGAGGTTGGCGATGAGGTGCAGAAAGGCTGCTACAGGGAGAAGAGTTTGGAGACTGGGATGCAGAAGGACTGTTGCAAAGTACAGAGTTTGGAGACTGGGGTACAGAAGGACCGTTGCACAGAGCAGATGTTTGAGGTTTGGATGCAGAAGTCCTGTTAAAGAGAGAAAAGGTTTTAGACTGGGGTGCATAAAAACTGTTACAGGAAGCAGAGTTTGGAGACTGGGTAGTAGAAGGATCTTACAGAGAGCAGAGGTTGGAGAATGACGTGAAGAAGGAGTGTTACAGAGAGCATAAGTTGGAGTCTGGGGTGCAGAAAGACTGTTACAGAGAGTAGAGTTTGGAGACTTGGGTGCAGAAGGATCTTTCAGAGAACTGAGGTTGGAGACTGGGGTACAGAAGCACTGTTTCAGAGAGCAGAGATTGGAGACTTGGGTGCAGAAGGATCGTTGCAGAGAGAAGAGGTTGGAGTCTGTGGTTCAGAAGGATTGTTGCAGAGAGCAGAGGTTGGAGACTGAGATGCAGAAGGACTGTTACAGAGAGCAGATTTTGGAGACTGGGGTGCAATACTTATACAGAAATCAGATGTTGGAGCCTGGGGTGCAGAATGATTGTTGCAGACAGCAGAGGTTAGAGACTGGGTTGCAGAAGGACTGTTGCAGAGAGCAGAATTTGGAGACTTAGGTTCAGAAGGACTGTTACAGAGAGCAGAGGTGGGAGACTGGAATGCAGAAGGACTGTTGCAGAGAACAGAGGTTGAAGACTGGGGTCTAGAAGGATCGTGGAAGAGAGCATAATTTTCAGACTGAGGTGCAGAAGGACAAATACAGAGAGCAGATGTTGGAGACTGGGGTGCAGAAGGGCTGTTGCAGAGTGCAGAGGTTAGAGACTTGTGTACAGAAAAACTGTTTCAGAGAGGAGATGTTGGAGACTGGGGTTCAGAACGCCTGTTACAGAGAGCAGAGTTTGGACAAGGGGTGCAGAAGAACTGTTACAG
The DNA here is from genome assembly GCF_052094955.1 of Ictidomys tridecemlineatus. NCBI lineage: Eukaryota > Metazoa > Chordata > Mammalia > Rodentia > Sciuridae > Ictidomys > Ictidomys tridecemlineatus. Next base: position 17,819,086 of record NC_135494.1, read on the forward strand.
ATAGCAGATTTTGGAGATTGGTTTGAAAAAGTATCTTACAGAGAGTAGAGGTTGGAGACTGAGATGCAGAAGGACTGTTACAGTGAGTAGACGTTGGATACTGAGGTGCACAAGGACAATTGCAGAGAGCAGAAGTTGAAGACTGAGGTGCAGAAAGACTGTTACAGAGAGCAGAGGTTGGAGACTGAGGTGCAGAAGGACTGATACAGAAAGCAGAGTTTGGAGACTGGGGTGCAGAAGGACCATTACAGAGAGCAGAGGTTGGGGATTGCGGTGCATAGAACTGTTAAAGAGAGCAGAGGTTAGAGACTGGCGTGCAGAAGAACTGTCGCAGAGAAAAGAGGTTGGCGACTGAGGTGCAGAACGGCTGCTACAGGGAGCAGAGTTTGGAGACTGGGATGCTGAAGAACTGTTGCAAAGAACAGAGTTTGGAGACTGGGTTACAGAAGGACAGTTGCACAGAGCAGAAAATGTTGGAAATTTGGATGCAGAAGGCCTGTTAAAGAGAAAAAAGGTTGGAGACTAAGGTGCATAGGACTGTTACAGAAAGCAGAGTTTGGAGACTGGGTATTGAAGGATCTTACAGAGAGCAGAGGTTAGACAATGAAGTGCAGAAGGAGTATTACAGAGAGCATAGGTTGGAGACTGGGGTGCAGATGGACTGTTACAAAGAGTAGAGTTTGGAGACTTGGGTGCAGAAGAATCTTTCAGAGAGCTGAGGTTGGGGACTGGGGTACAGAAGCACTGTTGCAGAGAGCAGAGATTGGAGACTTGGGTGCAGAAGGATCGTTGCAGAGAGAAGAGGTTGGAGTCTGTGGTTCAGAAGGATTGTTGCAGAGAGCAGAGGTTGGAGACTGAGGTGAAGAAGGACTGTAACAGAGAGCAGATTTTGGAGACTGTGGTGCAAGACTGATACAGAAATCAGATGTTGGAGCCTGGGGTGCAGAATGATTGTTGCAGACAGCAGAGATTGTAGATTGGGGTGCAGAAGGACTGTTGCAGAGAGCAGAATTTGAAGACTGAGTTTCATAAAGACTGTTACAGAGAGCAGAGTTTGGAGACTTGAGTGCAGAATGACTGATACAGAAAGCAGAGTTTGGAGTCTGGGGTGGAAGAGGACAGTTACAGAGAGCAGAGGTTGGAGACTGCAGTACAGAAAGACTGTTAAACAGAGCAGAGGTTGGAGAGTGGGGTGCAGAAGGACAGTTACAAAGAGCACAGTTTTGAGACTGGGGTGAAGAAGGAATGTTGCAGAGAGCAGAGGTTGGAGACTGGGGTGCAGAAGGTCTCTTGCAGAGAGCAGATTTTAGAGACTGGGGTTCAGAAGGACCCTTACAGAGAACAGAGATTGGATACTGCGGTACAGGAGGACTGTTACATGGATCAAAGGTTGGAGACTGGGGTGCAAAATTACTGTTGTAGAGAACAGAGTTAAGAGAGAAGGGTGCAGATGGACCATTGCAGATAGCAGAGGTTGGAGACTGGGTTTCAGAAGGATCATTCAGAGAGCAGAGTTTGAACACTGAGGTGCAGAAGGACTGTTGCAAAGAGCAGAGGTTGGAGATTGGGGCGCAGTAGGACTGTTGCAGAAAGCAGTGGTTGGAGTCTGAGGTGCAGAAGGACTGTTAAAGAGAGCAGAGTTTAGAGACTGGGGTGCAGAAGGACTGATACAGAAAGCAGAGTTTGGAGACTGGGGTGCATAAAAACCGTTACAGAGAGCAGAGGTTTGAGACTGAAATACAGAAGGACGGTTACCGAGAGCAGAGGTTGGAGACTGGGGTGGAAAAAGACTGTTGTAGAGAACAGATTTTGGAGACTGGGGTGCAGACGGACTGTTGCAAACAGCAGAGGTTGCAGAGTGAGGTGCAGAAGTACTGTTACAGAGAGCAGAGTTTGGAGACTGTGGTGCAGAAGGACTGATACAAAAAGCAGAGGTTGGAGAATGGGGTGCAGAAGGAACCTTATAGAGAACAGAGGTTGAAGACTGCAGCACAGAAGAACTGATGTAGAGAACAAGGTTGGAGACTGGGGTGAAGAGGGACCATTGCAGAGAGTAGATATTGGAGTCTGGGCTGCCGAAGGATTTTTGCAGAGAGTAGACGTTAGAGACTGGGGTGCAGAAGGATTTTACAGAGAGAAAAGTTTGGAGACTGAGGTGGAGAAGGACTGTTGCAGAGAGCAGATGTTGGAGACTGGGGTGCAGAATGACTGTGCATAGTGTAGTGTTTAGAGACTGGGGTGCAGAAGGACTGTTGCAGCGAGCAGAGGTTGGAGACTGAAATACAGAAGGACTGTTACAGAGAGCAGATGTAGAAGCCTGGGGTGTAGAACGAGGGATACAGAAAGCAGAGTTTAGAGACTGGGGTTCAGAAGGACCGTTACAGAGTATAGAGGTTGGAGACTGCGGAATAGAAGGACTGTTAAAGAGAGCAGAGGTTGGAGACAGGTGTGCAGAAGGATATTACAGAGAGCAGAGGTTGGAAACTGCGTTGCAATAGGCTATTGCAGAGAGCAGATGTTGGAGACTGTGGTTCAGAAGGATCATTGCAGAGAAAAGAGGTTGGAGACTGAGGTGCAGGAGGCCTCTTACAGAGAGCAGAGCTTGAAAACTGGGGTGCAGATGGCCTGTAATATAGAGCACAGTTTGGAGACTGGGTGGCAGAAGGATCTTACAGAGAGCAGAGGTTGTTGACTGAGGTGCCGAAGGACTGTTACAGAGAGCAGAGTTTGGAGACTGGGGTCCAGAAAGATCATTGCAGAGAGCAGAGTTTTCAAAATGATGTTTAGAAGGACTGTTGGAGAGAACAGAGGTTGGAGACTTGGGTGCAAAAGAATCGTTACAGAGAGCAGAGAGTGGAGACTGGGGGTTCCAAAGGACTTTTTGAGAGAGCAGAGGTTGGAGACTTGGGTTAAGAAGGACTGTTACAGAGAGAAGAGTTTGGAGACTGAGGTTCAGATGGACCGTTGCAGAGAACAGAGGTTGGAGACTGCCGTACAGAAGGACTGTTACAGAGAGCAGAGGTTGGAGACTGGGGTGCAAAAGAACTTTTTTAGAGAACACAGGTTAGAACTGGGTTGCAGGAGAATCGTTGGGGCGAGCAGAGTATAGAGACTGAGGTGTAGAAGGACTGTTGCAGAGAGCAGAAGTTGTAGACTGGGGTGTAGATGGACTGTTGCAGAGAGCAGATGTTAGAGACTTGGGTGCAGAAAGACTGTTGCATAGAGCAGAAGTTGGAGACTGAGGTGCAGAAGGACGGTTAGGGAGACCAGACGTTGGAGACTGGGGTGCAGAAGGACTTTTATAGAGAGCAGACGTTGGAGACTGGGGTGCAGAAGGATCGATGCAGAGAGCAGAGTTTGGAAACTGGGGTGTAGAAGAATCGTTAAAGAGAGCAGATTCTGGAGACTGTAATGCAGAAGTACTTTTACAGAGAGCAGAGGTTGAAGACGGGGGTGCAGTAGGAAATTGACAGAGAGTACACGTTGGAGACTGATGTGCAGAAAAACTGTTGCAGAGAGCAATGTTTGAAGACTGGGGTGCAGAAGCAGTGTTTCAGAGAGCAGAGGTTGCAGAATGAAGTACAGAAGGACCCTTACAGAGACCAGAGTTTGGAGACTGCGGTACAGAAGGACTGTTACAGACAGCATAGGTTGGTGACAGGTGTTCAGAAAGATCTTACAGACAGCATAGTTTGGAGACTGGGGTGCAGAATGACTGTCGTGGATAGCAGAGGTTGGAGACTGGGGTGCAGAAGGCCTGTTACAGAGAGTAGTGCTTGGAGACTGAGGTGCAGAAGAATCATTGCTGAGAGCAGAGTATTCATACTGACGTGAAGAAGAAGTGTTGAAGAGAACAGAGGTTGAAGACTGTGGTTCAGAAGGATCGTTGCAGAGACCAGAGTTTGGAGACTCGGGTGCAGAAGGACTGACACAGAAATCAGTGGTTGGAGACTGGGGTGCAGAAGGCCTGATACAGAAAGCAGAGTTTGGACCCTGTTGTGTTGGAGGACTGTTACAGAGAGCAGAGTGTGAATACTGGGTTGCATAAGGATGTTACAGAGAGCAGAGGTTGGAGACTAAGGTGCAGAAGCACTGTTACAGAGAGAAGTGTTTGGAGACTGGGGTTCAGATGGACCGTTGCAGAGAGCAGAGGTTGGAGACTGAGATGCAGAAGGATTGTTACAGAGAGCAGAGTTTGGAGACTGTGGTGCAGAAGGACTGATACAGAAAGCAGATGTTGGATACTCAGGTGCAGAAGGACCCTTACAGAGAGCAGAGGTTGGAGACTGAGGTGCAGAATGACTGTTGCAGAGAGCAGAGGTTGCAGACTGAGTTGCAGAAGGACTGTTACAGCGGGCAGAGGTTGGAGACTGGGGTGCAGAAGAACTTTTGTAGAGAACAGAGGTTGGAACTGGGTTGCAGGAGGATCATTGCGGCGAGCAGAGTATGGAGACTGGGGTGTAGAAAGACTGTTGCAGAGAGCAGAAGTTGTAGATTGGGGTGTAGAAGGACTGTTGCAGAGAGCAGATGTTGGAGACTTGGGTGCAGAAAGACTGTTGCATAGAGCAGAGGTTGGAGACTGAGGTGCAGAAGGACGGTTAGAGAGACCAGACTTTGGAGACTGCGGGGCAGAAAAACTTTTACAGAGAGCAGACGTTGGAGACTGGGGTGCAGAAGGATCGTTGCAGAGAGCAGAGTTTGGAGACTGGGGTGTAGAAGGATCGTTAAAGAGAGCAGATTTTGGAGACTGTAATGCAGAAGTACTTTTACAGAGAGCAGAGGTTGAAGACAGGGGTGCAGTAGGACATTTACAGAGAGAACATGTTGGAGACTGATGTGCAGAAAAACTGTTTCAGAGAGCAATGTTTGGAGACTGGGGTGAATAAAGAGTGTTTCAGAGAGCAAAGGTTGCAGACTGAAGTACAGAAAGACCCTTACAGAGACCAGAGTTTGGAGACTGTGATACAGAAGGACTGTTACAGAGAGCATAGGTTGCAGACAGGTGTTCAGAAAGATCTTACAGACAGCATAGGTTGGAGACTGGGGTTCAAAAAGACTGTTGTGGAGAGCAGAGGTTGGAGACTGGGGTGCAGAAGGCCTGTTACAGAGAGCAGTGCTTGGAGACTGAGGTGCAGAAGAATCGTTGTTGAGAGCAAAGTTTTCAGACTGAGGTGCAGAAGGACTGCTACAGAAAGCAAAGGTTGAAGACTGGGGTGCAGAAGCCCGGTTACAGAGAGCAGAGGTTTTAGACTAAGGTGGAGAAGGACTGCTGCAGAGAATAGAGGTTGGAGACTGAGGTGCATAAGGAGTGTTACAGAGAGCAGAAGTTGGAGACTGGGGTGCAGAAGGACTGATACAGAAAGCAGAGCTTGATGACTGGGGTGAAGAAGGACTGTTTCAGAGAGCAGAGGTTGAAGACTGAGGTGGGGAACGACTGTTACAGATAGGAAAGTTTGGAGAATGTGGTCCTGATGTACTGATACTGAAACCACGGTTGAAGACTGGGGTGAAGAAGGACCCTTACAGAGAACAGAGATGGGAGACTGTGGTACAGAAGTACTTTTACAGAGAGCAGAAGTTGGAGACTGGGGTGCAGAATAATTGTTGTAGAGAACAGAGTTTGGAGACTGGGGTTCAGAAGGACCATTGCAAATAGCAGAGGTTGGAGACTGGGTTTTAGAAGGATTATACAGAGAGCAGAGTTCGGTCACTGAGGTGCAGAAGCACTGTTGCAGAGAGAAGAGTTTGGTGATTGAGGCACAGCAGGACTGTTGCAGAGAGCAGAGGTTAAAGTCTGAGGTTCTGAAGGACTGTTACAGAAAGCAGAGTTTAGAGACGGGGTGCAGAAGGACTGAAACAGAAAGCAGATTTTCGAGACTGGGGTGCACAAGAACCGTTACAGAGAGCACAGGTTGGAGACTGCAGTACAGAAGGACGGTTACAGAGATAAATGGTTGGAGACTTGCATGGTAAACGACTCTTGCAGAGAGCAGATTTTGGAGACTGGGGTGTAGAAGGACTGTTGCAGCGAGCAGAGGTTTAAGACTTGGGTGCAGCAGGACTCTTGCAGAGAGCAGAGGTGGCAGAGTGAGGTGCAGAAGCACTGATACAGAGAGCAGAGTTTGGAGACTGTGGTGCAGAAGGACTGATACAGAAAACAGAGGTTGGAGAATGGGGTGCAGAAGGACCCTTACAAAGAGCAGAGTTTGGAGACTGATGTGCAGAAGGACTGTTACAGAGAGCAGAGGTTGAAGACTGGTGTGGAAAAGGAACATTGCAGAGTGAAGTGTTTGGATACTGGGTTGCAGAAGGACTGTTGCAGAGAGCAGAGGTTGGAGACTGGGGTGCAGAAGGGCTGTTACAGAGAGCAGAGGTTGGAGACTTGGGTGTAGAAGGACTGATACAGAAAGCAGAGGTTGGAGACTGGGGTGCAGAAGGACAGTTGCAAAGAGAAGAGGTTGGAGACTGGGGTGGAGAAGGACTGTTGTAGAGAGCAGATGTTTGAGACTGGGGTGCAGAATTACTATTGCAGAGAGCAGAGGTTTGAAACTGGGGTAAAGTAGGACTATAGCAGAGAGCAGAGGTTGCAGACTAAGGTGCAGAAGGACTGTTAAAGTGAGCAGAGTATGGAGACTGTGGTGCAGAATGATTGTTACAGAGAGCAGATTTTGGAGACTGGGGTGAAGAATTATCTTAGAGAGAGCAGAGGTTGGAGACTGGGGTGCAGAAGGAGCTTTGCAGAGAGCAGAGGTTGGAGATGAAGTGTAGAAGGACTGTTATATAGAGCAGAGGTTGGAGACTGGGGTGAAAAAGGACTGATACAGAGAGTAGAGTTTGGAGACTACGGTACAACAGGACTGTTACAGAGAGCAGAGTTTGCAGACTGTGGTGCAGAAGGACTGTTTCAGAAAACAGAGGTTGGAGACTGGTGTGCAGAAGAATTGATACAAAGAGCAAATTTTTGAGACTAGTGTTCAGAATTACTGTTACATAGAGTAGAGGTTGGAAACTGGGGTGCAGAAGGATCTTACAGAGAGTAGAGGTTGGAGACTAGGGTGCAGAAGGACTGTTGCAGAGAGCAGAGGTTGGAGACAGGGGTGTAGAATGATCGTTGCAGAGAAAAGAGTTTTGAGACTGCGATGCAGAAGGCCTGTTAAAGGGAGCAGAGTTTGAAGAATGGGGTGCAGAAGGACTGTTATAGAGAGCAGAGTTAGGAGTCTGGGTGGCAGAAGAATCTTCCAGAGAGCAGAGTTTGGAGACTGAGGTTCAGAAGGAGTGTTACAGAGAGCAGTGGTTGAAGACTGGGGTCAGAAGGATCGTGCAGAGAGCAGAGGTTTCAGACTGAAATGTATAAGGACTGTTACAGAGAGCAGAGGTTGGAGACTGAGGTGCAGAAGGAGTGTTATAGGGAGCAGATTTTAAAGACTGTGTTGCAGAAGGATCTTACATAGAGCAGAGTTTAAAGATTGAGGTGCAAAGGATTGTTGCAGAGAGCAGATTTTTCAGACTAAGATGCAGAAGGACTGTTGCAGAGAGCAGATGTTGTAGACTGGGGTGCAGAAGGACCGCTACAGGGAGCAGAGGTTGGAAACTGACTTGCAGAAGGCCTGTTACAGAGAGCAGAGATTTGAGACTGTTTTGCAGAAGAACTGTTGCAGAGAGCAGAGTTTGGAGAATAGGTTACAGAAGGACTGTTGCAGAGAGTAGATGTTGGAGACTGTTGTTCAGAAGGACTGTTTCAAAGAGCAGAGGTTAGAGAATAAGGTGCAGACGACTTTTGCAAAGAGCAGAGGTTGGAGACTGAGGTGCAGAAGGACTGTTACAGAGAGGAGAGGTTGAAGACTGTTGTGAAGAAGGACTGATAAAGAAAGCAGAGGTTGGAGACTGGGGTGCAAAAGGACCTTTACGGAGAGCAGAGTTATGAGACTTCAGTACAGAAGGACTGTTCCAGAGACCATAGTTTGGATATTGGAGAGCAGAAGGACTGTTGCAGAGGACAGAGGCTGGAGACTGAGGTGCAGAAGGACTGTTATATAGAGAAGAGGTTTGAGACTGTACTGCCGAAAAACTGTTACAGAGAGCAGAGTTTGGAGACTGGGTTTCTTAAGAATCTTACAGTGAGCAGAGGTTGGAGACTGAGGTTCAGTTGGACTGTTACAGAGAGCAGTGGTTGGAGACTGGGGTGCAGAAGGATCTTGGAGAGCAGAGGTTTCAGACTGAGGTGCAGAAACACTGTTACAGAGAGCAGAGGTTGGAGGCTGAGTTGTAGAAAGACTGTTACAGAGAGCAGAGTTAGGAGACTGAGGTTCAGAAAGACTTTTACAGAAAGCAGAGGTTGGAAATTGGGGTGCAGAAGGACCATTACAGAGAGCAAAGTTTGTAGACTGCGGTATAGAAGGACTGTTACAGAGAGCAGAGATTGGAGACTGGGGTCCAGAAGGACTGTTACAGAGAGCACAGGTTGCAGACTGAGCTGCAGAAGGATCTTGGAGAGCAGAGGATTCAGACTGAGGTGCAGAAGGACTGTTACAGAGACCAGAGGTTGGAGACTGAGGTGTAGAACGACTGTTACAGAGAGCAGAGGTTGGAGACTGGGGTTCAGAAAGACTGATACAGAAAGCAGAGTTTGGAGACTAGGGTGCAGAAGGACCTTTACAGAGAGCAGAGGTTTGAGTCTGCATTACTTAAGGACTGTTACAGAGAGCAGATATTGGAGACCGGGGAGCAGAAGGACTGTTGCAGAGGACAGATGATCGTGACTGGGGTGCCCAAGGACACTTGCAGAAAGCAGAGGTTGGAGCCTGGGGTGGAGCAGGAATTTTAGAGACAGCAGAGTTTAGAAACTGGAGTGCAGAAAGATCTTACAGAGAACAGAGTTTGGAGACTCTGGTGCAGAAGGACTGATGCAGAGATCAGACATTGGAGACTGGGGTCCAGAAGGATCATTGCAGAGAGGAAAGTTTGGAGACTGTGGTTCAAAAGGACTGGTGCAGAGAGCAGAGGTTGAAGACTGGAATGCAGATGGTTCTTACAGAGAGCAGAGGTTGGAGACTCTGGTGTAAAAGGACTGTTTCAGAGAGCAGAGGTTGGAGACTGGTGTTGAGAAGAATCGTTGCAGAGAGAAAAGGTTGGAGACTGGGGTCCAGAAGGCCTGTTATAGTGAGCCGAGGTTGGAGACTGGGTTTCAGAGGTACTGTTACAGAGATCAGAGGTTGGAGACTGTTGTGCAGTAGGACTGGGACAGAGTGCAGAGTTTAAAAACTTGGTTGCACAAGGATCTTAAAGAGAGCAGAGGTTGGAGACTTAGGTGCAGGAGGATTGTTACAGAGAGTAGTGTTTGGAGACTGGGGTGCAGAAGGATCGTGCAGAGACCAGAGGTTTCATACTGAGGTGCAGAAGGACTTTTACAGAGAGCAGAGGTTGGATACTAAGGTGAAGAAAGACTGTTACAGAGAGCACAGGTTAGAGACTGAGGTGCAGAAGGACTGTTACAGAGAGCAGAGTTTGGAGACTGAGGTGAAGAAGGACTGCTACAGAGCAGAGGTTGCAAATTGGGGTGCAGAAAGACCAATACCAAGAGCAGAGTTTGGAAACTGCGGTATAGAAGGACTGTAACAGATAGCAGAGTTTGAACACTGAGGTGCAGAAGGACTATTACAGTGTGCAGATGTTGGAGACTGTGGTGAAGAAGGACTCTTACAGAGAGCAGATATTGGGGACTGGGGTGGAAAAGGAATGTTACAGAGAGCAGAGTTTGGAAACTGGGGAGCAGAAGGATCTTACAGAGAGCAGAGGTTGGAGATTGATGTGCAGTAGGATTCTCACAGAGAGCAGAGTTTGAAGACTGGGGATCAGAAGAACTGATAGAGAAAGCAGAGATTGGAGTTTGTGGTGAAGGAAGACGGTAACAGAGAGCAGAGGTTGGAGACTGCAGTACAGAAAAACTGTTAAAGAGAGAAGAGGTGGAGACTGGGATGCAGAAGGACTGTTGTGGAAAGCAGATGTTGGTAACTAGGGTGCACAATGACTATTGCAGAGAGCAGAGGTTGGAGACTGGGGTGCAGTAGGACTGTTTGCAGAAGTAGAGTTTGGAAACTAAGGTGCAGAAGGACTGTTACAGAGAGAAGAGGTTGGAACTGTCGTGCTGAAGGACTGAAACAGAAAGCAGAGGTTGGAGACTGGGGTTCAGAAGGACTGTTAAAGAGAGCAGATGTTGGAGACTGGTTTGCAAAAGGACTGTTAAAGAGAGCAGAATTTAGAGACTGGGGTGCTGAAGGACTGTTGCCGAGAGCCGAATTTGGAGAGTGGGATGGTGAAGAATTGTTACAAAGAGAAGATTTTGGAGACTGGGGTGCAGAAGGACTGTTGCAGAGAGCACATGTTGAAGACTGGGGTGCAGAAGGACTGTTAAAGAGAGCAGTGGTAGGAGACTGGGGTGCAGACGGATTGTAACAGAGAGCAGAGTTTGGAGACTGGAGTGCATTAGGATCTTACAGAGAGCAGAGGTTGGAAACTCGGGTGTAGAAGGACTCTTGCTGAGAGCAGAGGTTGGAGACTGGGGTGGAGAAGAATCGTTGAAGAGAGAAGAGTTTGGAGGCTGGGGTTCAGAAGGCCTGTTACAGAGAGCAAAGGTTCGAGACTGGGTTGCAGAATTCCTGTTATAGAAAGCAGATGTTAAAAACTGTTGTGAAGAAGGACTGTTACAGAGAGCAGAGTTTGGAGACTGGGTCGCAGAAGAGTGTTACAGAGAGCAGAGGTAGGAGACTCAGGTGCAGAAGGACGGTTACAGAGATCAGAGTTTGGAGACAGGGTTAGTCAAGGATCTTACAGAGAGCAGATTTTTGAGACTGAGGTGCAGAAGGACTGTTACAGAGAGCAGAGGTTGGAGACTGAGCTGTAGAAGGACTGTTATAGAGAGCAGAGTTAGGAGACTGGGGTGCAGAAAGTTCATTGCAGACAGTAGAGTTTTAAGACTCAGGTGAAGAAGGACTGTTGCTGAGAGCAGAGGCTGGAGACTGGGGATTAGAAGGACTGTTACAGAGTGCAGAGTTTGGAGACTGAGGTGCAGAAGGACTGTTACAGAAACCAGAGGTTGGAAATTGGGGTGAAGGAGGACCGTCACAGTAAGAAGAGTTTGGAGTCTGTGGTACAGAATGACTGTTACAAAGAGCAGATCTCGGAGACTGGGGAGCAGAAGGACTGTTGCAGAGGACAGTGGTTGGAGACTGTGGTGGAGAAGGAATGTTACAGAGAGCAGATTTTGGAAACTGGAGTGCAGAAGGATTTTACACCTAGCAGAGGTTGGAGACTTTGGTGCACACGGACTGTTGCAGAGAACAGACTTTGGAGTCTGGGGTCCAGAAGGATCGTTGCAGAGAGCAGAGATTGGAGACTTGGGTGCAGAAGGACTGTTGCTGAGAGCAGATGTTAGAGACTGGGGTGTAGAAGGACTGTTTCAGAGAGCCGATTTTTGAGACTTGGGTGCAGATGAACTGTAACAGAGAGCACAGGTTGGAGACTGAGGTGCAGAAGGACTGATACACAAAGCAGAGTTTGGAAACTGGTGTTCAGAAAGACTGTTACAGAGAGCAGAGTTTGGAGACTGAGGTGCAGAGGACTGTTACAGAAAGCAGAGGTTGGAAATTGGGGTGTAGATGAACTGTTACAGATACCAGAGTTTGGAGACTGTGGTATAGAAAAACTGTTACAGAGCGCTGAGGTTGGAGACTGGGGTGCAGAAGGACTGTTACAGAGAGCAGAGGTTGGATACTGGGGTTCAGATGGATCTTACAAGAGCAGAGGTTGGAGACTGGGGTTCAAATTGACTGTTGCAGAGAGTAGAACTTGGAAACTGGAGTGCAGAAGGACTCTTACAGAGAGCAGAGTTTGGAGACTGGGGTGCAGAAGGATCTTACAGAAAGCAGAGGTTTGAGACTGGGGTGCAGAAGAACTATTGCAAGGAGCAGAGGTTTTACACTGGGGTGCAGAAAGATAGTTGCAGAGATAAGGGGTTGGAGACTGGAGTGCAGAAGGCCTGTTACAGAGAGCAGAGTTTGGAGACTGGGGTTCAGAAGGCCTGCTACAGACAACAGAGTTTGGAGACTGGGGTGCAGAAGAACCATTATAGAGAGTAGAGGTTGAAGATTGCAGAACAGAAGGACTGTTGCACAGAGCATAGTTTGGAGACTGGGGAGCAGAATGTCTTTTGTAGAGAACAGAGGTTGGAGACTGGGGTGCTACAGAATCGTTGCAGTAAGAAGAGGTTAAGACTGGGATGGAGAAGAAATGTTGTAGAGAACAGAGTTTGGAAACTCGTGTGCAGAAGGATCTAAAAGAGAGCAGAGGTTGGAAACTGGGGTGCAGAAGGAGTGTTACAGAGGCAGACTTTGGAGAGAGAGGGGCAGAAAGATCGTTGCAGAGAGCAGAGCTTGGAGACTGAGGTGCAGAAGATTGTTGCAGAGAGCAGAAGTTGGAGACTGAGGTTCAGAAAGACTGTTATAGAGAGTAGAGGTTGTAGATATGGGTTCAAAAGGTCTGATACAGAGAGCAGAGTTTTGAGACTGGGGTGCAGAAGGACTGTTACAGAGAGCAGAGTTTGGAGACAGGGTTGCAGAAAGATCTTAAAGAGAGCAGAGTTTGGAGACTGAGGTGCAACAGGACTGTTACAGAGAGCAAAGTTTGGAGACTGGGGTGCAGAAGGATCATTGCAGAGCACAGAGTTTTCAGACTGAGGTGCAGAAGGACTGTTTTCAGAGAGCAGTTGTTGGAGTCTTGGGTGCAGAAGGACTGATGCAGAGAGTAGATGTTGGAGACTGGGGTGAATAAAGATCGTTGTAGAGAGCAGAGGTTTGAGACTGGGGTGCAGAAGGATTGTTACAGAAAAGAGGTTGGAGACTGGGGTGCAAAAGGCCTGTTACAGAGAGAAGAGTTTGGAGAAAGAGTGCAGAAGGACTGTTTCAGAGGGAAGAGTTTGAAGACTGGGTTGCAGAAAGATCTTACACAGAGCAGAGATTGGAGACTGTGGTGCAGAACGACTGTTATAGAGAGTAGATGTTAAAGACTGAGGTGCAGAAGGACTGTTGCAGAGAGCAGAGTTTAGAGACTGTGGTACAGCAGGACTGTTACAGAGAGCAGAGGTTGGAGACTGGGTTGCAGAATGATCGTTGCAGTGAACAGAGTTTTCAGACTGAGGTGGAGAAAGACTGTTGCAGAGAGCAGATATTGGGGACTGGGGTGCAGAAGGACTTTTGCAGAGAGCAGAGGTTGGAGACTGGGGTGCAGAAGAATCGTTGTAGCGAGCAGAGGTTTGAGACCGGCGTGCAAAAGGACTGTTACAAGAACAGAGGTTGGACAAGGGGTGCAGAAGGACTGTTACAACATCAGAGGTTGGACAAGGGGTGCAGAAGGACTGTTACAGAGGGCAGAGTTTACAGACTGGGTTTCAGAAGGATCTTACAGAGAGCAGATGTTGGAGACTGGGGTGCAGAAGGACTGTTGCAGATAGCAGATGTTGGAGACTGGGGTGCAGAAGGACTGTTGCAGATAGCAGAGGTTGGAGAATGGGGTGTAGAAGGACTGCTGCAGGGACAAGAATTTGAGACAGCGGTTCTGAAAAATTGTTGAAGAGGGCAGAGTTTGAAGACTGAGATGCAGAAGGACTGTTACAGAGAGTAGAGGTTGGAGACTGAGGAACAGAAGGATTGTTACAGAGAGCAGATGTTGGAGACTGGGGTGCAGAAGGACTGTTGCAGATAGCAGAGGTTGGAGACTGGGGTGTACAAGGACTTTTGCAGGCAGCAGAGGTTGGAGACTGGGGTGCAGAAGGACTTTTGCAGAGAGCAGAGTTAGGAGACTGAGGTACAGTAGGACTGTTACAGAGAGCAGAGGTTGGAGACTGGGGTGCAGAAGGACTTTTGCAGAGAGAGGAGGTTGGAGACATGGGTGCAAAAGGATCATTGCAGAGAGCAGAGGTTGGAGACTTGGGTGCAGAAGGATTGTTACAGAGAGCAGAGGTTTGAGACTGGTGTGCAGAAGGACTGTTGCAAAGAGTAGACGTTGGAGACTGGTGTGCAGAAGGATCTTTGCAGACAGCAGTGGTTTGAGACCGGGGTGCAGAAGGACTGTAACAGAGAGTAGAGTTTCGAGACTGAGGTTCAGAAGAATTTATGCAGAGAGCTGAGTTTGGAGACTGAGGTGCAAAAGGACTGTTGCAGAGAGCAGAGGTTGTAGACTGAGGTGCAAGAGGACTGTTACAGAGAGTAGAGGTGGGAGATTTGGGTGCAAAAGGCCTATTTCAGAGAGCAGAGGTTGGAGACTAGGGGGCAGAAGGATGGTTGTAGAGAGCAAAATTTTGCGACTGGGGTGCAGAAGGATTGTTATAAAGAACTGAGTTTGGAGACTGGGGTGCAGAAGGCCTATTACGGAGAGCAGACTTTGGACAAGGGTTCAGAAGAACATTTACAGAGAGTAGTTTTTGAAGACTGAAGTACAGAAGGATCATTGCAGAGAGCAGAGGTCGGAAACTGAGGTTCAAAAGGATTGTTAAGGAGAGCAGAGGTTGGAGACTGGGTTGCAGAAGGATCGTTGTGGAGAGCAGAGTATTGAGACTGGGGTGCAGAAGTACTGTTACAGAGAACAGAGTTTGGAGAAGGGGTGCAGAAGGACTGTTGCACGAAGCAGAGGTTTGAGACTTTGTTGCAGAAGGACTGTTGCAGACAGCAGAGTTTGGAGACTGAGGTGCAGAAGGACTGTTACAGAGATCTGAGGTTGGAGACTGGGGTGCTGATGGACTGATACAGAAAGCAAAGGTTAGAAACTGGGGTGCAGAAGGACCGTTACAGAGAGCAGATTTTGGAGACTACACTACAGGAGGACTGTTACAGAGAGCAAAGGTTGGAGACTGGGGTGAAAAAGGACTGTTTCTGATTTCAGAGTTTGGAGACTGGGGTGCACAACGATCGTTTCAGAGAGCAGAGATTTTACACTGAGGTGCAGAACGACTGTTGCAGAGAGCAGATATTGGAGACTGGGGTGCAGAAGGACTTTTTCAGAGAGCAGATGTTGGAGACTGGGGTGCACAAGGATTGTTACAGAGAGCAGAGGTTGGATACTGGGGTTCAAATGGACCATTGCAAAGATCAGAGTTTGGAAACTGAGGTGAAGAAGTCTCCTTGCAGAGAGCAGAGTTTTCAGACTGAGGTGCAGAAGGACTGTTGCAGAGAGCAGATTTTGGAGACTGGGGTGAAGAAGGTTTGTTGAAGAGAGCAGAGATTGGAGACTCAGGTGCAGAAGAACTGTGGCAGATAGCAGAGTTTGGAGACTGGGGTGTAGAAGAACTGTTGCAGGAACAAGAATTTGAGAAAGCGGTTCTGAAGGACTTTTGCAGAGAGCAGAGTTTGGAGACTTAGATGCAGAAGGACTGTTACAGAGAGTAGAGGTTGGAGACTGAGGTACAGAAGGATTGTTACAGAGAGCAGATGTTGGAGACTGGGGTGCAGAAGGACTGTTGCAGATAACAGAGTTTGGAGACTGGGGTGTAGAAGAACTTTTGCAGGCAGCAGAGATTAGAGATTGGGGTGCAGAAGGACTTTTGCAGAGACCAGAGTTTGGAGACTGCGGTACAGAAGGACTGTTACAGAGAGCAGAAGTTGGAGACAGGGGTGCAAAAGGATCATTGCAGAGAGCAGAGTTTGGAGACTGGGGTGCAGAAGGATTGTTACAGAGAGCAGAGGTTGGAGACTGGTGTGCAGAACGACTGTTGCAGACAGCAGTGCTTTGAGACCGGGGTGCAGAAGGACTGTTACAGAGAGTAGAGTTTCGAAACTGAGGTGCAGAAGGCTCGATGCAGAGAGCTGAGTTTGGAGACTGAGGTGCAAAAGGACTGTTGCAGAGAGCAGAGGTTGGAGACTGAGGTGCAAAAGGACTGTTACAGAAAATAGAGGTGGGACATTTGGGTGCAACAGGCCTGTTACCGAGAGCAGAGGTTGGAGACTGGGGTGCAGATAGTTCGTTGTAGAGAGCAAAATTTTAAGACTGGGGTGCAGAAGGATTGTTATAAAGAACAGAGGTCGGAGACTGGGGTGCAGAAGGATTGTTAAGGAGAGCAGAGGTTGGAGACTGGGTTGCAGAGGGACTGTTGCAGAGAGCAGAAGCTGGACACTGGGGTGTATAAGGACTGTAGGGGAGAGCACAGGTTCACATTGGGGTGCAGAAGGACTGTTGATGAGAGCAGAGGTTGGAGACTGGGTTACAGAAAGACTGTTAGAGAGGCAGAGTTTAAAGATTTGGTGGAGAAAGTCTGTTGCAGAGAGAAGATGTTGGAGATTGGGGTGCAGAAAAACTTTTGCAGAGAGCAGAGTTTGTAGACTGTAGTGAAGAAAGACTCTTACAGAGAGCAGATGTTGGAAATTGTGGTGCAGATGGACTGATACAGTAAGCAGAGTTTTAAGACTGGGGTGCAGAAGGATTGTTGCAGAGAGCAGAGTTTGTAGAATGAGGTGCAGAAGCACTGTTACAGAGAGCAGAGGTTGGAGAATGGGATGCCAAAGGCCTGCTACAGAGAGCAGAGGTTGGAGAATGGGGTGTAGAAGGACTTTTGCAGGCAGCAGAGGTTGGAGACTGGGGTGCAGAAAAACTTATGCAGAGAGCAGATTTTGGAGACTGAGGTACAGAAGGACTGTTACAGAGAGCAGAGGTTGGAGACAGGGGTGCAGAAGGACTGATACAGAATGTAGAAGTTGGAGACTGGGGTGCAGAAGGATCCTTACAGAGAGCAGAGGTTTGAGATAGCAGTACAGAAGGAATGTTACAGAGAGCAGAGGTTGGAGACTGGGGTGGAGAAAAAACTGTTTCAGAGAGTAGATGTTGGATACTGAGGTGCAGAAGAACTGTTACAGAGAGCTGAATTTGGAGACTAAGTTGCAGAAGGATTGTTGCAGGGAGCAGATTTTGGAGACTGAGGTGCTTAAGGACTCTTGTAGACAACAGAGGTTGGAAAATGGGGTGCAGAAGAACCGTTGCAGAGAGCAGAGTTTGGAGACTGCAGTACAGAAGGACTGTTGAGAGGTGAGGTGAAGTACAGAAAGACTGTTGAGAGGTGAGATGAAGAAGGACTGTTACAGAAAGCAGAGTTTGTAGACTTGGGTGCAGAAGGATCATTGCACAGAGCAGAGTTTTCAGACTGAGGTGAAGAAGGACTGTTTCAGGGAGCAGATGTTGGAGACTGGGGTACAGAAAGAATTTTGCAGAGAGCTGAGGTTGGAGACTGGGTTGCAAAAAGATCGTTGCAGAGAGCAAAGTTTGGAGACTGGGGTGTAAAACGATTGTTACAGAGAGAAGAGGTTAGAGAATGGGGTACAGAAGGACGATTGCAGAGAGCAGAGTTTGTGGACAGATGTGCAGAAAAATAGTTACAGAGATGAAGTACAGAAGGACTGTTTAGAGGTGAGATGAAGAAGGACTGTTACAGAGAGCAGAGTTTGTAGCCTGGGGTGCCGAAGGACAGCTGCAGAGAACAGAGGTTGGATACTGGGGTGCACAAGGGCCATTGCAGAAAGATAAGGTTGGAGACTGAGGTGCAGAATGACTGTTACAGAGAGCAAAGTTTGGAGAATGGGGTGCAGAAGGATCTTACAGAGAGCAGACGTTGGAGACTGGGATGCAGAATGATCGTTGCAGAGATCAGAGGTTGGAGACTGGGGTGTAGAAGGACTTTTGCAGAGAGCAGAGGTTGAAGACTGGGCTGCAGAAGGCCTGTTACAGAGAGCAGAGTTTGGAGACTGGGTTGCAGTAAACCTGATACAGAAAGCAGATGTTGGAGACTGGGGTGAAGAAGGATTGTTACAAATAGCACAGTTTGGAGACTGTTGTTTAGAAGGATTCTTGCAGAGTGCAGAAGTTTCAGACTGAGGCTTAGAAGAACTGTTATAGAGAGCAGAGGTTGGAAATTGGGGTGTAGAAGGACCGTTATAGAGAGAAGTGCTTGGAGACTGCCATACAGAAGGATTGTTACAGAGCAGAGTTTGTAGACGGGGTGCAGAAGGTCCTTTGCAGAGAGCAAATTTGGGATACTGGGGTGCAGAAGGATTGTTACAGAGAGCAGAGATTGGAGACTGGGGTGCAGAAATACAATTACAGAGAGCAAAGGGTGGAGACTGAGGTGCAGAAGGACTTCTACAGAGAGCAGAGTTTGGAGACTGAGGTGTAGAAGGACTGTTACAGAAAGCAGAGGTTGGCAATTGGGGAGCAGATGGACCGTTACAAAGAGAATAGGTTGGAGACTGCGATACAAAAGGACTTTTACAGAGAGCAAAGTTTGGAGACTGGGTAGAAGAAGGATCGTTGCAGAGAGCAGATGTTGGAGATTGGGGTGCAGAAGGACTGTTGCAGACAGCAGAGTTTGGAGAATTGGGTGCATCAGGACTTTTGCAGAGAGTAGAGTTTGGAGACTGTGGTACAAAAGAACTGATACAGAGATCAGAGGTTGGAGACTGGGGTGCAGAATGATCGTTGCAGAGAGCAGAGGTTGGAAACTAAGGTGCAGAAGGATCGTTACCCAGAGCAGATTTTGGTTCCTGGGGTGTAAAATGACTGATACAGAGAGCAGTTGTTGGAGACTGGGGTGCAGAAGTACTTTAGCAGAGAGAAGAGTTTGGAGACTGGGGTTCAGAAGGACTGTTGCAGAGAGCAGAGTTTGGAGACTGGGGTGCAGAAGGAGTGTTGCAGAGAACAGAGTGTGGAGACTGGGGTGCAGAAGAACCGTTGCAGAGAGCAGAGGTTGGAGAGTGAGGTGCAGAAGCATTGTTACAGAGAGCAGAGGTTGGAGACTAGGCTTCAGAAGGACTGTTGCAGAGAGCAGTTGTTGGAGAGTGGAATGCAGAAGGATCATTGCAGAGAGCAGAGGTTGGAGACTGCGGTTTAGAAGGACTGTTGCAGAGAGCAGAGGTTGGAGAGTGAGGATCAGAAAAATCGTTGCAGAGAGAAGAGGTTAAAGACTGAGGTGCAGAAGGCCTGTTACAGAGAGCAGAGTTTGGAGACTGGGGTGCAGAAGACCTGTTACAGAGAGCATAGGTTGGAGACTGGGGTGCAGAAGGATTGTTTCAGATAGCACAGTTTGGAGACTGGGGTGCAGAAGGATTGTTGCAGACAGCAGAGGTTTAAGACTGAGGCTTATAAGGATTGTTACAGAGAGCAGAGGTTGGAATCTGAGGTGCAGAAGGACTGTTACAGAAAGCAGAGGTTGGCAATTGCAGTGCAGAAGGACAATTATAGAGAGAAGAGGTTGGAGACTGTGGTATAGAAGGACTGTTAGAAAGAGCAGAGTTTGGAGACTTTGGTGCGGAAGGACCATTTTAGAGAGCAGATGTTGGAGACTAGGGTGCAGAAAGACTGTTACAGAGAGCAGAGATTGGAGACTGAGGTGCAGGAGGATTGATACAGAGAGCAGAGGTTGGAGACTGCGGTAAAGAAGGACAATTAAAGAGAGCAAAGGTTGGAGACTGAGGTGCAGAAGGACTAATAGAGAGACCAGAGGTTGGATACTGGGGTGCAGAAGGACTGTTACAGAGAGGAAGGGTTGGAGAAAAGGATGCAAAAGGATCTTACAGAGAGCAGAGTCTGGAGACTGGGGTGCAGAAGGACTGTTGCAGAGAGCAGAGGTTGGAAACTTAGGTTCAGAAGGATCACTGCAGAGAAAAAAGTTTGGAGACTGGGGTGCAGAAAGACTGTTATAGAGAGCAGAGATTCGAGATTGGCTTGCAGAAGAACTGTTACAGAGAGCAGAGGTTGGAGATTGGGTTGCAGTAAGCTTGTTACAGACAGCAGAGTTTGGAGACTGAGGTGCAGAAGGACTGTTACAGTGAGCAGAGGTTGGAGACTGAGGTGCAGCAGGATTGGTACAGAGAGAAGAGTTTGGAGACTAGGTGTAGAAGGACTGTTACAAAGTGCAGAGGTTGGAAACTGTGGTGCAGAAGGATCGTTGCAGAGAGCAAAGGTTGGAAATTGAGGTGCAGAAGGATCGTTACAGAGAGCAGTGGTTGGAGACTAGGGTCAGAAAGACAGTTACAGAGAGCACAGTTTGGAGACTGGGGTGTAGAAGAAATGTTGCAGTGAGCAGAGAATGGAGACTGCGGTATAGAAGTACTGTTACAAAGAGCAGAGGGTGGAGAGTGGGGTGCAGAAGAAATGTCACCTAGATCAGAGTTTGAAAACTGGGATGCAGAAGGATGTTACAGAGAGCAGAGGCTGGAGTCTGGGGTCAGAAGGACTGTTGCAGAGAACAGACGTTGGAGACTGGGGTACAGAATGATTGTTGCAGAGAGCAGAGGTTGGAGACTTAGGTGCAGAAGGATCGCTACAGAGAGAAGAGTTTGGAGACCGGGGTGCTGTAGGATAGCTACAGAGAGATCAGGTTGGAGACTGGGGTGCAGAAGAAATGTTGAAGAGAGCAGTGGTTGGAGACTGGGGTTTAGAAGAACTGTAGCAGAGAGCAGAGTTTTGAGACTGTTGTGCAGAAAGACTCTTGCAGAGAGCAGACGTTGGAGACTGGGATGCAGAAAGATCGTTGCAGAGAGCAGATGTTGGAGACTGGTGTGTAGAAGGACTTTTGCACAGAACAGAGGTTGGAGACTTGGGTGCAGAAGGACTGTTGTTGAGAGCAGAGTTTGGAGACTGAGGTGCAGAAGGACTGTTATAGAGAGCATAGGTTTTAGACTGGGGTGCAGAATAACTGATACAGAAAGTAGAGTTTGGAGACTGGGGTGCAGAAGGACTGTTAAAGATAGCACAATTTCGAGACTCGGTTGCAGAAGGATCTTACAGAGAGCATTTTGTAGACTGAGATTCAGAAGGACTGTTACAGAGAGCAAAGTCTAGAAACTCAGGTGCAGTAGGATTTTTGCAGAGAGCCGAGTTTTCAGACTGAGGTGCAGAAGGACTGTTTCAGAGAGCAGATGTTGGATCCTGGGGTAGAGAAGGAATGTTACAGATAGCAGAGTTTGGAGTCTGGGGTGCAGAAGGATCGTTGCAGAGAGCACAGTTTGGAGACTGGGGTGCAGAAGTCCTGTTACAGAGAGCAGAGGTTTAACTGGGGTTCAGAAGGCCTGTTACAGAGATCAGAGTTTGGAGACTGGGTTGCAGAAGACTGTTACAGAGAGAAGAGTTTGGAGACTGGGTGCAGAAGGCCTTTAACAGTGAGCAGAGGTTGGAGACTGGGGTGCAGAAGGACTGTTTCAGAGAGCAGAGGTTGGAGACTGAGGTTCAGAAGAACTGTTACAGAGAGCAGAGTCTGAAGACTGGGGTGCAGAAAAACTGTTGCAGAGAACACAGGTTGGAGACTGGCCTGCAGAAGGACAGTGTCAGAGAGCAGAGTTTGAAGACTGGGGTGAAGAAAGAATGTTACAGAGAACAGAGTTTGGAAACTGGGGTGCAGAAGGATTTTACAGAGAGCAGAGATTGAAGACTGGGGTGCAGAAGGACTGTTACAGAGAGCAGAGGTGGGAGACTGAGATGCAGAAGGACTGTTACAGAAAGCAGAGTTTGGAGACTGGGGTGTAGAAGAATAGTTGCAGAGAGCAGAGTTTTCAGACTGAGGTAAAGAAGGACTGTTTCAGAGAGCAGAGGTTGGAGACTAGAATGCATAATAACTATTGCAGAGAACAGAGGTTGCAGACTGAGGTGCAGAAGGACAGATACAGAGAGCAGAGTTTGGAGAATATGGTGCAGAAAAATTGATACAGAAAGGAGAGGTTAGAGAATTTGGTGCAGAAGGACCCTTACAGAGAACAGAGTTTGGACACTGAGCTGCAGAAAGACTGTTGCAGAGAGCAGAGGTTGGTGATTGGGGCGCTGAAGGACTATTGCAGAAAACAGAGGTTGGATTCTGAGGTGAAGAAGTACTGTTACAGAGAGCAAGGTTGGAGACTGGGGTGCAGAATGACTGATACATAACGCAGAGTTTGGAGACTGGGGTGTAGAAGGACCGTTACAGAGAGCAGAGGTTGGAGACTGCAGTACATAAGGACTGTTACAGAGAGTAGAGGTTGAAGACTGGGGTGCAGAAGGATAGTTGCAGAGAGCAGAGGTTGCAGACTGAGGTGCAGAAGGACTGTTACAGAGAGCAGAGTTTGGAGACTGTGGTGCAGAAGGACTGATACACAAAGCAGAGGTTGGAGACTGGGGTGCAGAAGGACCCTTACAGAGAACAGAGGTTGAAGACTGCGGTATAGAAGAACTGTTGTTTAGAACAAGGTTGAAGCCTGGGGAGCAGAGGGACCATTGCAGAGAGCAGAACATGGAGACTCGGGTGCAAATGGAATGTTAAAGAACAAAGAGTTTGGAAACAGGTGTACGGAAGTATCTTCCAAAGAGCAGAGTTTTTAGACTGGGGTGCAGAAAGAATTGTGCGGAGAGCAGACGTTGGAGACTGGGTTGCAGAAGGATCGTTGCAGAGAGCAGATAATGGAGACTGGGGTATAGAAGGACTGTTCCAGAGAGCAGAGGTTGGAGACTGGGGTGCAGAAGGACTGTTGCAGAAAGCAGTTTTTGAAGACTGAGGTGCAGAATTAAAGTTACAGAGAGCAGAGTTTGAAAACTGGGGTGCAGAAGGACTGAAACAGAGAGCAGAGGTTGGAGACTGAGTTGCCGAAGTAAAGTTACAGAGAGCAGAAGTTAGATACTAGGGTGCAGAAGGACTGATACAGATAGCAGAGGAGGGAGACTGGGGTGCAGAAGGACCGTTAGAGAGAGCAGAGGTTGGAGACTGCAGTACAGAAGGACTGTTACAGAGAGCAGATGTTTCAGACTGTGGTGCAGAAAAACTGTTTCAGAGAACAGAAATTTGAGACTGAGGTGCATAAGGACCATTGCTGAGAGCAGAGGTTGGAGACTGTGGTGCAGAAATATTGTTAGAGAGATTAGAGTTTGGAGACTGGGGTGCAGCAGGATCTTTCAGAAATCAGAGTTTGGGACTGGGGTGAAGAAGGACTGTTGCAGAGAGCAGAGTTTGGAGACTGGAGTGCAGAAGCATCCTTGCAGAGAGTAGAGGTTGGAGACTGGGGAGCAGCAGACCTGTTACC
This sequence comes from Ictidomys tridecemlineatus, assembly GCF_052094955.1. Classification (NCBI taxonomy): domain Eukaryota; kingdom Metazoa; phylum Chordata; class Mammalia; order Rodentia; family Sciuridae; genus Ictidomys; species Ictidomys tridecemlineatus. The sequence continues at coordinate 17,842,158 of NC_135494.1, forward strand.
GAGAGCAGAGGTTGGAGACTGGGGTTCAGAAGGCCTGTTACAGAGAGCAGAGATTGGAGACCGGGTTTCAGAAGGACAGTTGCAGAGAGTAGACCTTGGAGACTGTGGTTTAGAAGGATCGTGTCAGAGAGCAGAGTTTGGAGACTGGGGTGAAAAAGACTCTTACAAAGAGCAAAAGTTGGAGACTGGGGTGAAGAAGGCCTGTTACAGAGAGTAGAGTTTGGAGACTGGTGTGCAGAAGTACTGTTACAGAGAGCAGACTTTTGCGAGTGGGGTGAAGAAGTACTGCTGCAGAGAGCAGAGGTTGGAAATTGGGGTGCAAAGACTGGTCAGAGATCGAAGGTTGGAGACTGAGGTGCAGAAGGACTGTTACAAAGTGGAGAGGTTTGAGACTGGGGTGCAGAAGGATCGTTGCAGAGAGCAGAGGTTGGAAACTGAGGTGCAGAAAAATCGTTGCAGAGAGCAGAGGTTCGAGACTGGGGTGCAGAAGCATCGTAAAAAAAGAGCAGAGGTTGGAGACTGGGGTGCAGAAGGACTTTTACAGAGAGCACAGGTTGGAGACTGGGTGCAATAGGAATTGGGCAAAGAGCAGAGGTTGGAGACTGAGGTGCAGAAGGACTGTTAAAGAGAGCAGAGTTTAAAGACTGGGGTGCAGAAGGACTTATAGAGAAAGCAGATGTTGGAGACTGGGGTGCATAAGAACCGTTACAGAGAGCAGAGGTTGGAGACTCCGGTACAGAAGGAGTGTTACAGAGAGCAGAGTTTGGAGACTGGGGTGCAAAAGCACTGTTGCTGAGAACAGATGTTGGAGACACCGGTACAGAAGGAGTGTTACAGAGAGTAGAGTTTGGAGACTGGGGAGCAGAAGTACTGTTACAGAGAGCACAGGTTGGAGACTAGGTGGAATAAAAATTGGGCAGAGAGCAGAGGTTGGAAACTGAGGTGCAGAAGGACTGTTAAAGAGCACAGAGGTTAAAGACTGGGGTGCAGAAGGTCTTATAGAGAAAGCAGATGTTGGAGACTGGGGTGCATAAGAACCGTTACAGAGAGCAGTGGTTGGAGACTCCGGTACAGAAGGAGTGTTACAGGGAGCAGAGTTTGGAGACTGGGGTGCAAAAGCACTGTTGCTGAGAACAGATGTTGGAGACTCCGGTACAGAAGGAATGTTACAGAGAACAGAGGTTGGAGACTGGGGAGCAGAAGTACTGTTACAGAGAGCACAGGTTGGAGACTGTGTGCAATAGGAATTGGGCAGAGAGCAGAGGTTGGAGACTGAGGTGCAGAAGGATTTTTAAAGAGAGCAGAGGTTAAAGACTGGGGTGGAGAAGGAATTATAGAGAAAGCAGATGTTGGAGACTGGGGTGCATAAGAACCGTTACAGAGAGCAGAGGTTGGAGACTTTGGTACAGAAGGAGTGTTACAGAGAGCAGAGTTTGGAGACTGGGGTGCAAAAGCAGTGTTGCTGAAAACAGATGTTGGACACTCCAAAACAGAAGTAGTGTTACAGAGAGCAGAGGTTGGAGACTGGGGAGCAGAAGTACTGTTACAGAGAGCACAGGTTGGAGACTGGGGTGCAGAAGGACTTTTGAAGACAGTAGACGTTAGAGACTGGGGTGCAAAAGGCCTCTAAAGAGAGCAGAGGTTGGAGACTGGGGTGAAGAAGGCCTATTACAGAGAGCAGATGTTGGAGACTGGGGTGCAGAAGCACTGTTACAATGAGCAGAGTTTACAGACTGGGTTTCAGAAGGGTCTTACAGAAAGCAGAGGTTGAAGACTGAGGTACAGAAGGACTGTTACAGAAAGCAGAGGTTGGAGACTGGGGTGCAGAAGGATTTTGCAGAGCAGAGTTTTTAGACTGAGGTACAGAAAAACTGTTGCAGAGAGCAGATGTTGGAGACTGGGTTCACGAAATCTGATGCAGCGAGCAGAGGTTGGAGACAGAATGCAGAATGATTGTTGCAGAGAGCAGAGGTTGGAGACTGGGTTGCAGTAAGACTGTTACAGCGAGCAGAGGTTGGAGACTGGTGTGCAGAAGGATCTTACAGAGAGCACATTTTGGAGACTGGGGTGCAGGAGGACTGTTGCTGAGAGCAGAGGTTGAAGAGTTGGGTGTAGAAGGACGGTTGCAGAGAGCAGAGGTTGGAGACTGGTGTATAGAAGGACTGTTGCAGAGAGAAGAGGTTGAAGACTGGGGTGCATAAGGACTGTTGCAGAGAGCAGGTGTTGCAGAGTGAGGTGCAGAAGGACTGTTACAGAGAGCAGAGTTTGGAGACTGGGGTGCAGAAGTCTTGTTACAGAGAGCAGAGGTTTGAGACTGGGGTGCAGAAGGACTGGTACAGAGAGCAGTGGGTTTCAGAAGCATCTTACAGAGAACAGAGTTTGGAGACTGAGGTACAGAATTTGGAGACTTGGGTGCACAAGGACTGTTGAAGAGAGTAGACGTTGGAGACTGGGGTTCAGAAGGATCGTTGCAGAGAGCAGAGGTTGAAGACTGCGGTGCAGAAGAAGTCTTAAGGACAGCAGAGTATGGAGAATGGGGAGAAGAATGCCTGTTACAAAGAGCAGATGTTGGAGACTGAGGTGTATTAGGATAGTTGCAGAGAGCAGAGGATCGAGACTGGGGTGCCGAAAGACCGCTGCAGAGAGCAGTTGTTGGAGACTGAGGTGCAGAATTATGGTTACAGAGAGTAGAGTTTGGAGACTGGGTTGAAGAAAAACTGTTATAGTCAGAAGAGGTTGGAGACTGGTGTGCAAAAGGATGTTACAGAGAGTGAAGCTTGGATACTGGGGTGCAGAAGGAATGTTGCAGAGAGCAGAGCTTGGAGACTGGGAATCAGAAGGACTGTTGCAGAAAGTAGAGGTTGGAGACTGAGGTGCAGGAGGACTGTTACAGAGAGCAGAGTTTGGAGCCTGGGGTTACGAAGGACTGATAGAGAAAATAGATGTTGGAGACTGGGGTGAAGAAGGACCGTTATAGAGAGCAGAGGTAGGAGACTCCGGTACAAAAGGACTGTTACACAGAGTGAGGTTGGAGACTATGTGCAGAAGGAATGTTGCAGAGAGCAGAGGTTAGAGACTGCAGTGCAGAAGTCTCATTGCAGAGAGTAGAGTTTGGAGACTGGGGTGCAGAAGGCATCATACAGAGAGCAGAGGTTGGAGACTGGAGAGCAGAATACCTGTTAGAGAGCAGAGTTTGCAGACTGGGTTTCAGAAGGGTTTTACCGAAAGTAGAGGTTCGAGACTGAGGTACAGAAGGACTGTTACAGAGAGCAGAGGTTGGAGACTGGGGTGCAGAAGGATTGTTGTAGAGAGCAGAGTTTTCAGACTGAGGTACAGAAGAACTCTTGCAGAGAGCAGATGTTGGTGATTGGGGTGCACAAGGACTGTTGCAGTGAGAATAGGTTGAAGACTGGTGCAGAAAGATCATTGCAGAGAGCACTGGTTGGAGACTGGGGTGCAGAAGAACTGATACAGAAAGCAGAGGTTTGAGACTGTGGTGCAGAAGGCCTGTTACAGAGAGCATTGTTTGGAGACTGGGGTGCAAAAGGACTGTTACAGAGAGCAGAGTTTGGAGACTAGGTTGCAGAAGGATGTTAAAGAGAGCAGAATTTTGAGACTGAGGTGCAGAAGCACTGTTACAGAGAGAAGAGGTTGGAGACTGAGGTGCAGAAGGACCGTTGCAGAGAGCAGACTTGGAGACTGAGGTGCAGAAGGATTGATACAGAGAGCAGAGGTTGGAGAACTGGGTGCAGAAAAACTGATACAGAAAGCAGAGGTTGGAGACTCGGGTGCAGAAGGACCCTTACAGAGAGCAGAGGTTTGAGACTGCAGTACAGAAGGACTTTTACAGAGAGCAGAGGTTGGAGATTGGGGTGGAGAAGAACTGTTTTAGAGAGCAGATATTGGAGTCTGTGGTGCAAAATAACTGTTGGAGAGAGCAGAGGATAAAGACTGGAGTGTAGAAGTACTGTTGCAGAGAGCAGAGTTTGCAGACTGAGTTGCAGAAGGACTGTTATGGCGGGCAGAGTTTGGAGACTGTGGTGGAAAACGAAAGATACAGAAAGCAGAGTTTGGATAGTGGGGTCAATAAGGACCCTTACAAAAAACAAAGGTTGGAGACTGCGGTACAGAAGGACTGTTACAGAGAGCAGAGGTTGGAGACTGGTGTGCAGAATAACTGTTGTGGAGAATAGAGGGTGGAGACTGGGGTGCAGAAGGATCATTAGGGGGAGCAGAGAATGGAGACTGGGGTGTAAAAGGACTGTTGTAGAGAGCAGAAGTTGAAGACTGGGGTGTAGAAAAAGTGTTGCAGAGAGCAGATGTTGGAAACTTTGGTGCAGAAGGATTGTAGAATAGAGAAAAGGTTGGAGACTGGGGTGCAGAAGGATCGTTGCAGAGAGCAGAGGTTGGAGACTGGGTTGCAGAAGCATTGTTAAAGAGAGCAATATTTGGAGACTATCGTGCAGAAGGACTTTTACAGAGAGCACAGGTTGAAGACTGGGATGCAGTAGGACTTTTACAGAGAGCACAGGTTGAAGACTGAGGTGCAGAAAATCTGTTGCAGAGAGCAAAGTTTGGAGACTTTGGTGCAGATGGGGTGATGCAGAGTGCAGAGGTTGGAGACTGAGGTGCAGAAGGACCCTTACAGAGACCAGAGGTTGGAGACTGCTTTACAGAAGGACTGTTACAGAGAGCAGAGGTTGGAGACAGGTGTGCAGAAGGATCTTACAGACAGCAAAGGTTGGAGACTGGGGCGCAGAAGGACTTTTGCAAAGATCAGAGGTTGGAGACTGGGGTGCAGAAGGATCTTTGAAGAGAGAAGAGTTTGGAGACTGGGTTCAAAAGGCCTGTTACTGACAGTAGAGTTTGAAGCTTGGGGTGCAGAAGGCCTGTTACAGAGAGCAGTGCTTGGAGAATGGGGTGCAGAAGGTCAGTTACAGAGAGCAGAGGATAAAGACTGGGTTGCAAAAGAATCTTGCAGAAAGCAGAGGTTGGAGACTGAGGTACAGAAGGACTGTTACAGAGAGCAGAGGTTGGAGACTGAGGTGCAGAAGGATCGTTAAAGTGAGCAGAGTTTTCAGATTGAGTTGCAGAAGGACTTTTAAAGAGAGCAGAGGTTTTATATTGGGGTGCAGAAGGCCTGTTACAGAGAGCAGAGATGGGAGACTGGGGTGTAGAAAGACTGTTGCAGAGAGTAGAGGTTGGAGATTGGCGTCCAGACGGACTGTTTCCGAGAGAAGAGTTTGGAGACTGGGGTGGAAAAAGACTGCTGCAGAAAGTAGAGTTTGGAGACTGAGGTGCAGAGGGACTGGTACAGAGAGCAAAGGTTGGAGACTGGGGTGCAGAAGGGCTGATACAGAAAGCAGACGTTGGTGATCTGGGTGCAGAAGGATTGTTGCAGAGAGCTAAGGTTTAAGACTGGGGTGGAGAAGAACTGCTTTAGAGTGCAGATGTTGGAGACTGTGGTGCAAAATGACTGTTGGAGAGAGCAGAGATTGGAGACTTGGGTGTAGAAGGAGTATTGCAGAGAGCAGAGGTTGCAGACTGAGGTGCAGAAGGAAAGTAGAAGAGAGCAGATGTTGGATCATGTGGTGCAGAAGGACTGTTTCAGAGAGCAGAGTTTAGTGACCGGGGTGCAGAAAGACTGTTGCAGAGAGCAGAGGTTGCAGAATGAGGTGCAGGACTGTTATAGGGAACAGAGGTTGGAGACTCGGGTGCAGAAGGACCATTGCAAAAAGCACAGGTTGGAGACAGGGTTTCAGAAGTATCTTACAGAGAGCAGAGGTTAGACACTGAGGTGCAGAAGGACTGTAGAATAGAGCAGAAGTTGGAGATTGGGGCGCAGAAAGACTGTTGCAGAGAGCAGAAGTTTGAGTCTGAGGTGCAGAAAGAAAGTTACAGAGAGCAGAGTTTGGAGACTGGGTTCAGAAAAACTGATAGAGAAAGCAGAGTTTGGAGACTGGTTTTCAGAAGGATCTTACACAGAGAAGAGGTTGGAGACTGAGGTGCAGAAGGACTGTTACAGAGAGTAGATGTAGAAGACTGAAATGCAGAAAGACCGTTGCAGAGAGCAGAGTTTGGAGATTGAGGTGCAGAAGGACTGTTTCAGAGAGCAGAGTTTGGAGACGGGTGTAGAAGGACTCTTGTAGAGAGCAGAGGTTGAAGATTAAGGTGCAGTAGGACTGTTGCAGAGAGCAAAATTTGCAGACTGAGGTGCAGAAGGACTGTATAAGAGAAACAGAGGTTGGAGACGTGGGTGTACAAAAACTTTTGTAGAGATCAGAGTTGGGAGATTAAGGTGCAGAAGGACTGTTGCATAGAACAAAATTTCGAGACTGAAGTGCAGAAAAACTGTTACAGAGATCAGAGTTTGGAGACTGGGGTGGAGAAGAACTGTTGCATAGATCCTATGTTGGAGACTGGGGTGCAAAAGGACTGTTGCAGAGAGTAGAGGTTGGAGATTGGAGTGTACAAGAACTGTTTCAGAGAGCAGAGTTTGGAGACTGGGTTGCAGAAGGACCATTGCAGAGAGGAGATGCTGGAGACTGAGGTGCAGAAAGATTGTTACAGAGTGCAGAGGTAGGATACTGGGGTGCAGAAGGACTGACCAGAGAGCAGAGGTTGGAGCCTGGGGTGCAGAAGGCCTGCTACAGAGAGCAGAGTTTGGAGACTGAGGTGCTGAAGGATCGTTACAGAGAGCAGAGTTTGGAGACTGAGTTGCAGAAGGACTTTTACAGAGAGGAGAGTTTGGAGACTGGGGTGCAGAAGGATTCTTACAGAGAGCAGACGATGGAGACTGGGGAGCAGAAGAAGTGTTACAGAGAACAGACTTTGGAGATTGGGGTTCAGAAGAACTTTTACAGAGAGCAGAGGATGGAGACTCGGGTGTAGAAGGCCTGTTAAAGAGAGCAGAGGTTGGAGACTGAGGTGCAGAAGGATCATTACAGAGAGCAGTGTTTGGAGACTGCGTTACAGAAGGACTGTTATAGAGAGTAGAGCTTGCAGACTGGGTTTCAGAAGGAATGCCACAAAGAGCAGAGTTTGGAAACTGGGGTGCAGTAGGATCTTATAGAGACCAGATGTTGGAGACTGACGTGTAGAAGGACTGTTACAGAGACAGAGGTTGGAGACTGGGGTGCAGAAGGACCATTACAGAGAGCAGAGTTTGGAGACTGCGGTACAGAAGGTCTGTTACGGAGAGCAGAGTTTGGAGACTAGGGTGCAGAAGGACTATTGCAGAGGAAAGGTTTTGGAGACTTGGGTGCAGAAGAAATTTTGCAGAGAGCAGAGGTTGGAGACATGGGTGTAGAAAGACTTTTACAGACAGCAGAGATTGGAGACTGGGGTGCAGAAAGATCTTACAGAGAGCAGAGGTTGGAAACTGGGGTGCAAAGGACTGTTGCAGAGAGCAGAGGTTGGAGACTGAGGTGCAGAGGGTCGTTGCAGAGAGAAGAGGTTTGAGACTGGGGTGCAGCAGGCCTGTTACAGAGAGCAGAGGTTGGAGACTGAGGTGCAGAATGATAATTCCAGACAGCAGAGTTTGGAGACTGACGTGAATAAGGATCCTTGCAGAGAGCAGAGGTTTGAGACTGTGGTGCAGAATGATCGTTACAGAGAGCGAAGGATGAAGAAGGGGGTGCAGAAGGACAGTTACAGAGAGGACAGATGGAGACTAAGGTGCAGAAGAAATGTTGCAGAGAGTAGAAGGTGGAGACTGCGGTGCAGAAGGACTGTTGCAGAGAGCAGAGGTTGGAGACTGAGGTGCAGAAGGACTGTTACAGAGAGCAGAGGTTGGAGACTGGGGTGCAGAAGAACTGATACAGAAAGCAAAAGTTGGAGACTGGGGAGCATAAGGACCGTTACAGAGAACAAAGTTTGAAGACTGCTTTACAGAAGGACTGTAACTGAGAGCAGATGTTGGAGGCTGTGGGGCAGAAGGACTTATGCAGAGACCAGAGGTTGGAGACTGGGGTGCAGAAGGACCATTGCCAAGAGAAAAGTTTGGAGACTGAGGTGCAGAAAGATTGTTAGAAAGCAGAGGTAGGATACTGGGGTGCAGAAGGAATGTTGCACAGTGCAGAGTTTGGAGACTAGGGTGCAGAAATACTGTTGCATAGAGCAGAGGTTGGAGACTGGGGTGCAGAAGAACGGTTACAGAGAGCAGAGGTTGAAGCCTGGGGTGCAGAAGGTCTGATACAGAGAGCAGAGTTTTGAGACTGAGGTCCAGAAGGACTGTTTCAGAGATCAGAGTGTGGAGACTCGGGTGCAGAAGGACTGCTGCAGAGAGCAGATGTTGGAGACTGAGGTTCAGAAGGATAGTTGCAGAGAGCAGAAGTTGGAGACTGCGGTATAGAACAACTTTTACGGAGAGCAGAGGTTGGAGACTTGGGTGCAGAAGGACTGATGCAGAGAACAGGGGTTTGAGACTTGGGTGCAGAAGGTCTGTTACAGAGTGCAGAGTTTGGAGAGTGGGGTGCAGAAGGCCTGTTAGATAGAGCAGTGTTTGGAGACTGGGGTGCAGAAATACTGTTGCATAGAGCAGAGGTTGGAGACTGGGGTGCAGAAGAACGGTTACAGAGAGCAGAGGTTGAAGCCTGGGGTGCAGAAGGTCTGATACAGAGAGCAGAGTTTTGAGACTGAGGTCCAGAAGGACTGTTTCAGAGATCAGAGTGTGGAGACTCGGGTGCAGAAGGACTGCTGCAGAGAGCAGATGTTGGAGACTGAGGTTCAGAAGGATAGTTGCAGAGAGCAGAAGTTGGAGACTGCGGTATAGAACAACTTTTACGGAGAGCAGAGGTTGGAGACTTGGGTGCAGAAGGACTGATGCAGAGAACAGGGGTTTGAGACTTGGGTGCAGAAGGTCTGTTACAGAGTGCAGAGTTTGGAGAGTGGGGTGCAGAAGGCCTGTTAGATAGAGCAGTGTTTGGAGACTGGGGTGCAGAAGCACTGTTACAGATAGCACAGTTTCGAGACAGGGTTGCAGAAGGATTTTACAGAGAGCATTTTGGAGACTGAGGTTCAGAAGGACTGTTACAGAGAGCAAAGTTTGGAAACTGGGTTCCAGAAGGATTGTTGCAGAGAGCAGAGGTTTCAGACTGAGGTGCAGAAAGACTGTAGCAGAGAGCAGATGTTGGATCCTCGGGTGCAGAAGGAATGTTACAGAGAGCAGAGTTTGGAGACTGGGGTGCAGAAGTATTATTGCAGAGAGCACAGGTTGGATACTGCGGTGCAGAAGGCCTGTTACAGAGAGCAGTTTGGAGACTGGGGTGCAGAAGGACTGGTACAGCAAGCAGAGTTTGAAGAATGGGTTGCAGAAGGATCTTACAGAGAAAGGAGTTTGGAGACTGAGGTGCAGAAGGAATTTTATAGAGCGTAGAGTTTGGATACTTAGGAGCAGAAGGACTGTTGTTGAGAGAAGAGGTTGGAGACTGAGGTCAAGAAAAATTGTTCCAGAGATCAGTGGGTGAAGACTGGGGATCAGAAGGAGTGTTACAGAGAGCAGAGTTTGGAGATTGGGGTGCAGAAGAACTCTTACCGAGAGCAGAGGTTGGAGACTGGGGTGCAAAAAAAAAAAAAAAAACCGTTGCAGAGAGCAGAGCTTGGAACCTGGCAAGAAGAAGGGTCGTTGCAGAGAGCAGATGTTTGAGACGGGGGTGCACAAGGACTGTTACAGAGAGCGGAGGTTGGAGACTGATGTGCATAAGGATCGTTTCAGAGAGCAGAGGTTGGAGACTGGGGTGCAGAAGGACCGTTACAGATTGCAGAACTTCGAGACAGAGGTGGAGAAGGACTTTTACAAAAAGGAGAGGTTGGACACTGGGCTTCAAAAGAATTCTTACATAAAGCAGATGATGAAGACTGGGGTGCAGAAGGAATTTTACATAGTGCAGAGTTCAGAGATTGGGGTTCAGAAGAACTGTTACAGAGAGCAGAGGTTGGAGACTGGGGTGCAGAAGGCCTGTTACAGAGAACAGAGTTTAGAGACTGAGGTGAAGAAGAATTTTTACAGAGAGCAGAGTTTAGACACTGTTGTGCAGAAGGACTGTTACAGAGAGCAGATCTTTGAGACTGGGGTGCAGAAGGACTGTTGCAGAGAGCAGAGGTTGGAGACTGTGGTGAAGAAGTATCGTTGCAGAGAGCAGAAGTTGAAGACTGAGGTGCAGAAGGATCGCTACAGAGAGCAGAGGTTGGAGACTGGGGTGCAGCAGGACATTTGCAGAGAGCACTTGTTGGAGACAAGGGTGCAGAAGAAATATTGCAAAGAGAAGAGGCTTGAGACCGGGGTGAAGAAGGACTGTAGCAGAGAGCAGAGTTTGGAGACTGGGGTGCAGAAGGACTGTTACAGAGAGCCGACGTTGGAGACTGAGGTGCAGAAGGATTGTTACAGAGAGCAGAGGTTGGATACTGGGGTGCAGTAGGACTGTTACAGAAAGCAGAGGTTTACAGAGAGTAGAGTTTGGAGACTGAGGAGAAGAAGGAACGTTGTAGAGACCAGAGGTTGGAGACTGATGTCCAGACGGATTGTTACAGAGATCAGAGGGTGGAGACAGGAGTACAGAAAAAGTGTTACAGAGAGCAGAGTTTTGAGATTGGGGTGCAAAAGAACTGTTACCGAGAGCAGAGGGTAGAGACTGGGGTGCAGAGGACTGTTGCAGAGAGCAGAGTTTGGAGACTGAGGTGTAGAAGGACCGTTACATAGAGCAGAGTTTGGAGACTGCTGTACAGAAGGGCTGTTACCGAAAGAAGATGTTGGAAACTGAGGTTGTAAAGGATCGTTGAAGAGAGCAGATGTTGTAGACTGGTGTGCAGAAAGATCTTACTGAGAGCATAGTTTGGAGACTTAGCTGCATAAAGACTGTCACAGAGAGAAGAGGTTGAAGACTGGGGTGCAGAAGGATCGTTCCAGAAAGCAGAGACTAGAGACTGAGGTGCAGAATGATCATTGAGAAGAGCAGAGGTTGGAGACTGTGGTGGAGAACGATACTTACAGAGAGCAGAGGTTGGAGACTGGGGTGCAAAAGGACAGTTACAGAGAGCACAGGTTGGAGACTGGGGTGCAGAAGAAATGTTGTAGAGAGTAGAGGTTGGAGACTAGGGTGTAGAAGGACTGTTACAGAGAGCAGAGTTTGTAGACTGAGGTGCAGAAAGACTGTTACAGAGAGCAGAGGTTGGAGACTGGGGTACAGAAGAACTGATACAGAAAGCAGTGGTTGCAGACTTGGTTGCAGAAGGACTGTTGCAGAGAACAGAGTTTGGAGACTTGGGTGCAGAAGGACCGATGCAGAGAGCTGAGGTTGGAGATTTAGGTCCAGAATATTGTTACAGAGAGCAGAGTTTGGATACTGGGGTACATATGGACTGTTACAGAGAGCAGAGGTTGGAGACTGAGGTGCAGAAGGATCTTACAGAGAGCAGAGGTTAGAGACTGGGGTGCAGAAAGACTGTTGCAGAGAGTAGAGGTTGGAAACTGAGGTGCAGAATGATCGTTGCAGAGAGAAGAGGTTGGAGACTGGAGTTCAGAAGGCCTGTTACTGAGAGGAGAGTTTGGAAACTGGAGTGTAGAAGGCCTTTTACAGAGAGCAGAGGTTGGAGACTGGGGTGCAGAAGGACTGTTACAGATAGCACAGTTCGGAGACTGGGGTACAGAAGGATCGTTGCAGAGAGCAGAGGTTTCAAACTGAGGTGCAGAAGGACTGCTACAGAGAGCATAAGTTGGAGTCTGAGGTGCAGAATGACTATTAAAGAAAGAAGAGGTTGGCAATTGGGGTGCAGAAAGACCGTTAAAGAGAGAAGGGGTTGGAAACTGCAGTACAGAAAGACTGTTACAGAGAGCAGAGTTTGGAGACTAGGGTGCAGAAGGATCATTGCAGGGAGCAGAGGATGGAGCCTTGGGAGAAGAAGGATCATTGCAGAGAGCAGATATTGGAGACTGGGGTGCAGAAGGACTGTTCCAGAGAGTAGAGGTTGGAGACTGAGGTGCAGAAGAATCGTTACAGAGATCAGAGGTTGGAGACTGAGGTGCAGAAGGACTTTTACAGAGAGCAGAGTTTGGAGACTGGGGTGCAGAATGATTCTTACAGAGAGCAGAGGATGGACACTAGGGTGCATAAGGAGTGTTACAGAGAGCAGGCTTTGGAGATTCTGGTTCAGAAGAACTGTGAAAGAGAGCAGAGTTTTTAGACTGGTGTTCAGAAGGATTGTTACAGAGTTCAGAGGTTTAATTCGGGTGCAGCAGGACTGTTACAGAGAGTATAGCTTGGCGAATGGTGTGAAGAAGAACTGTTAGAGAGAGCAGAGGTTGGAGACTGCGGTGCAGAAGGCCTGTTACAGAGAGAATTGGCTGGAGACTGAGGTTCAGAAGGATCCCTACAGAGAGCAGAGTTTGGATACTGAGGTGCAGAAGGACTGTTAAAGAGAGCAGAGGTTGGATACTGAGTTGCAGAAAGATTGTTACAGAGAGCAGAGGTTAGAGACTGAGGTGCAGAAGGACTGTTCCAGAGAGCAGAGTTTGATGCTTGGGGTGCAGAATTATCGTTGCAGAGAGCAGAGGTTGGAGACTGAGGTGCAGAAGCACTTACAGAAAGCAGAGGTTGGAGACTGGGGTGCAGAAAGACAGTTACAGAGAGCACAGGTCAAAGACTGGGGTGCAGAAGAAATGTTGCAGAGAGCATATAATTGAGACTTGGGTGCAGAAGCACTGTTGCAGAGAGCAGAGGTTGGAGACTGAGGTGCAGAAGGACTGTTAAAAAGAGCAGAGGTTGGAAACTGGTTTCAGAACGACTGATACACAAAGCAGAGTTTGGAGACTGCGTTATAGAAGGACTGTTACAGAGAGCAGAGGTTGGAGACTGGGGTGCAGAAGGACTGTTGCAGAGAACAGATGTTGGAGGCTGGGGTGCAGAAGAACCGTTGCAGAGAGCAGAGTTTTGAGACTGAGGTGCAGAAGGTTTATTACAGAGAGCAGAGGTTGGATACTTGGGTGCAGATGGACTGTTACAGAGAGCAGAGTTTGGAGACTGGGGTGCAGAAGGATCTTAGAGAGAGCAGACGTTGGAGACTGATGGCAGAAGGACTGTTGCAGATAGCAGATGTTGAAGACTGAGGTGCAGAATGGTCGTGTCAGAGAGAAGAGTTTGGAGACTGGGGTGAAGAAGACCTGTTACAGAGAGCAGAGGTTGGAGACTGGGGTGAAGAAGGCCTGTTACAGAGAGCAGAGGTTGGAGACTGGGGTGCTGAAGGCCTGTTACAGAGAGCAGATGTTGGAGACTGGGGTGCAGAAGGACTGTTACAGATAGCACAGTTTATAGATTGGATTGCAGAAGGATATTATAGAGAGCAGAGTTTGGAGACTGAGGTGCAGAAGGACTGTTACAGAGAGCAGAGTTTGGAGACTGTGTTGCAGAATGATTGTTGCAGAGAGCAGAGTTTTCAGACTTAGGTGCAGAATTACTGTTTCAGAGAGCAGATGTTCGAGAGTGGGGTGCAGATGGACTCTTTCAGAGAGCAGAACTTGGAGACTGGAGTGCAGAAAGATTCTTTCAGGGAGCAGAGTTTGGAGACTGAGGTTCAGAAGGACTATTGCAGAGAGCACATGTTGGAGACTGGGGTACAGAAGGACTATTGCAGAGAGCAGAGGTTGGAGACTGGAGTTCAGAAGGACTGTTGCAGAGAGCAAGGTTGGAGACTGAGGTGCAGAAAGACTGTTATAGAGAGCAGAGGTTGGAGACTGGGGTGCAGAAGAATAGTTATAGAGAACAGAGGTCAGAGACTGGGGTGCAGAAGGCCTTTTACCGAGAGCAGAGTTTGGAGAAGGGGTGCAGAAGTACTTATACAGAGAGTAGAGCCCGAGGTGCAGAAGGACCATTGCAGAGAGCAGAGGTTGGAGACTGAGGTGCACAAGGATTGTTACAGAGAGAAGATGTTGGAGATTTGGTCTCAGAGGGACTGCTGCAGAGAGCAGAGGCTAGACATGGGGTGTAGCAGGACTGTTGCGGAGAGCACAGGTTTGATATTTGGGTGATGAAGGACTGTTGAAAAGAGTACAGGTTGAAGACTGTGTTGCAGTAGGAATGTTACAGAGGCAGAGGTTGGAGACTTTGGTGCAGAAAGACTTTTGTGGAGAGCACATGTTGGAGACTGGGTTGCAGAAGAACTGGTGCAGAGAGAAGAGTTTGTAGACTGAGATGCAGAAGTACTGTTACAGAGAGCAGAGGTTGGAGATTGGGGTGCAGATGGACTGATATGGAAAGCAGAGTTTTGAGACTCGGGTGCAGAAGAACTGTTGCAGAAAGCAGAGGTTGGAGAATGGGGTGCAAAAGGCCTGTTATAGAGAGCAGAGGTTGGAGACTGGGGTGCAGAAGGACTGTTACAGACAGCAGAGTTTGGAGACAGGGTTGCAGAAGGATCTTACAGAGAGCAGAGCTTAGAGACTGTGGTACAGCAGGACTGTTACAGATAACAGAGGTTGGAAACTGGGGTACAGAAAGATCGTTGAAGAGAACAGAGTTTTCAGACTGAGGTGCAGAAGGACTGTTGCAGAGAGCAGAAATTGGAGACTGGGGTGCAGAAGGACTGTTGTAAAGAGCAGAGGATGGAGACTGGTGTGCAGAAGGTTCATTGTAGCGAGTAGAGGTTTGAGACCAGCGTCCAAAAGGAATGTTACAGAGAACAGAGTTTGGAGAAGGGGTGCAGAAGGACTGTTACAGAGTGCAGAGTTTACAGACTGCGTTGCAGAAGGATCTTAGAGAGAGCAGATGTTGGAGACTGATCTGCAGAAGGACTGTTACAGAGAGTAGAGGTTAGAGACTGAGATGCAGAAGCACCGTTGTTGAGAGCAGAGTTTTGAGACTGAGGTGCATCAGGATTGTTACAGAGAGCAGAGGTTGGAGCCTGGGGTGCAGAAGGACTGTTGCAGATAGCAGAGTTTGGAGACTGCGGTGTAGAAGGATTGTTGCAGATAAAGAGGTTTGAGACTTTGGTGCAGAAGGACTGATATAGAAAGCAGAGGTTGAAGATTGGGGAGCAGAAGAACCCGTACAGAGTGCAGATTTTGGAGACTGCACTAAAGGAGGACTGTTACAGAGAGCAGAGGTTGGAGACTGGTGTGGAGAAAGACTGTTTCAGAGTGCAGACCTTGGATACTGGGGTGCAGACGAACTGTTTCAGAGAGCAGAGGTTGGAGACTGGGGTGCAGAAGAACTGTCGCAGAGAGCAGAGGATGGAGACTGAGGTGCAGAAGGAATGTTGCAGGGAGCAGAGGTTGGAAACTGTGGTGCAGAAGGAATGATACAGAAAAGAGAGGTTTAATACAGGGGTGCAGAACGACCATTACAGAGGGCAGAGGTTGGAGACTGGGGTACAGAAGGACTGTTACAGAGAGCAGAGGTTGGAGTCTGGGGAGAATAAGAAATGTTACAGAGAGCAGATTTGGAAACTTGGGAGCAGGAGGATCTTACAACGATCAGAGGTAGGAGACTGGGGTTCAGAAGCACTGTTACAGATAGTAGATTTTGGAGACTGAGGTGCAGTAGGACTGTTACAAAAAGCAGAGTTGGGAGACTGGGGTGCACAAGGATCGTTGCAGAGAGCAGAGTTTCCAGACTTAGGTTCAGAAAGACTGTTGCTGAGAGCAGATGTTGGAGACTGGGGTACAGAAAAACTTTTGCAGAGAGCAGAGGTTGGAGACTGGGGTGCAAAAGGATCGTTGAAGACAGCAGAGGTTGGAGACTGGGGTGAAGAAGGATTGTTACAGAGATCAGAGTTTGGAGACTGGGGTGCAGAAGAACCATTACAGAGAGAAGAGGTTGGAGACTGTGGGAAAGAAGGACTGTTACAGAGAGCAGAGGTTGGAGACTGTGGAGCAGAAGGACTGTTTCAGAGAGCAGAGGTTGGAGACTGGGGAGCAGAAGGAATATTAGAGAGAGCAGAGTTTGGAAACTGGGGTGCAGAAGGATCTTACAAAAAGAAGAGGTTGGAGACTGAGGTGCCAAAAGACTGTTACATAAAGTAGAGTTTGAAGACTAGGGTGCAAAATGATCAGTGCAGAGAGCAGAGTTGTCAGAGAGGTGCAAAAAGACTGTTGCAGGGAGCAGATGTTTGAGACTGGGGTGCAGAAGGACTTTTGCAGAGAGCAGAGGTTAAAAACTGGGGTGCAAAAGGATTGTTGTAGAGAGCAGAGTTTTTAGACTGGGGTGCATAGGGATTGTTACAGAGAATAGAGGTTGGAGACTGTGGTGCAGAAGGACCATTGCAGAGATCAGATTTTGGTAACTGAGGTGAAGAAGGATTGTTAATGAGAACAGAAGTTGGAGACTTGGGTGCAGAAGGACTGTTGTAGAAAGCAGAGTTTGGAGACTGGGTTTTAGAAGGACTCTTGCAAAGAGCAGAGGTTGGAGACTGGGGTGCAGAAGGACTGTTACATAGAGCAGAGTTTGGAGACAGAGTTGCAGAAGGATCTTACAGAGAGCAGAGTTTCGAGACTGAGGTGCAACAGGAGTATTACAGAGAGCAGAGTTTGGAGACTGGGGTGCAGAAGGATCATTGCAGAGAACAGCGTTTCCAGACTGAGGTGCAGAAGGACTGTTGCATGGAGCAGATATTGGATACTGGGGTGCACAGGGATCGTTGCAGAGTGCAGAGGTTGGAGACTGGGGTGCAGAAGGACTGTTGCAGAGAGCAGATGTTGAAAACTGGTGTACAGAAAGATCGTTGTAAACAGCAGATGTTTGAGACTGGGGTGCAGAAGGACTGTTACAGAGAGTAGAGTTTCGAGACTGAGGTGTAGAGGATCGTTGCAGAGAGCAGAGGTTGGAGACTGGGGTGCAGTAGAACTCCTATAGAGAGCTGAGTTTTCAAACAAGGTTGCACAAGGATCTTACAGAGAGCAGAGTTGTAGACCGATGTGCAGTAGGACTGTTACAGAGAGCAGAGTTTGGAGACTGGGGTGCAGAAGGATTGGTGTAGAGAACAGAGTTTTCAGACTGAGGTGCAGAAGGAATTTTGCAGAGAGCACATGTTGGAGGCTGGGGTGCAGTAGGACTGTTGCAAAGAGCAGAGTTTGGGGACTGGGGTGCAGAAGGATCGTTGTAGAGAGAAAAATTTTGAGACTGGAGTGCAGAAGGATTGTTATAGAGAACAGAGGTTGGAGACTGTGGTGCAGAAGGCCTATTACAAAGAGCAGAGTTTGGAGAAGGGATTCAGAAGTACATTTACAGAGAGTAGTTTTTGGAGACTGAGGTGCAGAATGACCGTTGCAGAGAGCAGAGTTTGAAGACTGAGGTGCAGTAGGATTATTACAGAGAGCAGAGGTTAGAGACTGGGTTGCAGAGGGACTGTTGCAGAGAGCAGATGTTGGAGACTGGGATGCAGATGGATCTTTGCAGAGAGAAGAGGTTGGAGACTGGGGTTTAGAACGACTGTTGCAGAGAGAAGATGTTCAAGACTGGGGTGCAGAAAAACTTTTGCAGAGAGCAGAGTTTGGAGACTGAGGTGCAGAAGGACTGTTACAGAGAGAAGAGGTTGGAGACTTGGGTGCAGAATAACTGATATCGAAAGTAGAGTTTGATGTCTCGGGTGCAGAAGGACCATTACAGACAGCAGAGGTTGGAGACTGCAGTACAGAAGGACTGTTACAGAGAGCAGAGTTTGGAGCCTGAGATGTACAAAGACTTTTGCTTAGAACAAAGGATGGAGACTGGGGTGCAGAAGGACTTTTGCAGAGAGCAGAAGTTGGAGACAGAGGTGCAGAAAGATCGTTGAAGAGAGCAGAGTTTTAAGACTGAGGTGCAGAAGGACTGTTACAGAGAGCAGATGTGAAAGACTGGGGTGTACAAGGACTGTTGCAGAGAGTAGCAGTTGGAGAATGGCGTCCAGAAGGACTGTTGCCGAGAGCAGAGGTAGGAAACTGGGGTGGAGAAGAACTGCTGCAGAGAGTAGAGGTTAGAGCCTGAGGTGCAGAAGGACTGTTACAGAGAGCAGAGGTTGGAGACTGGGGTGCAGAAGGACTGATACAGAAAGCAGACGTTGGTGACCTGGGTGCAGAAGGACTGTTGCAGAGAGCAGAGCTTGGAGATTGAGGTGGAGAAGGACTGTTGCAGAGAGAAGATGTTGGAGACTGGGGTGCAGAAGGACTGTTGCATGCCAGGGACCAAAAGGGAGTTCTCCTTCAAAGAATAGCCTGACAGTGCCAGGGACCAAAAGGGAGTTCTCCTTCAAAGAATAGCCTGATAGTTACAAGAAACAGCCCCCTAGGAGACATCTCGCCTGATAGACACCCTGCAGCCATCCATCTCCCTGAGACATCCTGAGGCCATCTGTCTCCCTGAGACATCCTGCGCTATCTCACCTTGTGAAGACTTCTAGCAACTGCTGATAAGAGAGCTCCCCCCATCCCCAGCCCATAAATACCCCTGTGTGAACAATAAAAGTTTGCAGCTTGATAAGAACTTTTGTCTTGCTGTCACCCTTCGTGTCTCTTGTCCCTTCATTCCTCCCCATCTAGGTTCGCTGCGCACGTTGATGTGTCCTGCTGGTCGGGGCATTTGGCGCCCAGTGTGGGGCTTGAGCCTTTGACTGAGGGGGAACGCTGTCCTCCGGGAAGACTTGGCCAAGCGGGAGGGTGAGATCGCCTTGGAGACAGGACTGAGAGACAGATCCGGGTGGAGAGCGAGGACGACACAAGGTGAGTGACACACCATGGGACAAGCAGTTTCGTCACATGAGTTGTTTTTGTCAGGCCTTAAAAAGGCCCTCAAGACACGGGGGGCTCGTGTTAAGAAAAAGGACTTAAAATTATTCTTTTCATAAGTAGGAGAATTGTGTCCATGGTTTCCCCTTGAAGGGACCATTGATGGTAAAAGATGGCTTAGAGTAGGAGACTGTTTAAAAGATTATTATGAATCCTTTGGCCCAGAAAAGGTGCCTATTCCCACCTATTCTTACTGGAACTTAATTAATGAACTTCTTAAAAGTTCACCCTTTGACAATGATACCTTAAAACTTATCAGGATTGAGGAAGAGGCTATTCAAAAGACCTCTCGTCCCCCCTCGGCATGCCCTTCAGTTAGTATAGACACAGACCCTTCTCAGTCACCCCAGGACTCTGGGAACCTTCCTGGTCCCGCTCAAAACCCCGCCCTAATAAATAAGGCTCCAATGGTTACCAACCGCCTTTATCCAGTTTTAAATCCTGGAGACACATTGACCCCTGGGGAGGAGGCTACCTTGGAGAAGGAAGCAGCTCGCTACCATTCAGAAGACCTGCCACTTCTCGGGACCCTGCCACAGCCTATAGGACTTACACATCCCCCTCCCTCATATATCCCTCCTGCCTTTTTTGCTCCGGCCCTTCAGGGGCCAACTGCCCCCTCAGACATTTTTTCTCCACTTCCCCTGCCTGACCTGGCTCCCTTGCGAGAGTCTCTCCAACATAGACAGGAACAGATCCAACTTTTAAAAGAATTAAGATCCCTTGACTCTGAGCTCAGCTCATTAGCCTTAGGCACGGAGTCAACCCAAGCTGGCCCAAGGCATCCAATACAAAGGCTAAGCTGTGCCCTTGTCCTGTTCTCCCCTTCTCAGTCACCCACAGCCAGACAGATAAGCCCGCCCAGGCTGAGGACAAAGAGGAGAAAGCAGAGGAAACAGATCTAGAGGAGAAAGCCAAGGAAACAGATCAAGGGGATGATGCGGGGGGAGGGCAAGAGGAAGATCAGGACTCAGAGGATGAGCAGTTCACCCCTAGGCAGGAAGGAACCCAGAGTGCTTACAAAAAATTAAGCCTGCGCTTTCTTGAAAAACTTAAAAAGGCTTGTGCTCACTACGGTCCCACTGCGCCCTACACATTGGCTTTACTAGAGAGTCACAGCGCACAATGGCTTACTCCTAATGACTGGAAATTTTTAGCCCGAGCTACCCTCAGTGCCGGAGACTTCCTGTTGTGGAATGCAGATTTCAAAGAGCACTGTTGGGAAACTGCTCAAAAAAATTTAACTAAGGCCTCCTCTAAATCCTGGACTTAGGTTAAGCTAGTGGGCAATGCGCCCTTTGACACTAACCCTAAACAGGCGCGTTTCCCTGCTGGACTTTTGGCGCAGATTCAGATGGCTGGCTTACAGGCTTGGAGACGCCTCCCTCAAAAGGGCTCGGCTACCACTTCCCTGGCAAAAATCCGACAAGGGCCTGATGGGCCTTATAGCGACTTTGTTGCCTGGCTTAACCTAGCCGCGGAGCGCCTGCTTGGACCAAGCGAAAGCGAAAGCCCCTTTGTAAAACATCTTGCCTTTGAAAACGTTAACCCGGCATGTCAGGATGTTCTTCGACCACATAAGGACAAAGGGGAACTTTCTGACTTTATTAGACTCTGTGCTGGGGTGGGTGCAGCCCATGCCATGGGTCTGGCCATAGGTGCTGCCTTTACCAAGGCCTTTCGCAATCCTGGCTCACGTACTTGCTTTACTTGTAAACAGCTTGGCCATTTTGCACGCGAGTGTCCGACAGGCAAGCAAAGCCTAGGGATGGTGTCTCCTCAAACCGGGGCTAAACTGCCCCCAGCCACCCCTTTCCCTAGATGTGGTAGAGGTCCTCACTGGGCTAGTGAGTGTAGATCTAAGACAAATGCCCTTGGACAGCCTACTTCTTCCTGCTTCCTCGGAAACTCCCTGCGGGGCCGGCCCCTGACCCCGACCTCCCCCAGGACAAACCTAGGGGCAATAAGGTTTGTTCCCTCCCAAACTCCCAACCTACCTCAAAATCCTTCTCCACGATTGCCTCCCTCCAAGGAGCCACCCCAGGCAGTGCAGGATTGGACCTCTGTGCCACCACCGATACAATATTAGACTCCATGCAAGGGCCCCAGATAATACCCACTGGAATTATGGGTCCCCCTCCATCTCATACGTGTGCCCTTATTCTTGGAAGGGCCTCTACTACCTTACAAGGTGTTCAGGTCTTCCCTGGCATTATTGATAATGATTTCACTGGAGAAATAAAAATACTGGCCACAGCTATTAATGGAGTTGCGGCCATCCCAACAGGAACAAGACTCACACAATTAATACTCCTTCCATTAGATTCAGGAGGCACTTCCACTGCCCAAACCCTACCTCGGGGGACTGCCTCCCTGGGCTCCTCTGATGCATATTGGGTTCAGCCCATTTCTAACAATAGACTCACCCTTACCCTACTTATTGAAGGAAAGGACTTCCAAGGAATTCTAGATACTGGGGCTGATGCCACAATTATCTCTCAAAAATACTGGCCATCAGGCTGGCCCCTCACCCCATCCTTGACTGACCTTAAAGGGATAGGACAGTCAAAAAATCCTCTGGTCAGCTCTAGGGCTTTTAGCTGGACTGATAAAGAGGGTAATAAGGGAACTGTCACTCCTTTTGTCGTTCCTGACCTCCCCGTTAACCTATGGGGCAGAGATATTTTGAGTCAAATGGAAGTTATTCTTGCCAGTCCCAATTCCATAGTGACTCATCAAATGCTTCGTATGAATTTTGTTCCTGGTACAGGCCTTGGGAGACTGAGACAAGGACTGGTTGAGCCCATACAACCCATAAAAAAAACAGATACATATGGACTTGGGTATTTGGATTTTTAGTGTCGGTCCCTGACCCTCCTGTACCCCATGCAGATAAGATTATTTGGGAGACTCAGACTCCTGTGTGGGTGGATCAGTGGCCCCTTACCCAAGAAAAATTGGAGGCTGCCTCCATGTTAGTGCAGGAACAGCTGGCAGCCAGCCATGTAGAGCCCTCAACCTCACCATGGAATACTCCTATTTTTGTTATCAAGAAAAAATCAGGCAAGTGGCGCCTTTCACAAGATTTACGTGCCATTAATAAAGTTATGTGCCCAATGGGAGCACTACAGCCAGGCATTCCCACACCAGTGGCTATTCCCAAAAACTATTGTAAAATGGTTATTGACTTAAAAGATTGCTTTTTTACCATTCCTTTACATCCTGAGGATAGACCCTATTTTGCCTTTAGTCTCCCTCGCATTAATTTTCAGGGCCCTATGCAGAGGTTTCAATGGAAGGTTCTTCCCAAATGTATGGTTAACAGCCCTAGTCTTTGCCAAAAATACGTGGCTCAAGCAGTAGACCCTGTAAGAGAGCGATGGCCACAAACTTATATTTTACATTATATGGATGATTTGTTAATTGCTGCACCTAATAACCATGACCTTAATAATTGTTACTTGGACCTTTACAAAGCCCTCACTACCTTGAGACTACAGATAGCTCCTGATAAGGTTCAAACACAAGACCCTTATACCTATTTGGGCCTTAAACTTCAAGATAATCAGATCCAAATTCCTAAAATACAACTACGTGTCGACCAACTTCACACCCTTAATGATTTTCAGTAATTACTGGGGGATATTCAATGGCTAAGACCATATTTAAAATGACTCACTTGTGTACTTCTGCCCCTTAATGATATTTTGAGAGGTGATTCCCACCCCTCCTCCCCTCAAAAGCTTACTCCTGAGGCACGACAGTAATTAAACCAAGTCACAGAAGCCATTGCCCAACAGTTTGTTACACAAATTTCCTATAACCTTCCTCTGGTTCTGGTTATTTTACACACTCCTCATACACCCACAGGAATATTTTGGCAGCGGGATCCACATTTTAAAAATAAAGGCTGCCCCTTGCTTTGGGTCCATTTACCCACCACATCTTCCAAGGTTATTACTGTTTATCCTGCTCAGGTAGCTTCTATTATTATCAAAGGTCATTTGCTTTCTCGACAACATTATGGCAAAGACCCTGATAATATTTTAATTCCATATACTAAGGACCAAACCCAATTTTTACTACAGACAGGGGATGAATGGGGTATTGCCCTATCAGGCTTTTTGGGAACAATTGATAACCACCTCCCCAATGACCCCCTTTTACATTTTGCCCAATTACATCCATTTATTTTTCCCAAAATTACTCAAAAGGCTCCCATTCCTCAAGCCCTTACTGTCTTTACAGACGGCTCCAGTAACGGCCGTGCGGTCTTTTTTGTCAATAATCAGCCTACCATCTTTGATACTGTCTATCAGTAAGCACAGCTTGTGGAATTGTTTGCCATAACACAAGTTTTTATAACATTTTTCGATAAGCCTGTTAATATTTATACAGACAGTGCCTACATTGCTCACTCTGTGCCCCTGCTGGAGATTTCACCTGCCATTAAGGCTTCTTCCAATGCGGCCTTTCTGTTTCACCAGCTTCAGCAGCTAATTCAGGCCAGACAACACCCATTTTTCTTAGGACACATCAGGGCACACTCTGATCTTCCCGGCCCTCTAACACAAGGCAATGCCCAGGCTGATGCAGCAACTCGTTCCATCTTTCCAATTTTTGTTGGCTCCGTTCAAAAGGCCACGGAGTTACACAATCTTCACCATCTAAATTCCCAGAGCCTTCGATTACTTTGTAAAATTACCAGGCAGCAGGCACGAGAAATAGTAAAAGCATGTCCTGCTTGCACTGTCTCCCTCCCCATTCAACACTTGGGAGTTAATCCCCGAGGATTGCTGCCCAATCAGGTTTGGCAAATGGATGTCACTCATTTTCCTGAATTTGGAAAAACCAAATATATACATGTTTCTATAGATACCTTCAGTGGCTTTATTTTCGCATCACCACATTCCGCAGAGGCTACCAAAGATGTCCTTTCCCATCTTGTTTCAGCCTTTTCCATAATGGGTAAACCTACACATATTAAAACAGATAATGGTCCTGCATATACCAGTGCCAAGTTTAAACAGTTTTCTGCCACCTTGCAAATTTGTCATACTACTTGAATTCCATACAACCCTCAGTGCCAAGGCATTGTGGAACGTGCCCATCTTACCTTAAAGACTTGGCTAACCCGCCTTAAGGCTTCTGCCCTTGTATTTACCACTCCCAGGGATCGCCTTAACCATGCATTATTTGCCCTTAATTTTCTTACCCTAGACAGTGAAGACCATTCGGCCGCAGACAGACACTGGCATCCCTCGTCCAGTTCTGTTCGTCCACCTGTTATGTGGCGCGATCCCCTTACAAATAAATGAAAAGGCCCAGATCCTGTCCTCATCTGGGGACGAGGCTCAGCTTGTGTTTTGGACCAAGAGCAAGCAGCCCCAAGATGGTTACCAGAACGCCTGGTTAAACAGGTTCATGACTTACCTCCACCCAGGGATGGAGACCCTCCCCCTGAGGACAAATTTTTCTCTTTTTCAGATGCAGCCAATAATCTGTGTGAGGATCCTGCTTAAGGCACTTCTGTTTAACAGGTTTGTACACGGAAGCCTTGGCCCTCCACCTTCCAACATCAGGAAGTACATTTTTGGCCCCCCCTGCGAATGCAGGGGAGGATTTTGGACTCAGCCTCCCACTAGTTGGACCCAGACTGCTGACTGCATGACTAAGGTGGCTTACCTCCGTGCTGAGGTTGACCATAAACTTGGAGGATTTCATAAGCCTGAATGGGTATGTGTTAACAAGCCAAAGATTATTCCCCCCAGTACAAGGAAAGCTCTCCAAAATTGTTCTGCAACTTGTACGCATACCCAGGCGATGCATGTCTCTTGTTATGCATCAGCCTCAATTTGTGTTAACAAGAAGGGAGAACAATTTTTTGAAGCCACCCTAACAAAAACTCATGCAGCAAGGAGGACCACTATTCATTATACTCCCGTTCTCTTTGACCGGGGAGGAGAAGGCATATACACCAAGTTACAGTCAGCTGGATGCCAAGGCACTGTTGGTAAACCCTCCTGCTGGCCCATTAAGGCCCCTACAGGGGTCTCTGATGGTGGAGGACCCACTGATGCTGTCAAGCATCTTCAGATAATCAAACTTTTAAAACCACAAATCCCTGAGCTCACATATCATCCCTTAGTGCTGCCTAAATCCCAGCTCCTAGATTTAGATACCAATACATTAGATATTTTGGGAACTACCTTCTCCTTGCTTAATAATTCCAACCCCACCCTTGCTGGTGATTGCTGGCTCTGCATGACAACAGGGGCAGTCATGCCTATGGCGGTTCCTATTAATTCTATCATAGACAATTATAATACATGCCAACCCGGATTTTCTTTTAAAGCACAGCCTATAGGTACATTTACATTATGTCTTTTAGGCGCAATGCAAAATAATACCTATGATATTGATGTTGGAGTTACTTCCTTTGGAAATTGCTCAAGAGTAAAAAATTATTTCTCACCCACCCCATCTCTTTGTCCCCCCAATGGCACAGTTTTTATGTGTGGAGGAAACTCAGCCTTCCCCAGGCTTCCAGCGAATTGAACCGGTGGCTGTGTTCTTGCCTTATTACTCCCTGATATAACTATTGTCCCAGGAGATGAACCTCTACCCATTCCTAGCCTAGACACCTTAGTTAAAAGACATAGGAGGGCAATACAGGCCTTAACACTCCTTGCCACCCTTGGAATTACAGCTGCTGTGGGCACAGGTACAGCTGGCTTAGGCACAGCTATACACTCTTACTGTCGCCTATCTCAGCAACTTATAGATGATTTACAAACTGTATCAGGAACCATTAAAGATATACAGGACCAAATAGACTCCCTGGCAGAAGTGGTCCTTCAAAACAGACGAGGCTTAGATTTGCTGACAGCTAACCAGGGAGGTATTTGCTTGGCCTTAGGGGAACGATGCTGCTTTTATGCCAATAAATCAGGCATAGTACGGACTAAAATTAAGCAGCTTCAAGAAGATCTAGAAAAAAGACGAAGGGAACTATTTGAAAATTCCCTCTGGACTGGGCTTAATGGATTTTTACCCTACCTTCTTCCACTATTAGGCCCTTTGTTGGGTTTACTTTTAATAATGTCCATAGGACCCTGCATTATAAACAGGCTGGTTCAATTTATTAAAGAACAGATTAATATTTTAGCCTCTAAGCCCATACAGGTTCACTATCATCGTCTGGAGATGGAAGACCACGCTGCCAACATTTAAAAGGATGCTATACCCTTCTCACAGGTTTATTTCTTAAGTTTACATCCCCACAGATCCTCCTTTCTTAAAAGTGTCCTTTTACCTGAACACAAACAAGACCAAACTAAAAAGTAAATTGTATGATATTTACTAATTACTGGCCAGTCATTTTGACTCTTGTTTTTTCCGTAGATTCTGTATTTTTTGAGCTTATGGACAAGTTAATGCTTTCTGATCAGTTCTATTTTTGATGAACTGTGGAGTTTTTAAACATTGCAATGAAAAAAAAAACTACAAGGCCTTGTGTATGTGTTACACTCATGTTATGTGTTGTATGTCCTATGTCTGTGTGTGTGTATGTCCATATATCATGCAGTAATATGACAATTGGCAGATATACAAAGAGCGCTCAAAAAAAAGGGATCCAAATATCTTTGATTCACGTGATTCAAATGGTTCAATTTAAAACTGGGTAAACAGATAGAAGTAAAGATGTCTTTAAAATTAAGCTTATAAGTTTTTCTAGGTTTTCAAAAATAAAACTTAATAAAATGTTGATGTCTATAAAATAATTGCTTAAATTCAGAAATTTACAAGTATTATTTCAAAATGTGAAAAAAAAGAAGGTTAACAGATGAAAAAGAAAAAAGTCTATATGATTAAGTTAACAAAAGGGTTTAAGCAAGTGATGAAAAAGGTCTGTGTAAATTTGTTATATGTATAAGTTTTTAAAATTATACAACTATGGTTAAATAACAACTGTTATTTCTTCAATATTGTAATGTTATTTCTTTAAGAGCTAAACTCGGTCAATATAAAATCATCAATGTAATTATGGTGCTATTAATTCATATCTTCCAGGTATAGAAGTCTGTAAGGTAGAAGCTTCAAAAGAGCATTATATCAAGCTGGTGTACTGAAGTTATATGGTAATTTTAGGCTTAAAAAAAAAAACACAAAATAACAACAACAACAACAACCAAAAAAAAAACATGTTGGAGATTTATTTATATCATTTGTGTTCTCTAACTGGATTTGTTATCAATAAGATATGTAAAGTTCCATGTTACTTTACACTGAGATACAATTTAAATGTATTTTCAAGTTAATGGGAGCCTAATCTGTGTGAAGGTTTTATTGTACAACGCAAAAGTACTTTGCTACTTAAAAAAAAAGGGGGGGGGTAGAAGTTTTTAGCCTTTAGTTCATGTTATAGATGTGATGTGTTAGCTAATGTTCATGTAAACTTGAGCAACAATTTATAAAGGCTTTGTAAATTGATCAGCTTCAGAACTATTGTACTTAAGATTTATAAAGAGCCCTGCCTTGTCTGAGATAAGTCTGTATGTCCCGTCTCACTACATGTGAGAGCGACTATGAAAGAAACAGACCAGATTTCAGTACATTTAAAAGTTGTGTCCAAAAGTTGGTTCTTGTCATGATTACCAGGATCTCAAACAGGGGATTATAATATATAACTCTGCCAGAATTCAAGGTAGCTATTACATAAACTAAATATGCTTTTACCCTAGTTAATTTTAGTTTGTAGTTTGCTTATAGGTGGTCTAAGGATTGCTTGTTGCTGTTCTACACAGGTACTGATTTAAGAACACACAACCTGGGCTAATTTAAGATAAGGAGTTATCACCTACAGGATAGAGAGACATTAAAGCCCAGTACTATTAATATAAGGCTGTTAAAACTTATTTGCTGGATGTTTAAGATTAAGTTCTAAAATGAAAGTTAAATTAAAAGGGCCAAGAAAACCAATATTTGGCTCTTGCCCTCAGAGTCAGTCTGAGTCAGGGAATAAGGGACTTCTCCAAAGGGCTCTGCAACCCAGGGCACATAACCTCCTGAACAGGGAGATTAATGAGACCAGTGGAGGACAGAAAGCCAATCAGTGCATTTGCTGTGAAGAGGAGGGTTACCAGAATAGGGAGACATCCCTGATGCTTCCAAGGGAAGCCACATGGTCAAGCAAGGCCTGGACCCATCCTAGCGCAAATGGCACTAGCAGAACTGAGAAGCTGCTGTGAAGTTCCCGAGGATTTCCAGAGTAACTCAGCTGACTTAACAATAAGTAGAAACAAAAATCAGTTTGACTTGCTTCATCTTAAACACTTAGCAAAGACAGTCAAAGCCTAAACACTGCTATTCCTGGGCATTTTAAATGATAATAATAGTTAAATGTAACTTCCAAAAATAAGTAAACTGGAGGCTGCAAAAGAGATTCTCAGACAGGAATGCCTGATAACCATCAAAAGGGACTGCCAGAATAGTTTTTAGTTTAAGGCCTTTATTTCTAACCTACACAGGTAGGCTTAATGTTTGCTAGTATGGTTATCCAGGCCTAAGTAACAGAATTAAAGATTTCTCTATTAGACATAGGCCAGTAAGGTATGGTCATATATTTTATATAAGTAAGGGGGAGATGCCAGGGACCAAAAGGGAATTCTCCTTCAAAGAATAGCCTGACAGTGCCAGGGACCAAAAGGGAGTTCTCCTTCGAAGAATAGCCTGACAGTTACAAGAAACAGCCCCCTAGGAGACATCTCGCCTGGGAGACACCCTGCAGCCATCCATCTCCCTGAGACATCCTGAGGCCATCTGTCTCCCTGAGACATCCTGCGCTATCTCACCTTGTGAAGACTTCTAGCAACTGCCGATAAGAGAGCTCCCCCCATCCCCAGCCCATAAATACCCCTGTTTGAACAATAAAAGTTTGCAGCTTGATCAGAACTTTTGTCTTGCTGTCACCCTTCGTGTCTCTTGTCCCTTCATTCCTCCTCATCTAGGTTCGCTGCGCACGTTGATGTGTCCTGCTGGTCGGGGCATTTGGCGCCCAGTGTGGGGCTCGAGCCTTTGACTGAGGGGGAATGCTGTCTGAGTGCAGAAGGACTGTTACAGAGAGCAGAGGTTGGTGACTTCAGTGAAAAAGTACTGTTGCAGAGAGCAGATTTTAAAGACTGGGGTGAGGAAGGACTGTTGCAGAGAGCAGTGGTTGAAGACTGGGGTGCAGAAGGACTGTTGCAGAGAGCAGATGTAGCAGAGTGAGGTGCAGAAGGACTGTTAGAGAGAGCAGAGTTGGGAGACTGTGGTGCAGAAGGACTGATACAGAAAGCAGAGGTTGGAGACTGGGGTGCAGAAGGACACTTAGAGAGAACAGAAGTTGAAGACTGCGGTACAGAAGAACTGTTGTAGAGAACAAGGTTGGAGAATGGGGTGCAGAGGGACCATTGCAGCGAGCAAATTTGGAGACTGGGGTGCAGAAGGAATGTTACAGAGAGCAGAGTTTGAAACTGGGGTGCAAAAAGATCTTACAGAGAGAAAAATTTGGAGACTGAGGTGCAGAAAGATTGTTGCAGAGAGCAGACGTTGGAGACTGGGGTGAAGAAGGATCATTGCAGAGAGTAGATTATGGAGACTGGGGTATAGAAGGACTGTTCTAGAAAGCAGAGGTTGGAGACTTGGGTGCCTAAAGACTGTTTCAGAGAGCAGTTGTTGAAGACTGAGGTGTAGAAAAACTATTACAGAGAGCATAGTTGGAGACTAAGGTGCAAGACTGATATTGAGAACAGAGTTTGAAGACTGGGGTGCAGAAGGATCTTACAGAGAGCAGAGTTTGGAGACTGAGGTGCTGAAGGACTGCTCCAGATAGCAGAGGTTGGAGATTGGGGTGCAGAAGAACTGTTAAAGAGAGCAGAGTTCAGAGACTTGGGTTCAGAAGGCCTGTTACAGAGAGCAAAGGATGAAGACTGAGGTGCAGAAGGACTGTTACAGAGATAGATGATGAATACTTAGGTGCAAAAAGACCATTGCAGAGAGCAGATGTTGGAGACTGAGGTGCAGAAGGACTGTTGCGGAGTGCAGAGGTTTGAGACATGGGTGTAAAAAGACTGTTGCAGCGAGCAGAGGTTGGAGATTGGGGTGCCAAAGGACCTTTGCAGAGAGCAGAATTTGAAGACTGAGGTGCAAATGGCCTGTTACAGAGAGCAGAGGTTAGATATTTGAGTGCAGAAGAATGATAGAAAAAGCAGTTTTTGGAGACTGGGGTTCAGAAGACAGTTAAAGAGAGAAGTGTTTGGAAATTGCAGTACAGAGGAACTGTTACAGAGAGCAGAGATTGGAGACTGGGGTGGAGAAGGACTGTTGCAGAGATCTGATGTTGGAGACTGAGGTGCAGAAGGACTGTTGTAGAGAGTAGGTTGGAGACTGGGGTGCAGGAGGACTTTTGCAGAGAGTAGGGGTTGGAGATTGGGGTGCAGAAGACTGAGGTGAAGAAGGACTGTTGGAGACAACAGAGTTTGGAGACAGGGGTGCAGAAGGACCGTTGCAGAGAGCAGAGGTTGAAGACTGAGGTGCAGAAGGATTGTTACAGAGAGCAGAGGTTAAAGACTGGGGTGCAGAAGGACTGTTGCAGAATGCAGAGATTGGAGACTTGGGTGCAAAAGGACTGTTGTAGAGAGAAGAGGTTGATGCTTAGGTCCAGAAGGACTGATGCAGAGAGAAAAGGTTGGAGATGAGGTTCAGAAGGACTGTTACAGAGAGAAGAGTTTGGAGACTGGGGTGCAGCAGGACTGATATAGAGAGCAGAGTTTGGAGACTGCGGTGCAGAAGGACTGTTACAGAGAGCAGAAGTTGGAGACTGTGGTACAGAAGGACTTTTACAGAGAGCAGAGGTTGCACACTGGGGTGCAGAAGGACTATTGCAGACAACAGAGGTTTGAGACTGAGGTGTAGAAGACCGTTGCAGAGAGCAGAGGTTGGAGACTGATGAGCAGAAGCATTGTTACAGAGAGCATATTTTGGAGACTGGGGTACAGAAGGACTGTTTCAGAGAGCAGAGGTTGGAAACTGGGTGCAGAAGGATCTTCAAGAGAGCAGAGGTTGGAGACTGGGGTGCAGAAAAACTGTTCCAGAGTTCAGATGTTGGAGACTGGGGTGTAGTAGGATCATTGCAGTTAGAATAGGTTGGATACTAGGGTGCTGAAGGCCTTTTACATAGAGCTGAGTTTGTTGACTGGGGTGCAGGAGGCCTGTTACAGAGAGCAGAGTTTGGAGACTGGGGAGCAGGTGGACTGTTACAGAGAGCAGAGTTTTGATACTGGGTTGCAGAAGGATCTTATATAGAGCAGAGTTTGGAGACTGAGGTGCAGTACGACTGTTACAGAGAGCAGAGGTTGGATACTGGGGTGCAGAAGGATCTTCAAGAGTGCAGAGGTTGGAGACTGGGGTGCAGAAGAACTGTTGCAGAGTTCAGATGTTGGAGACTGGGGTGTAGAAGGATCGTTGCAGTTAGAATAGGTTGGATACTAGGGTGCTGAAGGCCTGTTACATAGAGCTGAGTTTGTTGACTGGGGTGCAGGAGGCCTATTACAGAGAGCAGAGTTTGGAGACTGGGGAGCAGGTGGACTGTTACAGAGAGCAGAGTTTGGATACTGGGTTTCAGAAGGATCTTATATAGAGCAGAGTTTGGAGACTGAGGTGCAGTAGGACTGTTACAGAGAGCAGAGGTTGGATACTGGGGTGCAGAAGGATACTTGCAGAGAGCAGAGTTTTCAGACTGAGGTGCAGAAGGACTGTTGAGAGTGCAGACGTTAAAGACTGGGTTGCAGAAGGACGGTTGCCGTTAGGAGATGTTGGAGGCTGGAGTGCATAAGGACTTTTACAGAGATCAGAGGTTGGAGACTGAGGTGCAGAAGGACAGTTACAGAGAGTAGAGTTTAGAGACAGAGGTGTAGAAGGACTGTTGCAGAGAGCAGATGTTGGAGACTGGGGTGTAAAAGGACTGTTGCAGAGAGCAGAGGTTGGGGACTGGGATGAAGAAGGACTGTTGCAGAGAGCAGAGTTTGGAGACTGATGTGCAGAAGGACTGTTTCAGAGAGTAAAGTTATGAGACTGGAGTGAGGAAAAACTGATACAGAAAGGAGACTTTAGAAATTGGGGTGCATAAGGACCATTACAGAGAACAGAGGTTGGAGACTGCAGTACATAAGGACTGTTACAGAGAGTAGAGATTATAGACTAGTGTACAGAAGGACTGTGGCAGAGAGCAGATGGTGGACACTGTGGTGCAGAAGGACTGTTGCAGAGAGCAGAGGTTGGAGAATGGGGTGCAGAAAGACTGTTGCAGATAACAGAGTTTGGAGACTTGGGTTCAGATGGACTGTCGCAGAGAACAGAGTTTGGAGACTGGGGTGCAGAAGGACCATTGAAAAGAGCAGAGGTGGGAGACTGGGGTGGAGAAGGAATGTCACAGAGAGCAGAGTTTGGAAACTGAGGTGCAGAAGGATCTTACAGAGAGCAGAGTTTGGAGACTGGGGTGAAGGAGGACTGTTGCAGAGAGAAGACGTTGGAGACTGGGGTGCAGAAGAATCATTGCAGAGAGAACAGGTTGAAGACTGGGGTGCAGAAGGACGGTGACAAAATGCAGAGTTTGAAGACTGCAGTACAGAAAGACTGTTACAGAGAGCAGAGGATGGAGACTGGGGTGCAGAAGGACTGATCCAGAAATCAGAGTTTGGAGACTGGGTTTTACAAGGATATTACTGAGCACAGAGTTTGGAGATTGAGGTGCAGCAGGACTGTTAGAGAGCACTGAGTTTGGAGAGTGAGGTACAGGAGGATCATTGGAGAGAGCAGAGGTGGAGACTGTGTTGCAGAAGGATCGTTACAGAGAGTAGAGGTTGGAGACTGGGGTGCAGAAGGACTGTTAAAGAGAGCACAGGTTGGAGACTGGGGTAGAGAAAAAATTTTGCAGAGAGCACAGGTTGGAGACTGTGGTGCAGAAGGACTGATATGGAAAGCAGAGGTTGAAGACTGGGGTGGAGAAGGACCCTTACAGAGAGCAGTGTTTGGAGACTGGGGTGCAGAAGGACTGTTACAGAGAGCAGAGTTTGGAGAAGGGGTGGAGAAAAATCGTTACAGAGAGAAAAGGTTGGGGATGGGGTGAAGAAGGCCTGTTACAGAAAGCAGAAGTTGGAGACTGAGGTGCAGAATGACTGTTGCAGAGAGCAGAGGTTTGAGACTGAGGTGTAGAAGGACTGTAACAGAGAGCAGAGGTTGGAGACTGGGGTGCAGAAGGACTGATACGAAAAGCACAGTATGGAGACTGGTGTGCACAATGACAGTTACAGAGAGCAAAGGTTGGAGACAGCAGTACAGAAAGACTGCTATAGAGAACAGAGTTTGGAGACTTGGGTGGAGAAGGACTGTTACAGAGAGCATATGTTGGAGACTGGAGAGCAGAAGGACTGTTTCAGAGAGTGGAGGTTGGAGTCTGAGGTGAAAAAGGACTGTTGCAGAAAACAGATGTTGGAGACTGGGGTGCATAATGACCATTGCAGAGAGCAGAGGTTGGAGACTGAGGTGCAGAATGACTGTTGTAGAGAGCAGAGTTTTGAGACTGGGGTGCAGAAGGACTTTTGCAGAGACTATAGGTTGGAGACTGAGGTGCAGTAGTCGTGTTACAGAGAGCAGAGTTTGGAGACTCCGGTGCAAAAGGACAGTTGCAGAGAGCAAAGGTTAAATACAGGGTTGCAGAAGGATCTTACAGAGAGCAGAATTTGGAGAATGAGGTGCAGTTGGATGTTACAGAAAGAAGAGGTTGGAAATTGGGGTGCAGAAGGATTGTTACAGAGACCAGAGTTTGAAGATTGCGGTATAGAAAAACTGTTACAGAGAGCCGAGGTTGGAGACTGGGGTGCAGAATGAATGTTACAGAGAGCACAGGTTAGAGACTGAGGTTCAGAAGGACTGATATAGAAAGCAGAGTTTGGAGACTGGGTTCAGAAGGCACGTTACGGAGAGCAGAGGTTGGAGACTGCAGAACAGAAGGACTGTTACAGAGAGCAAATGTTGGAAACTCGGGAGTAGAAGTACTGTTGCAGAGGACAGAAGTTAGAGACTGGTGTGCCGCAGGACCCTTGCTGAAAGCAGAGGTAAAAGACTGGAGTGGAGAAGGAATGTTACAGAGAGCAGAGTTTGGAAACTGGAGTGCAGAAGGATCTTACAGATAGCAGAGTTTCGAGACTCTGGTGCAGAAGGACTGTTGCAGAGAGCAGAGTTTGGACACTGGAGTGCAGAAGGACTGTTGCAGAAAGCAGAGATTGGAGACTGGAGTGTAGAAGGACTGTTGCAGAGAGCAAATTTTGGAACCTGAGGTGCAGAAGTCCTGTTACATAGAGCAGAGGATGGAGACTGAGGTTCTGAAGGATTGTTACAGAGATCAGAGTTTGAAGACTGGGGTGCAGAAGGACTATTATAGAGAGCAGAGATTTGAGACTTGGGTGCAGAAAGACTGTTGCAGAGAACAAAGGTTTGAGACTGGGGTGCCGAAGGTCTGTTGCAGAGAACAAAGGTTGGAGACTGGGGTGCAGAAGGACTGTTGCAGAGAGCAGAGGTTGGAGACTGTGGTGCAGAAGGACACTTAGATAGAGGAGAGGTTGGAGATTGGGGTGCAGAAGAACTGTTATAGAGAGCAGTATTTGGAGACTGGGTTGCAGAAGGATCTTACAAAGAGCAGAGGTTGGAGACTGAGGTGCAGGTGGAGTGTTACAAAGAGCGGTGTTTGGAGACTGAGGTGCAGAAAGATTGTTACAGAGAGCAGAGGTTGGAGTCTGAGTTTAAGAAGGACTTTTACAGAGAGTTTGGAAATTTGGGTGCAGAAAGACCGTTACAGAGAGCAGAGTTTGGAGACTGCGGTATAGGACTGTTACCTAGAAAAGAGGTTGGAGACTGGGGTGCAGAAGGACTCTTACATAGAGCACAGGTTGGAGACTGAGGTTCAGAAGGATAGATACAGAGAACAGAGGTTGGAGACTGGGGTTCAGACAGACTGATACAGAAAGCAGAGTTTGGAGACTGGGGTGTAGAAGGACTGTTACAAAGAGCAGAGGTTGGAGACTGTGGTACAGAAGAACTGTTAAAGAGAGCAGATCTCGGAGACTGGGGAGCAGAAGGAGTTTTGCAGAGGACCGTGGTATGAGACTGGGGTTAAGAAAGAATGTTACAGAGAGCAGAGTTTGTAAACTGGAGTGCAGAAGAATCTTACAGAGAGAGAGGTTGGAGACTGTGGTGCAGAAAGACTGTTGCAGAGAGCAGACATTGGAGACCGGGGTCCAGAAAAATCGTTGCAGAGAGCAGAGGTTGGAGACTGGGGTATAGAAGGACTGTTGCAGAGAGTAGAGTTTGGAGACTGGGGTGCAGAAAGACTGTTGCAGAGAACAGAGGTTGGAGACTGGGGTGCAGAAGGATTGTTACAGAGAGCACAGGTTTGAGACTTTGGTGCAGAAGGAATGTTGCGGAGAGCAGAGTTTGGAGATTTGTTTGCAGAAGGACTGTTGCAGAAAGCAGAGTTTGGATACTGGGTATCAGAAGGACTGTTACAGAGAGGAGACATTGGAGACTGGGTTTCAGAAGGATCTTTCAGAGAAAAGAGTTTGGAGACTGAGGTGCAGAAGGACTGTTACAGAGAGTGGAGGTTCGAGACTGAGGTGCAGAAGGATCGTTACAGAGAGCAGAGGTTGGAGACTGGGGTGCAGACGGACTTTTACAGAGAGCAATGTTTTGATACTGGAGTGCAGAAGGAATGTTGCAGAGAGCAGAGTTTGGAGACTGGGGTTTAGAAGGACTGTTGCTGAAAGCAGAGGTTGGAGACTGAGGTGCAGAAGGACTGTTACAGAGAGCAGAGGTTGGATACTGGGTTGCAGAAAGACTGACAAAAAAAGCCGATGTTGGAGACTGGGAGGCAGAAGGATCGTTACAGAGAGCAGAGGTTGGAGACTCTGGTACAGAAGGACTGTTACAGAGAGCAGAATTTGTAGACTGGGGTGTAGAAGGACTGTTACAGAAAACAGAGTTTGGAGACTTGGGTGCAGAAGGACCGTTCCAGAGAGCAGAGTTTGGAGATAGGTTCCAGAATGAGTGTTACAGTGAGCAGGGGTTGGAGACTGGTGTGCAGAAGGATCTTACAGAGAGCAGAGGTAGGAGACTGGAGTGCAGAAGGACTGTTTTAGAGAGAAGAGGTAGAAGACTGGGGTGCAGAAAGATCGTTGCAGAGAGTAGAGGTTGGAGACTGGGGTTCAGAAGGCCTCTTACATAGAGCAGAGGTTGGAGACTGGGATGCAGAAGGCCTGTTACAGAGAACAGAGGTTGGATACTGGGGTGCAGAAAGACTGTTACAGAGAGCACAGTTTTCAGACTGGGTTTCAGAAGGGTCTTAAAGAGAGCAGAGGTAGGAGACAGAGGTACAGAAAGACTGTTACAGAGAGCAGAGGTTGGAGACTGGGGTGCAGAGGGATTGTTGCAGAGAGCAGATTTTTCAGACTGAGGTACAGAAGGACTGTTGCAGAGAGAAGAGGTTAGAGAATGGTGTGCAGAAGGACTGTTACAGAGAGCAGAGGTTAAAGAATGGGGTGCAGAAGTAAGGTTGCAGAATTCAGAGATTTGAGACAAAGGTGCAGAAGGACTGTTACAGAAAGCAGAGGTTGGAATCCGTGGTTCAGAAGGACTTATACAGAAAGCAGAGGTTTGAGACTGGGGTGCAGAAAGACCGTTAGAGAGAGCAGAGTTTGGAGACTGCGGTACAGAAGGACTGTTACAGAAAGCAGAAGTTTGAGACTGGAAAGTAGAAGGACTGTTGCAGGGAACAGATGTTGTAGACTGGGTTGCAGCAGGACCGTTGAGGAAAGCAGAGGTTGTAGACTGGGTTGGAGAAGAATGTTACAGAGAGCAGAGTTTGAAAACTGGGGTACAGAAAGACCTTACAGAGAACAGAGGTTGGAGACTGGGGTGCAGAAGGAGTGTTAAGGAGAGGAGACGTTGAAGACTGGGGAGTAGAAGGACTGTTGCAGAGAGCAGATGTTGGAGACTGGGGTGTATAAGGATCGTTGCAGAGAACAGAGGTTGTAGACAGGGGTGCAGAAGGACGGTTGCAGAGAGCAGAGGTTGGAGACTGAGGTGCAAAAAAACAGTTACAGAAAGCAGAGGTGGAGTCCGTGGTTCAGTAGGATCGTTGAAGAGAGCAAAATTTGGAGACTGAGTTTCAGAAGAATCGTGGAAGAGAGCAGAGGTGGAGACTGGGGTGCAGAAGGATCGTTACAGAGAGCAGAGGTGGAGACTGGGCTGCAGAAGGATCGTTACAGAGAGAAGAGGTTGGAGACTGTGGTGCCGAAGGAATGTTTCAGAAAGAAGAGTTTGGAGACTGGGGTGCAGAAAGAATGTTGCAGAAAGAAAAGGTTGGAGACTGGGGTGCAGAAGGACGGTTTCAGAGAGCAGAATTTGGAGACTGAGATGCAGAAGGATTGTTACACAGAGCAGACGTTGGAAACTAGGGTGAATAATTATGATACAGAAAGCATAGGTGTGAGACTGAGGTGCAGAAGGACCATTACAGAGAACAGAAGTTGCAGACTGGCGTGCAGAAGGATTGTTTCAGAGAGCAGAGTTTGGAGTCTGGGGTGCATAAGGCCTGCTACAGAGAGCAGAGGTTGGAGACTGGGTTGCAGAAGGACTGTTATAGAGAGCAGAGTTTTGAGGCTGGGTTTAAGAAGTATCTTAAAGAGAGCATTGGTTGGTGACTGTGGTGCAGGACGAATGTTACAGAGAGGAGTGATTAGAGACTGGGGTGCTAAATGATCGTGCAGAGAGCAGAGGATTCAGACTGAGGTGCAGAAGGATTGTAACAGAGAAAAGAGGTTGGAGACTGAATTGCAGCCGGACTGTTAGAGAGAGCAGAGTTTGGTTACTGAGGTGCAGAAAGACTGTTAGAGAAAGCAGAGGTTGGAAATTGGGGTACAGAGGGACCGTTACAGAGAGCAGAGGTTGGAGACTGCGGTATAGAAAGACTGTAACAGAGAGCAGAGGTTTGAGAATACGGTGCAGAATGACTGTTACAGAGAGCAGAGGTTGGATACTGGGGTGCAGAAAGATTGTTACAGAGAGCAGAGTTTGGAGACTGGGGTGCAGAAGGACTGTTACACAGAGCAGAGGTTGAAGACTGGAGTGTAGAAGGACTGTTGCAGAGAGCAGAGGCTGGAAACTTGGGTGAAGAAGGACTGTTGCCAAGAGCAGAATTTGGAGACAGAGGTGCAGAAGGTCTGTTGAGGAGACGAGACGTTGGAGACTGGGGTGCAGAAGGATCGTTTCAGAGAGGAGAGGTTGGAGACTGAGGTGCAAAAAGACTGTTACAGAGAGCAGAGGTTAGAGACTGGGGTGCAGAAGGCTTGTTACAGAGAGCAAAGTGTGGAGTAGGGCTCCATAAAGACTGTTACAGATCACAGAGTTTGGAGACTTGGTTGAAGAACGATCTAACAGAGAGCAGATGTTGGGGATCCAGGTGCAGAAGGACTGTTACAGAGAGTAGAGGTTGAAGACTGAGGTGCAAAAGGATCATAGCAGAGAAAAGTGTTTTAAGACTGAGGTGCAGAAGCACTGTTTCAGAGACCACAGGTTGGAGACTGGGGCGCAGAAAGACTGTTGCAGAGAGCAGTGTTTGGAGACTGGGGTGCAGAAATCTTGTTACAGAGAACAGACTTTGGAGACTGGGGTGCAGCAGGCCTGTTACGGAGAGGAGAGTTTGGAGAAGGGATGCAGAAAGACTGTTAGAGAGGGCAGAGTTTGGAGACTGGGTTGCAGAAGGATCTTACAGAGAGCAGATGTTGGAGACTAAGGTGTAGAATGATTGTTGCAGAGAGAAAAGTTTCGAGACTGGGGTGCAGAAGGCCTGTTACAGAGAGCAGAGTTTGGAGACTGGGGTGCAGAAGGCCTGTTAAATAGAGCAGAGTTTTAAGACTGGGGTGCAGAAGGACTGTTATAGAGAGCAAAGTTAGGAGACTGGGTGGCAGAGGGATCTTACAGAGAGCAGAGTTTGGAGACTGAGGAGCAGGAGGACTGTTACAGAGAGCAGTGGTGGAGACTGGGGTTCAGATGGATCATGTAAAGAGAAGAGGTTTAAGACTGAGGTGTAGATCGACTGTTACAGAGAGCAGAGGTTGGAGACCGAGGTGCAGAAGGACTGTTACAGGGAGCAAATTTTGGAGACTGTGTTGCATAAGGATATTACATAGAGCAGATTTTGGAGACTGAGGTGCATAAGGACTGTTACAGAGAGCAGATGTTGAAGTCTGGGGTGCACTAGGATTGTTGCAGAAAGCAAAATTTTCAGACTGAGGTGCAGAAAAACTTTTGTATAGAGCAGATCTTAGAGACTGGGGTGCACAAGGTTCGTTGCAGAGAGCAAAAGTTGGAGACTGCAGTACAGAAGGACTGTTGCATAGAGCAGAGGGTGGAGACTAGGGTACAAAAGGACTTTTTCAGAGAGCAGATGTTGGATACTGTTGTTCAGAAAGACTTTGCAGAGAGCAGAAGTTTGAGAATGCGTTGCAGAAGGACTTTTGCTGAGAGCAGAGGTTGAAGACTGAGGTTCAGATGGACGGACAATGAAAGCAGAGGTTGGAGACTGGCGTATAAAAGGACCTTTACAGAGAGCAGAGTTTGGAGAGTGGGGAGCATAAAGAGTGTTGCAGAGTACAGAGGTTGGGGACTGAGGTGTAGCAGGACTGTTGCAGAAAGCAGAGGTTGGAGACTGGCGTGGAGAAGGAATATTACAGAGAGCAGAGTTTGGAAACTCAGGTGCAGAAGGACTATTAAAGAGTGCAGAGGTTTGATACAGGGGTGCAAAAGGATCTTACAGAGAGCAGAATTTGGACACTGAGGTGCAGAAGGACAGCTGCAGAGACCAGAGGTTGGAGACTAGCGTGCAGTAGGATCATTGCAGAGAGCAGAGTTTGGAGACTGGTGTGCTGAAGAATTGTTGCAGAGAGCAGAGGTTGAAGACTGTGGTGCAGAAGGCCTGCTACAGAGAACAGAGTTTGGAAACTGGCGTGCAGAAGGCCTGTAAGAGAGAGGAGAGTTTTGAGACTGGGTTGCAGAAAGACTGTTATAGAGAGCAGAGTTTGGATACTGGGTTGCTGAAGTATCTTACACAGAGCAGAGGTTGGAGACTGACGTTCAGGTGGACTGTTACAGAGAGCAGTGGTTGGAGACTGGGGTGCAGAAGAATCGTGCAGAGAACAGAGGTGTCAGACTGAGGTGTAGAAGGACTGTTACAGAGAGCAAAGGTTGGAGACTGAGGTGAAGAAGGACTGTTACAGAGAGCAGAGTTTGGAGTATGAGGTGCAGAAGGACTGTTACAGAAAGCAGAGGTTCAAAATTGGGGTGCAGAAGGACCGTTACAGAGACCAGAGTTTGGATACTGTGGTATAGAAAAATTCTTACAGAAAGTAGAGGTTGGAGACTGGGGTGCAGATGAAATGTTACAGAGATAATAGGTTAGAGACTGAGGTGCAGAAAGACTGTTACAGTGAGCAGAGGTTCGATACTAGGGTTCAGATGGACTGTTACAGAGGACAGAGGTTGGAGACTGGGGTGCCCCACCCTCGCAGAAAGCAGAGGTTGGAGACTGCAATGGAGAAGAAATGTTTGAGAGAGCAGATTTTGTAAACTGGAGTGCAGAAAGATCTTACAGAGAGCAGAGTTTGGAGACTGTGGTGCAGAAGGACTGTTGCAGAGAGTAGAGGTTGGAGACTAGGGTCCGGAAGTATCATTGCAGAGAGCAGAGTTTGGAGACTGGGGTACAGAAGGACTGTTGCAGAGAGCAGAGGTTGGAGACTGGGTGCAGAACGACTGTTGCAGAGAGCAGAGGATGGAGACTGGAGTGCCTAAGGACTGTTGCAGAGAGTAGAGGTTGGAGACTGGGGTGCAGAATGACTGTTATAGGAAGCAGAGTTTGGAAATTGGGATGCAGAAGGACCATTACAGAGAGCAGAGTTTGGAGACTGCGGTATA
This sequence comes from Ictidomys tridecemlineatus, assembly GCF_052094955.1. Taxonomy (NCBI): domain Eukaryota; kingdom Metazoa; phylum Chordata; class Mammalia; order Rodentia; family Sciuridae; genus Ictidomys; species Ictidomys tridecemlineatus. The sequence continues at coordinate 17,882,965 of NC_135494.1, forward strand.
AGACTGTTACCGAGAGAAGAGGTTGGAGACTGGGGTGCAGAAGGACTCTTACATAGAGCACAGGTTGGAGACTGAGGTGCAGAAGGATTGATACAGAGAACATAGGTTGGAGACTGGGGTTCCGAAAGACTGATACAGAAAGCAGAGGTTGAAGACTGGGTTGTAGATGGACCGTTACAAAGAGAAGAGGTTGGAGACTGTGTTACAGAAGGACTGTTACAGAGAGCAGATCTCAGAGACTTAAAAGCAGAAGGACTGTTGCAGAAGACAGATGTTTGAGACTCTGGTGGAGAAGGAATGTTGCAGAGAGCAGAGTTTGGAAACTAGAGTGCAGAAGGATCTTACAAAGAGAAGAGGTTGGAGACTGTGTTGCAGAAGGACTGTGGCAGAGAGCAGACCTTGGTAACTGGGGTCCAAAAGGATCGTTGCAGAGAGCACAGTTTTGAGACTGGGGTGCAGAAGGACTGTTCAAGAGAGCATATGTTGGAGACTGGGGTCTAGAAGGTATGTGGCAGAGAGCAGATTTTAGAGACTTGGGTGCAGAAGGACTTACACAGAGCAGAGGTTGGAGACTGAGGTGCAGAAAGACTGTTACAGAGAGCAGTGTTTGGAGATTGGGGTGCAGAGAACTGTTACAGAGAGCAGAGTTTGGAGCCTGGGGTGCAGATGGATCTTACAGAGAGCAGAGTTTTGAGATTGGGGTGCAAAAGGACTGTTGCAGAGAGCAGATTCTGGAGACTGGGGTGGAGAAGAATTGTTGCAGAGAGAAGAGGATGGAGACTGGGGTGCAGAAGGCCTGTTACAGAGAGCAGAGTTTGGAGACTAGGTGCCAGAAGTCATGTTACAGAGATCAGAGTTTGGAGACTGTTGTGCAGAAGGACTGTTACAGAGTGCAGAGTTTCAAGACTGGGTTGTAGAAGGATTTTGCAAAGAGCAGAAATAGGAGACTGTGGTGCAGAAGGGTCCTTGCAGTGAGCAGACTATTCAGAGTGAGGTGAAAAAGGACTGTTGCAGAGAGCAGATATTGGAGACTGGGGTGTAGAAGGACTGTTGCAGAGAGCAGAGGTTGAAGGCTTTGGTGAAGAAGGATCGTTGCAGAGAGCAGAGGTTGGAGACCGGTTGGCAGAAGGACTGTTACAGAGAGCAGAGTTTGAAACTGGGTTGCAGAAGGATCTTACAGAGAGCAGAGGTTGCAGACAGGGGTGCAGAAGGATTGTTACAGAGAGCAGAGCTTGAAGATTGTGGTCCAGAAGGACTCTTGCAGAGAGCAGACGTTGGAGACTGGGGTTCAGAAAGATCGTTGCAGAAAGCAGAGTTAGAGACTTGGGTGTAGAAAGACTGTTGCAGAGAGCAGATGTTGGAGACTGGGGTGCAGACGGACTATTGCAGAGAGCAGAGGTTGGAGAGTGGGGTTCAGAAAGACTGTTGCAGAGAGCAGAGGTTAGAGAATGAGGTGCAGAAAGACTGTTACAGAGAGCAGAGGTTGGAGACTGGGGTGCAGATGGATCTTACAGAGAGCAGATTTTGGAGACTGGTGCAAGAGGACTGTTGCAGAGAGCAGAGATTGGAGACTGGTGTGAAGAAGAATCCTTGCAGAGAGAAGTGTTATGAGACTAGTGTACAGAAGGCCTGTTACAGAGAGGAGTTGTTGGAGAGTGTGTTGCAAAAGTCCTGTTGCAGAGAGCAGAGGTTGGAGACTGTTGTGTAGAAAGACGATTACCGAGTGCAGAGTTTAAAGACTGGGTTGAAGAACAATCTTACAGAGAGCAGAGTTGGGAGACTGAGGTGCAGAAGGTTCGTTGCATACAGCAGAGTTTTCCCACTGAAGTTCAGAATGACTGTTGCAGAGAGCAGATATTGTAGACTGGGGTGCAGAAGGACTGTTGCAGAGAGCAGACATTGGAGACTGGGGTTAAGAAGGATCATTTCAGAGAGCAGAGGTTGGAGACTGGTGTGCAGAAGGATTGGTACAGAGAGTAGAGTTTGGAGACTGGGTTTTAGAAGTATGCTACAGAGAGCAGAGGTTGGAGACTGAAGTGCAAAAGGACTTTTACAGAGAGTAGAGGTTGAAGACTGAGGTGCAGAAGGACCATTGCAGAGAACAGAGTTTGGAGACTGAGGTGCAGAAGGATAGATACAGAGAACAGTGGTTGGAGACTGCGGTTCAGACAGACTGATACAGAAAGCAGAGGTTGGAGACTGGGGTGTAGAAGGACCATTACAAGGAGCACAGGTTGGAGACTGCGGTACAGAAAGACCAGATGTCGGAGACTGGGGAGCAGAAAAACTGTTGCAGAGGACAGAGTTTGGAGACTGTGGTGGAGAAGGAATGTTACAGAGTGCAGAGTATAAAATCTGGAGTGCACAAGAATCTTATAAAGAGCAGAGGTTTGAGACTGTGGTGCAGAAGGAATGTTGAAGAGAGCAGAAGTTGGAGACTGGGGTCCAGAAGGAGCATTGCAGATAGCAGAGTTTGGAGACCGGGGTGCAGATGGACTGTTACAGAGAGCAGAGTTTGGAGACTGGGGTGGAGATGGACTGTTGCAGAGAGCAGAGGTTGGAGACTGAGGTGTAGAAGGAGTGTTACAGAGAGCAGAGTTTTGAGACTAGGGTGCAGGAGGACTGTTACAGAGAGCAGAGGTTAAAGACTGGGGTTCAGATGGATCTTACAGATAGCAGAGTTTGGAGGCTGGGGTGCAAAAGGACTGTTGTAGAGAGGAGATGTTGGAGACTGGGGTGGAGAAAAATTATTGCAGAGAGAAGAGGTTGGAGACTGGGGTGCAGAAGGCCTGTTACAGAGAGCAGAGGTTGGAGACTGGGTTGCAGAAGGATGTTAAAGAGAGTTTAGTTGGGATACTGCGGTGCAGAAGGACTGTTACAGAGAGCAGAGGTAGGAGACTTGGGTGCAGAAGGGTCATTGCAGAGAGCAGAGTTTTCAGACTGAGGTGCAGAATGACTGTTGCAGAGAGCAGATGTTGAAGACTGGGGTGCAGAAGGTCTGTTGCAGAGAGCAGATGTTGGTAACTAGGGTGCAGAAGGACTGTTGTAGATAGCAGAGGTTGGAGACTGGGGTGCAGAAGGACTGTTGCAGAGAGCAGAGTTTGGAGAATAAGGTGCAGAAGTCCTCCTACAGAGAGCAGAGGTTAAGGACTCTGGTGCAGAAGGACTGTTACAGAGAGCAGAGGTTGGATACAGGGGTGCAGAAGAATCTTACAGAGAGCAGAAGCTGGAGACTGAGTTGCAGAAGGACTGTTGCAGAGATCAGAGGTTGGAGACTGGGATGCAGTAGGATCATTTCAGAGAGCAGAGGTTGGAGACTGGGGTGCAGAAGGACTGTTGCTGAGAGTATTGGTTGAAGACTGGGGTGCAGAAGGATCGTGCAGAGAGCAGAGGTTGGAGACTGGATTGCAGAAAGACCGTTACAGAGAACAGAGTTTGGAGACTGCGGTACATAAAGAGTGTTACAGAGAGCAGATGTTGGAGACTGGGAAGCAGAAGGAGTGTTACAGAGGACAGATGTTGGAGACTGGGGTGCTGCAGGACCCTTGCAGAAAGCAGAGGTTGGAGACTGCAGTGGAGAAGGAATGTTAGAGAGAGCAGATTTTGGAAACTGGAGACCAGAAAAATCTTACAGAGAGCAGATTTTGGAGACTGTGGTGCAGAAGTACTGTTGTATAAAACAGACGTTGGAAACTGGGGTCCAGAATGATCCTTGCAGAGAGCAGAGTTTGGAGAATGGGGTGCAGAAGGACTGTTGCAGAGAGCAGAGTTTGGTGACTGAGGTGCAGAAGGACTGATACAGAAATCAGAGATTGGAGTCTGCAGTGCAGAAGTACTGTTGCAGAGAACAGAGATTGGAGACTGAGGTGCAGAATTTCTTTTACATAGAGAAGCGGTTGGAGACTGGGGTGCAGAAGGATCGTTGCAATGAGCAGAGCTTGGAGACACGGGTGCAGAAGGATCTTACAGAGAGCAGAAGTTGGAGACTGAGGTGCAGAAGTACTGTTGCAGAGATCAGAGGTTTGAGACTGGGGTGCAGTAGGATCATTGCAGAGAGAAGTGGTTGGAGACTGGGGTGCAGAAATATCGTTGCAGAGATCAGAGATTGGAGACTGTCGTGCAGAAGGCCTGTTACAGAGAGGAGAGGTTGGAGAGTGGGGTGCAGAAGTACTGTTATAGAGAGCAGTGTTAGGTTACTGCGTTCCTGAAGGATCTTACAAAGAGCAGAGTTTGGTTACTGAGGTGTAGGTGGACTCTTACTGAGAGCAGTTGTTGGAGACTGGGTGTAGAAGGATCATGCAGAGAGCAGAGGTTTCAGCCTGAGGTACAGAAAGACTGTTATAGAGAGTAGAGGTTTGAGACTGAGGTGAAGAAGGACTGTTACAGAGATCAGAGTTTGAAGACTGAGGTGCAGGAGGACTGTTACAGAGAGCTGAGGTTGGAGACTTTTGTGCAGCAGGACTGTTACAGAGTGCAGAGTTTAAAGACTGGGTTGCAGAAGGATCTGAAAAGAGCAGAGTTGGGAGACAGAGGTGCAGAAGTCCTGTTTAAGAGAGCAGAGGTAGGAGACTGGGGTGCAGAAAGGTCGTTGCAGAGAGCATAGTTTTCAGACTGCGGTGCAGCAGAACTGTTGCAGAGAGCAGAAGTTGAAGACTGGGGGTGCAGAAGGATTGTTACAGAGAGGAGAGGTTGGAGACTTGAGTGCATAAGGATCTTACAGAGAGCAGAGGTTGGAGACAAGGATGCAGAAGGACTTTTGCCGAGAGAAGAGGTTTGAGACTGTTGTGGAGAAGAATCATTGCAGAGAGAAGAGGTTTGAGACTGGGTTTCAGAAGGCCTGTTACAGAGAGCAGAGTTTTGAGACTGGGTTGCAGAATTCCTCTTACAGAGAGCCGAGGTTGGAAACTGTTTTTCAGAAGGACTGTTACAGAGAGCAGAGTTTGGAGACTGGGATGCAGAAGGGTCTTACAGAGAGCAGAGGCAGGAGACTGAGGTGCAGAATGATCGCTGCAGAGAGCAGAGTTTTCAGACTGAGTTGCAGAAGGACTGTTGCAGAGAGCAAATATTGGAGACTGGGGTTCAGAAGTACTGTTTCAGAGAGCAGAGGTTGGAGACTGGTGTGAAGAAGGATCATTGCAGAGATCAGAGTATGGATACTGGTGTGCAGAAGGACTGTTACAGAGAGCAGAGTTTGTAGACTAGGTTTGAGAAGGTTCCTACACAGAGAAGAGGTTGCAGAAAGAGGTGCAGAAAAACTGTTACAGAGAGTAGAGGTTCAAGACTGAGGTGCAGAAAGACTGTTATAGAGAGTCGAGGTTTGAGACTGAGGTGAAGAAGGACTGTTACAGAGATCAGAGTTTGAAGACTGAGGTGCAGAAGGACTGTTACAGAGACCTGAGTTTGGAGACTTTTGTGCAGCAGGACTGTTACAGAGTGCAGAGTTTAAAGACTGGGTTGCAGAAGGATCTGAAAAGAGCAGAGTTGGGAGACAGAGGTGCAGAAGTCCTGTTTAAGAGAGCAGAGGTAGGAGACTGGGGTGCAGAAAGGTCGTTGCAGAGAGCATAGTTTTCAGACTGCGGTGCAGAAGAACTCTTGCAGAGAGCAGATGTTGAAGACTGGGGTGCAGAAGGATTGTTACAGAGAGGAGAGGTTGGAGACTGGAGTGCTTAAGGATCTTACAGAGAGCAGAGGTTGGAGACAAGGATGCAGAAGGACTTTTGCCAAGAGAAGAGGTTTGAGACTGTTGTGGAGAAGAATCATTGCAGAGAGAAGAGGTTTGAGACTGGGTTTCCGAAGGCCTGTTACAGAGAGCAGAAAGACTGTTGCAGAGAGCAGATGTTGGAGACTGGGGTGCAGAAGGACTGTTGCAGAGAGAAGATGTTGGAGACTGGAGTGCAGAAGGATTGTTGTAGAAAGCAGAGGTATGAGACTGAGGTGCAGAAGGACTGTTACAGAGAGAAGCAGTTGGAGACTGTGGAGCAGAAGGACTGTTGCCGAAAGCAGAGGTTTGAGACTGAGGTGCAAAAGGACTGATGCAGAGAGCAGAGATTGGATTATGGGGTACAGAAAGACCATTACAGAGAGCAGAGGTTAGAGACTGCAGTACAGAAGGACTGTTGCAGAGAGCAGAGTTTGGAGACTGGGGTGCAGAAGGACTGTTGCAGAGAGTAGATGTTGGAGACTGAGGTTCATAAGTCCTTTTACATAGAGCAGAAGTTGGAGACTGAGGTGCAGAAAGATCGTTGCAAAGAGCAGAGCTTGGAGACAGGGGTACAGAAGGATCTTACAGAGAGAAGAATTTGGAGACTGAGGTGCAGAAATAGTGTTGCAGAGATCAGAGGTTGGAGACTGGCGTGCAGTAGGATCATTGCAGAGAGCAGAGGTTGGAGACTGGGGTGCAGAAGGATAGTTGCAGAGAGCAGAGGTTGGAGACTGGGGTGCAGAAAGCCTGCTACAGAGAGCAGAGTTTGGAGACTGGCGTGAAGAATGCCTGTAACAGAGAGGAGAGGTTGGAGACTGGGGTGCAGAAGGACTGTTAGAGAGAGCAGAGTTTAGAAACTGGGTTGCTGAAAGATCTTACAGAGAGCAGAGGTTGGAAACTGAGGTGCAGGTGGACTGTTACAGAGAGTAATGGTTGGAGACTGGGTTGCTGAATGATCTTACAGAGATCAGTAGTTGGAGACTGAGGTGTAGAAAAACTGTTACAGAGAGCAGAGTTTGTAGACTGAGGTGCAGAAGGACTGTTACTGTAAGCAGAGGTTGGAAATTGGGGTGCAGAAGGACCGTTTCAGAGACCAGGATTTGGAGACTGCGGTATAAAAAAACTGTTACAGAGAGCAGAGGTTGGAGACTGGGGTACAGAAGAAATGTTACAGAGAGAACAGGTTTGAGACTGAGGTGTAGAGGTATATATACAGAAGACAGAGGTTTGAGACTGGGCTTCAGAAGGACTGATACAGAAAGCAGAGTTTGGAGACTGGGTTGCAGAAGGACTGTAATGGAGAGAAGAGGGTAGAGACTGCGTTTCAGAAGGCCTGTTTCAGAGAGCATATGTTGGAGACTGGGGAGAAGAAAGACTGTTGCAGAGGACAGAGTTTGGAGACCGGGGTGCCGCAGGACACTTGCAGAAAGCAGAGGTTAAAGACTGGGTTTGAGGAAGAATGTTAAAGAGTGTAGAGTTTGGAAACTGGAGTGATTAAGAATCTTACAGAGAGCAGAGATGGAGACTGTGGTGCAGAAGGACTGTTGCAGAGAGCAGAGGTTTGAGACTGGGGTGCAGAAAGACTGTTACTGAAAGCACAGGTTGGAGGCTGGGGTTCAGAAGGACTGATATAAAAAGGAGAGGTTAAAGACTGGGCTGCAGAAGGACCGTTACAGAGAGCAGAGGTAGGAGACTTCGGTACAGAAGGACTGTTACAGAGAGCAGATGTTGGAGACTGGGGAGTAGAAGGACTGTTACAAAGGACAGAGGTTGGAGACTGGGGTGCAGCAGGACCTTCGAAGAAAGCAGAGGTAACAGACTGCGGTGGAGAAAGAATGTTAGAGAGACAGCAGATTTTGGACACTGGCATGCAGAAAGATCTTACAGAGAGCAGAGTTTGGAAACTGTGGTGCAGAAGGACTGTTGCAGAGAGCACACGTTGGAGCCTGGGTTCCAGAAGGATCGTTGCACAGAGCAGAATTTGGAGACTAGAGTTAGAAAGACTGTTGGTGAGAGCAGATGTTGGAGAATTGGGTGCAGAAGGACGGTTACAGAAAACAGAGGTTGGATACTGGTTTGCAGAAGGAAGGTTACAGAGAGCAGAGGTTGGAGAATGGGGTGCAGAAGGACTGTTGCAGAAAGCAGAGGTTGTCGACTGTGGTGCAAAAAGACTGTTGCAGAGAGCAGAGGTTTGAGACTGGTGTGGAGAAGAATCGTTGCAGAGAAAAATTTGGAGACTTGGGTGAGATGGTCTGTTACAGAGAGCACTGGTTGGAGACTGGGTTGATGAAGGATCTTACAGAGAGCAGAGGTTGGAGACTGTGGTGCAGGGGGACTGTTACCAAGAGCAGTGGTTGGAGACTGGGGTGCAGAAGGATCGTGCAGAGAGAAGAATTTTCAGGCTGAGGTGCAGAAAAACTGTTGCAGAAATCAGAGGTTGGAGACTGGGGTGCAGTAGGATCATTGCAGAGAGCAGAGGTTGGAGACTGGGGTGCAGAAGGCCCGATACAAAGAGCAGAGGTTGGAGAATGCAGTACAGAAGGACTGTTACACAGAGCAGAGGTTGGAGACTGTTGTGCAGAAGGACGGTTACAGAGTGCAGAGTTTAAAGACTGGGTTGCAGAAGAATCTTACAGAGAGCAGAATTGGGAGAATGAGGTGCAGAAGGATGTTACAGACAGCAGAGGTAGGAGACGGGGTGCAGAAGGTTCAGTGCAGACAGCAGAGTTTTTAGACTGAGGTGCAGAAGGACTGTTGCAGAGAGCAGATTTTGGAGACTGGGGTGCAGAAGGACTGTTGCAGAGAGCAGAGGTTGGACACTCGTGTGAAGAAAGACTGTTACAGAGAGCAGAATTTGGAGACTGGGTTTTAGAAGGATCCTACAAAGAGCAGATTTTGGAGACTGAAGTGCAGAAGGACTGTTACAGAGAGTAGCGGTTGGACACTGAGGTGCAGTAGGACCCTTCAGAGAAGAGAGTTTGGAGACTGAGGTGCAGAAGAATTGTTACAGAGAGAAGAGTTTGGAGAATGGGTGCAGAAGGTTTGTTGCATAGAGCAGAGGTGGGAGACTGGGGTGCAGAAGGACTGTTGCAGACAGCAGAGGTTGGAGACTGGGGTGCAGAAGGACTGTTGCCGAGAGCAGAGATTGGAGACTGAGGTGCAGAAGGACTCTTAGAGAGAGCAGATGTTGGAGACTGGGGTGCAGAAGGACTGATGCAGAAAGCAGAGATTGGATTCTGGGGTGCAGAAAGAACGTTACAGAGAGCAGAGGTTAGAGACTGCAGTACAGAAAGACTGTTGCAGAGAGCAGAGTTTGGAGATGGGGGTGCAGAAGGACTGTTGCAGAGAGTAGATGTTGGAGACTGAGGTGCAGAAGTCCAGTTACATACAGCAGAAATTAAAGACTGGGGTGCAGGAGGATCGTTGCAAAAAGCAGACCTTTGAGACAGGGGTGCAGAATGATCTTACAGAGAAGAAATTGGAGACTGAGATGCAGAAGGAGTGTTGCAGAGATCAGAGGTTGGAGACTGGCGTGCAGTAGGATCATTGCAGAGAGCAGAGGTTGGAGTTTTGTGTGCACAAGGATCGTTGCAGAGAGCTGATGTTGGAGACTGGGGTGCAGAAGGACTGTTGCAAAAAGCAGACGTTGGAGACTGAGGTGCAGAAGGACTTATACAGAGAGCACTGGTTGGAGACTGTGGTGATGAATAACTGATACACAAAGAAGCATTTGGAAACTGGGGTGCAGAATGACCGTTACAGAGAGCAGAGGTTGGAGACTGCGGTACACAAGGACTATTACAGAGAGCAGAGTTTGAAGCCTGGGGTGCAGAAGGACTGTTGCAGAGAACAGAGGTTGGAGACTGAGGTGCAGAAGGATCGTTGCATAGAGAAGTGGTTGGAGACCTGGGTGCAGAAGTTCTGTTGCAGAGCAGAGTTTGGAGACTGGGTTGCAGAAGGCCTGTTACAGAGAGCAGAGGTTGGAGAATGGGGTTCAGAAGGACCATTACAGAGAGCAAAGTGTAAAGACTGAGGTGCAAAAGGACTTTTACAGAGAGCAGAGGTTGGATACTGGGGTGCAGAAGGACTGTTGCAGAGAGCAGAGGTTGGAGACTGAGGTGCAGAAGGATCATTGCAGAGAGAAGAGGTTGGAGACTGGGTTGCAGAAGGACTGTTACAGAGAGCAGAGGTTCGAGATTGGGGTGCAGAAGAACTGTTACAGAGAGCAAAGGTTGGAGACTGGGGTGCAGAAAGCCTGTTTCAGAGAGCATCGGTTGAAGACTGAGGTGCAGAAAAACTGTTAAAGAGAGCAGAGGTTGGAGACTGAGGTGCAGAAGGATTGGTACGGAGAGGAGATGTTGGAGACAGAGGTGTAGAAGGACTGTTACAGAGAGCAGAGTTTGGAAACTGGGGTGCAGAAGGATCGTTGCAGAGAGCAGAGGTTGCAAACGGAAGTTCAGAAGGATCGTTGCAGAGAGCAGAGGTTGGAGACTGAGGTGCAGAAGGATCGTTACAGAGAGCAGAGGTTGGAGACTGGGGTAAGAAAGACAGTTACAGAGAGCACAGTTTGGAGAGTGGTGTGCAGAGAAAATGTTGCAACGAGCAGAGACTGGAGACTGTGGTACAGAAGTACTGTTACAAAGAGCAGAGGCTGGAGACTGGGGTTCAGAAGGAATGTCACAAAGAGCAGAGTTTGGAAACTGGGGTGCAGAAGGATCTTACAGAGAGCAGAGGCTGGAGACTGGGGTCAGAAAGACTGTTGCAGAGAACAGAATTTGGAGACTGTGGTGCAGAGAGATTATTGCAGAGCACAGAGGTTGGAGACTGGGGTATAGAAGGACTGTTGCAGAGCAGACGATGGAGACTGAGGTGCAGAAGGACTTATACAGAGAGCACTGGTTGGAGACTGGGGTGATGAATAACTGATACACAAAGAAGCATTTGGAAACTGGGGTGCAGAATGACCGTTAGAGTGAGAAGAGGTTGGAGACTGTGGTACAGAAGGACTATTACAGAGAGCAGAGTTTGAAGCCTGGGGTGCAGAAGGACTGTTGCAGGGAACAGAGGTTGGAGCCTGAGGTGCAGAAGGATCGTTGCATAGAGAAGTGTTTGGAGACTGGGTTGCAGAAGTCCTGTTACAGAGCAGAGTTAGGAGACTGGGTTGCAGAAGACCTGTTACAGAGAGCAGAGGTTGGAGACTGGGGTGCAGAAGGACCATTACAGAATGCAGAGGTTTCAGACTGAGACTCAGAAGGACTGTTAGAGAGAGCAGAGGTTGGAGTCTAATTTGCAGAAGTACTGTTACAGTAAGCAGAGGTTGGCAATTGGGGTTCTGAAGGACCGTTACAGAGAGAAGAGTTTGGAGACTGTGGTACAGAAGGGCTGTTACAGAGAGCAGAGTTTGGAGACTGGGGTGCAGAAAGACAATTGCAGAGAGCAGAGGTTTGAGCCTGTTGAGAAGAAGGATCATTGCAGTGAGCAGATGTTGGAGACTGGGGTGCAAAAGGACCATTACAAAGAGCAAAGTTTGGAAACTGAGGTGCAGAAGGACTTTTACAGAGAGCAGACATTGGATACTGGGGTGCAGAAGGTCTGTTACAGAGAGCAGAGATTGGAGACTGGCATGCAGAAGGACCTTACAAAGAGCACAATTTGGAGACTGGAGTGCAAAAGGACTGTTGCAGAGAGCAGAGTTTGGAGACTGAGGTGCAGAACGATCGTTGTAGAGAGAAGAGGTGGGAGACAGGGATGCAGAAGGCCTGTTACAGAGAGTAGAGTAAAGAGACTGGGGTGCAGAAGGCCTGTTACAGAGGGCAGAGGTTGGAGACTGGGGTGCAGAAGGACTGTTACAGATAGCACAGTTTGAAGACTGGGGTGCAGAAGAATCGTTGCAGTGAGCAGAGGATGCAGAATGAGGCGCAGAAGGACTCCTACAGAGAGCAGAGTTTGTAGACTGAGGTGTAGAACGACTGTTACAGAAACCAGAGGTTGGCAATTGGTGAGCAGAAGGACCATTACAAAGAGAAGAGGTTGGAGACTGTGATACAAAAGGACTGTTACAGAGAGCAGAGTTTGGAGAATGGGTAGAAGAAGGATCGTTGCAGAGAGCAGATGTTTGAGACTGGGTTGCAGAAGTTCCGTTACAGAGAGCAGAGGTTTGAGATTGTGGTGCAGAAGAACTGAACAGAGAGCAGAGGGTGGAGACTGGGGTACAGAAGGATTGTTACAGAGAGCAGAGTTTGGAGACTCGGGTGCAGAAGGACTGTTACAGAGAGCAGAGGTTCGAGACTGGGGTGCAGAAGAACTGTTACAGAGAGCAGAGTTTTGAGACTGGGTTGCATAAGGCCTGTTACAGAGAGCAGATGTTGGAGACTGGGGTACAGAAGGATCATTGCAGATAGCAGAGGTTGGAAACTGAGGGTCAGAAGGATTATTGCAGAGAGCAGAGGTTGGAGAATAGGGTGCATAAGGATCATTACAGAAAGCAGAGGTTGGAGACTGGGGTCAGAAGGACAGTTACTGAGACAACAGGTTGGAGACTGGGGTGCAGAAGGATCGCTGCAGAGAGCAGAGGTTGGAAACTGAGGTGAAGAAGGATCCTTTCAGAGAGCAGAGGTTGGAGACTCAGGGGCAGATGGATCGTTACAGAGAGCAGAGGTTGTAGACTGGGGTGCAGAATGACTGTTAAAGAGAGTAGAGGTTGGAGATATAGGTGCAGAAGGACTGATACAGAGAGCAGAGGTTGGAGACTTGGGTGCAGAAGGACTGATAAACAAAGTAGAGGTTGGAGACTGGACTGCAGAAAAACCATTACAGACAGTAGAGTTTGGAGACTGTAGTACAGAAAGACTTTTACAGAGAGCACAGGTTGGATACCGGGGTGCAGAACGACTATTGCAGACTGTTGGAGACTGCTGTGCAGAAGAATCTTACAGAGAGTAGAGGTTGCAGACTGGGTTGCAGTAGGACTGTTGCACAGAGCAGAGGTTGGATACTGGGGTGCAGAAAGACTGTTACAGAGAGCAGAGTTTGGAGACTGAGGTGCAGATGGATCTTACAGAGTGTAGAGGTTGGAGACCTGGGTGCAGAAGGACTGTAGCAGAGAGCAGAGTTTGGAGACTGGGGTACAAAAGAACTGTTACAGAGAGCAGAGGTTGGAGACTGTGGTGCAGAAGGATCATAAAAAGAGTAGAGGTTGGAGACTGGGGTGCAGTAGGACTGTTGCAGAGAGCAGAGGTTGGAGACTGGGTTGTAGAAGGACTGTTACAGAAAGCACAGTTTCGAGACAGGGTTGCAGAAGGATCTTACAGAGAGCCATTTGGAGACAGAGGTGCAGAAGAAGTGTTACAAGAGCAGAGGTTGCAGACTGGGGTAAAGAAGAATTGATGCAGAGAGCAGCGTTTTCAGACTGAGGTGCAGAAGGACAGTTACAGAGAGCACAGTTTGGAGACCTGGGTGTAGAAGAAATCTTGCAGAGAACAAATTTTGGATCCTGGGGTGCAGAAGTACTGTTGCAGAGAGCAGAGGTTGGAGACTGAGATGCAGAAGGACTGTTACACAGAGAAGACGTTGGAGACTAGGGTGAAGAATTATGATACAGAAAGCTGAGGTGGGAGACTGGGGTGCAGAAGGACCATTACGGAGAGCAGAGGTTGGAGACTGGCGTGCACAAGGACTGTTTCAGAGAGCAGAGTTTGGAGACTGGGGTGCAGAAGGCCTGCTACAGAGAGCAGAGGTTGGAGACTGGGTTGCAGAAGGACAGTTATAGAGAGCAGAGTTTTGAGGCTGGGTTGCAGAAGGACTGGTATAGAGAGCAGAGTTTTGAGGCTGGGTTGCAGAAGGATTTTAGAAAGCAGGGGTTTGGGACTGAGGTGCAGGACGACTGTTACAGAGAGAAGTGTTTGAAGACTGGGGTGCAGAAGGATCATGCAGAGAGCAGAGGTTTCAGACTAAGGTGCAGAAATACTGTTACAGAGAGCAGACGTTGGAGACTGAGGTGCAGAAGGACAGTTACAGAGAGCAGAGTTTGGTGACTGAGGTGCAGAAGGACTGTTACAGAAAGCAGAGGTTGGAAATTGGGGTGCAGAGGGACTGTTACAGAGAGCAGAGGTTAGAGACTGCGGTATACAAAGACTGTAACAGAGAGCAGAGTTTGGAGAATATGGTGCAGAAGGACTGTTACAGAGAGCAGAGGTTGGAGACTGGGGTGCAGAAGGACTGTTAAACAGAGCAGAGGTTGAAGACTGGGGTGTAGAAGGACTGTTGCAGAGAGCAGAAGTTGGAGACTTGGGTGCAGAAGGACTGTTACAGAGAGCAGATATTGAAGACTGGGATGCAGAAGGACTGTTGCAGATAGCAGAGGTTGGAAACTGGGGTGAAGAAGGACTGTTGCAGCGAGAAGGTGTTAGAGACTTGGGTGCAGAAAAACTTTTGCGGAGAATAGAATTTGGAGACTGAGGTGCAGAAGGACTGTTTCAGATAGCAGAGGTTGGTTACTGGGGTGCAGAAGGACTGATACAGAAAGCAGAGGTACAGACTGAGGTGCAGAAGGACCATTACAGAGAGCAGAATTTGGAGACTGCAATACAGGAGGACTGTTAGAGAGAGCAAAGCTTAAAGACTGGAGTGGAGAAGAACTGTTTCATAGTGCAGATGTTGGAGACTGGTGTGCAGAAGTACTGTTGCAGAGAGTAGAGGTAGGAGACTGAGATGCAGAAAGACTGTTACAGAGAGCAGAGTTTGGAGACTGGGGTGCAGAAGGACTGATACAGAGAGAAGAGTTTGGATACTGGGGTTCAGAAGGCCTGTTAAAGAGAACAGAGGTTGGAGACTGCATACAGAAGGGCTGTTACAGAGAGCAGAGTTTGGAGACTGGGTTGCAGAAGAATATTATGTAGAGCAGAGTTTGGAGACTGCAGTGCAGAAGTATTGTTACAGAGAGCAGAGGGTGGCGACTGGGGTGCAGTAGGATTATTGCAGAGAGCAGAGGATGGAGACTGGTGTTCAGAAGACTCCTTTCAGAGAGCAGAGGTCCGAGACTTGGGTGCAGAAGGACGGTTGCAGAAAGCATATGTTGGAGACTGGGATGCAGAAGGATCGTAGCAGAGAGCAGCGATTGGAAACTGGGTACAGAAGGACTGTTACACAGAGCAGAGATTGAAGACTGGAGTGTAGAAGGACTGTTACAGAGAGCAGAGTTTGGAGACTGGTCTGCAGAAGGACTGATACAGAAAGCAGAGGTTGGAGATTGCGTCTAGAATGAACCTTACAGAGAACAGAAGTTGGAGACTGCAGTACAGAAGGACTGTTACAGAGAGCAGAGGTTGGAGACCAGGGTACAGAAGGACTGTTGCAGAGAGCAGAGGTTGGAGAATGGGATGCAGGAGAACTGTTTCAGAGAGTAGATGTTAAAGACTGGGGTGAAGAAGAACTGTTTCAGAGAGCAGAAGTTGGAGACTGGGACGCAGAAGGATTGTTGCAGGGAGCAGAGGTTGGAGCCTGGGGTGAAGAAGGACTGTTACAGAGATCAGAGTTTAGAGATTGGTGTGCAGAATTATCTTACAGGGAGCAGAGGTTGGAGCCTGGGGTGAAGAAGGACTGTTACAGAGATGAGAGTTTAGAGATTGGTGTGCAGAATGATCTTACAGAGAGCAGAGCCTGGAGAGTGGGGTGCAGACGAACTGGTGCACAGAGCATAGGTTGGAGACTAAGGTGCAGAAGGACTGTTACAGAGAGCAGAGTTTGGAGACTGGGTGGCAGAAGGAACTTACATAGAACAGAGTTTGGAGACTGAGGTGCAGAAGAAATGTTACCGAGAGCAATGGTTGGAGACTGGGGTGCAGAAGGATTTTTGCAGGGAGCAGAGGTTGGAGACTGACATGCTGAAGTACTCTAGTAGACAACAGAGGTTGGAGAATGGGGTTTAGAATAACCGTTCCAGAGAGCAGATGTTGGAGACTGAGGTGCAGAAGGATTGTTACAGAGAGCAAAGGTTGGAGACTTGGGTGAAGAAGGACTGTTATGGAGATCGGAGTTTGGAGACTGGGATGCAGAAGGATCTTTCATAGAGCAGATGTTGGAGACTGCGGTTCAGACGAACTGTTGCACAGAGCAGAGGTTTGAGACTGGTGTGCAGAAGGACTGATACAAAGAGCAGAGTTTGGAGACAGGGTTGCAGAAGGATCTTACAGAGAGCAGAGGTTGGAGACAGAGGTGGAAGAAGACTGTTACAGAGAGCAGAGTTTGAAGATTGGGATGCAGAATTACTAATACAGAAAGCAGAGGTTGAGACTGGGGTTCAGAAGGACCGTTACTGAGAGCTGAGGTTGGAGACTGTGTTACAGAAGGACTGTTGCAGAGACCAGAGGTTAGAGAATGGGGTGCAGTAGGACTTTTTAAGAGATCAGAGAAAAGACGTTAGAGACTGAGGTGCAGAAAGAATGTTACAGAGAGCAAAATTTGGAGACTGGGGTGCAGAATTACTGATACAGAAAGCAGAGGTTGAGACTGGGGTGCAGAAGGACCGTTACTGAGAGCAGAGTTTGGAGACTGTGTTACAGAAGGACTATTGCAGAGACCAGAGGTTAGAGAATGGGGTGCAAAAGGACTGTTACAGAGAGCAGAGGTTAGAGAATGGGGGCCACAAGTAACGTTGCAGAGTTCAGAGGTTGGAGACTGGGGTGCAGAAAGACTGTTACAGAGAGCAGAGGTTGGAAACTGGGGTTCAGAAGGCCTGTAACGGAGAGCAGAGTGTGGAAAAGGGCTCTAGAATTACTGTTACAGATCACAGAGTTTGGAGACTGGGTTTCAGAAGGATCTAACAGAGAGCAGATGTTGGGGACCCAGGTGCAGAAGGACTGTTACAGAGAGTAGAGGTTGGAGACTGAGGTACAAAAGGATTGTAGCAGAGAACACCGTTTTAAGACTGAAGTGCAGAAGGTCTGTTGAAGAGACCACAGGTTGGAGACTGGGGTGCAGAAGGACTGTTGCAGAGAGAAGAGGTTTGATACTGGGGTGTAGAAGACTTCTTATAGAGAACAGACTTTGGAGACTGGGGTGCAAAAGGCCTGTTCCAGAGAGGAGAGTTGGGAGAAGGTGTGCAGAAGGACTGTTAGAGAGGGCAGAGTTGGGAGACTGGGTTGCAGAAGGATCTTACTGGGAGCAGATGTTGGAGACTGAGGTGTAGAATGATCGTTGCAGAGAGAAGTTTTTGGAGACTGGGATGCAGAAGGCCTGTTACAGAGAGCAGAGTTTGGAGACTGGGGTTCAGAAGGCCTGTTAAAGAGAGCAGAGGTAGAAGACTGGCATGCAGAAGGACTGTTATAGAGAGCAGAGTTAGGAGACTGGGTGGCAAAAGAATCTTACAGAGAGCAGAGTTTGGAGACTGAGGTAAAGGAGGACTGTTACAGAGAGCAGTGGTTGGAGATTGGGGTTCAGAAAGATCCTGCAGAGAGAAGAGGTTTCAGAATGAGGTATAGTTCAAGTGTTACAGAGAGCAAAGGTTGGAGACTGAGGTGCAGAAGGACTGTTACATGGACCAAATTTTGGAGACTGTGTTGCAGAAGGATCTTATATGGAGCAGAGTTTGGAGACTGAGGTGCAGAAAGTCTGTTACAGAGAGCAGATGTTGAAGTCTTGGGTGCAGAAGGATTGTTGCAGAGAGAAAAATTTTCAGACTGAGGTGCAGAAGGACTTTTGTAGAGAGCAGACTTTGGAGACTGGGGTGCAGAAGGTTCGTTGCAGAGAGCAGAAGTTGGAGACTGCAGTACAGAAGGACTGTTCCAGAGAGCAGAGGTTGGAGACTAGGGTACACAAGGACTTTTTCAGAGAGCAGATGTTGGATACTGTTGTTCAGAAGGACTGTTTCAGAGAGCAGAAGTTGTAGAATGGGGTGCAGAAGGACTTTGGAGAGAGCAGAGGTTTGAGACTGAGGTGCAGAAGGACAGAGAAAGAAAACAGAGTTTGGAAACTGGCGTGAAAAAGGACCTTTACAGAGAGCAGAGATTGGAAACTGCAGTACAGAAAAACTGTTACAAAGAGCAGAGTTTGGAGACTGGGGAGAAGAAGGAGTATTTCAGAGTACAGAGGTTGGAGACTGGGGTGCAGCAGGACCGTTGCAGAAAGCAGAGGTTTGAGACTGGCGTGGAGAAGGAATATTACAGAGAGCAGAGTTTGGAAACTGGGGTCAGAAGGATCTTTCTGACAGCAGAGGTTGGAGACTGGGGTGCAGAAGGATCATTGCAGAGAGCACAGTATGGACACTGGGGTGCAGAAGGACTGTTGCAGAGAGTAGATGTTGAACACTGGGGTGCAGACGCACTCTTTCATAGAGAAGAGGTTGAAGACTGAGGTGGAGAAGGACTGTTACAGAGAGTAGGGGTTGGCGCCTTGGGTGCAGAATTAGTGTTGAAAGAACAGAGTTTTAAGAATGAGGTGCAGAAGGACTGTTACAGAGAGCAGAGTTTTTAGACAAGATTGCAGAAGGATCTTACAGAGAGCAGAGATTGTAGACCGAGGTGCAGAGGACTGTTACAGAGCGCAGAGGTTGGAGTCTGGGGTGCAGAAAGATTGTTATAGAGAACAGACTTTGGAGACTGGGGTGCAGAAGGCCTGTTACAGAGAGGAGAGTTGGGAGAATGCGTGCAGAAGGACTGTTACAGAGGGCAGTGTTTTGTGACTGGGTTGGAGAAGGAACTTACAAAGAGCAGATGTTGAAGAATGATGTGCAGTAGGACTGTTACAAAGAGTAGAGGTTGGAGACTGAGGCACAGAAGGATTATTGCAGAGAGCAGAGTTTGGAGACTGGGGTGCAGAAAGACTGTTGCACACACCAGAGGTTGGAGACTTGGGTGTAGAAGGACTGTTGCAGAAACCAGAAGTTGAAATCTGGGGTGCTGACGGACTGTTGCAGAGAGCAGATGTAGGAGACTGAGATGCAGAAGGACTGTTACAAAGAGCAGATGTTTGCAACTGGCGTGCAGAAGGACTGATTCAGAGAGCAGAGTTTGGAGACTGGGGTGCAGAAGGCCTGTTACAGAGAGCACAGATTGGAGACTGGGGTGCAGAAGGGCTGTTACAGAGTTCAGAGTTTGGAGGCTGGGTTGCAGAAGGATCTTATGTAGAGCAGAGTTTGGAGTCTTAGGTTCAGAAGGACTGTTACATAGAGCAGATTTTGGAGACTGGGATGCAGAAGGATCGTTGCAGAGAGCATATGTTGGACACTGGGGTGCAGCAGGACTGTTACACAGAGCAGAGGTTGAAGACTGAGGTGAAGAAAGACTGTTACAGAGAGAATATGTGGGAGACAGTCGTACAGGACTAATACAGAGCAGAAGTTAGAGGCTCAGGTGCAGAAGGACCGTTGCAGAGAGCAAAAGTTCGAGACTGAGGTGCAGAAGGATTGTTACAGAGAGCAGAGTTTGGAGACTGATGTCTAGAAGGACTGTAGCAGAGAGCAGAGGTTGGAGACTAAGGTGCAGAGGGACAGTTACACAGAGCACAGGTTGGAGACTGGGGTGCAGAAGAACTGATACAGAAAGCAGAGGTTGGAGACTCGGGTGTAGAAGTACCCTTACACAGAGCAGAGGTTGAAGAATGCAGTACAGAAGGACTGTTATAGAGAGCAGAGTATGAAGACTGGGGTGCAAAAGGACCGTTGCTGAGAGCAGAGGTTAAGGACTAATATGCAGAAGGATTGTTACAGAGAGTATAGGTTGGAGACTGGGGTGCAGAATGACTGTTACAGAGAGAAGAGTTTGGAGACTTGGGTGCAGAAGGATCTTTCAGAGAGCTTAGGTTGGGGACTGGGGTACAGAAGGACTTTTGCGGAGACCAGAGTTTGGAGACTGGGGTGCATAAGGACCATTGCTGAGAACAGAGGTTGATGAATGGGGTGCAGAAGGACTGTTAAAGAGAGCAGAGTTTGGAGACTGGGTTGTAGAAGTTTCTTTCAGAGAGCAGGGTTTGGAGACTGAGGTGCAGAAGGACTGTTACAGAGAGCAGAGGTTGGAGAGTGGGGTGCAGAAGGACTGTTCAAGAGAGCAGAGCAGAGGTTGGAGACTGGTGTATAGAAGGACTTTTGAAGAGAGCACATGTTGGAGATTGTGGTGCAAAAAGACTGTTGCAGAGAGCAGAGGTTGGAGACTGAGGTGTAGAAGGACTGTTACAGAGTGCAGATGTTTGAGACTGAAATGCAGAAGGATCGTTGCAGAGAGCAGAAGTTGGAGACTGAGGTGCAGAAAGATCGTTGAAGAGAGCAGAGGTTAGAGACTGGGGTGCAGAATCATCGTTACAGAGAGCAGAAGTTTGAGATTGGGGTGCAGAAAGACTTTTATACAGAGCACAGGTAGGAGACTGGGGTGCAGAAGGAATGTTGCAGAGAGCAGAGGTTGAAGATTGGGGTGCAGGAGGACTTTTGCAGAAAGCAGAGGTTGGAGACTGAGGTGCAGAAAGACTGTTAAAGAGAGCAGATATTGGAGACTGGGGTGCAGAAGAACTTATAGAGAAAGCAGATGTTGGAGACTGGGGTGCAGAAGGATGGATAAAGAGAGCAGAGGTTGGAGACTCCGGTACAGAAGGACTGGTATAGAGAGCAGAGGTTGGACACTGGGATGCAGAACGACTGCTGCAGAGAACAGAGTTTGGAGACTGGGGTGCAGAAGGACTGTTGCAGCGAGCAGAGGTTGGAGACAGGATGCAGAAGGATTGTTGCAGAGAGGAAAGGTTGAAGACTGGGGTGCAGAAGAACAGATACAGAGAGCAGATGTTGGATACTGGGGTGAAGAAAGCCTGGTACAAAGAGCAGAGGTTAGAGACTGAGGTGCACAAGCACTGTTACAAAGAGTAGAGTTTGGAGACTGAGGTGCAGACGGATCGTTATCAAGAGCAGAGCTTGGAGACTGAGGTGCAGAAGGATTGATACAGAGAGCAGAGGTTGGAGACTGGGGTGCAGAAGGACTATTGCAGAGAGCAGAGGTTTTAGACTGGCGTGTAGAAGGACTGTTGCAGAGAGTAGAGGTAGGAGATTGGGGTGCAGAAGTACTGTAACTGAGAGTAGAGGTTGAAGACTAAGTTGCAGAAGGACAGTTACACAGAAAAGTGTTTGGAGACTTGGGTGCAGAAGGACCCTTTCAGAGAGCAGTGGTTGGAGACTGCAGTACAGAAAGACTGTTACAGAGAACAGAGGTTGGAGACTGGTGTGGAGAAGAACTGTTGCAGAGAGTAGATGTTGGAGACTGTGGCACAGAAGGACTGATGCAGAGAACAGAGGTTGGAGACTCGGGTGCAGAAATAACTTCGAAGAGAGCAGAGGTTGGAGACTGGGGTGCAGAACGATCTTACAGTGAGAAGAGGTTGGAGTCTGGGATGCAGAAGGACTGTGGCAGAGAGCAGACGTTGGAGACTGGGGTGCAGAAGGATTATTGCAGAGAGCAGAGGTTGGAGACTGGGGTGCAGAAGGACTGTTGCAGAGAGCAGAGGTTGGAGACTGGGTTGTAGAAGTTTCTTTCAGAGAGCAGAGTTTGGAGACTGAGGTGCAGAAGGACTGTTACAGAGAGCAGAGGTTAGAGAGTGGGGTGCAGTAGGACTGTTTAAGAGAGCAGAGAAGAGGTTGGAGACTGGGGTATAGAAGGACTGTTTAAGAGAGCACAATTTGGAGATTTGGGTGCAAAAAGACTGTTGCAGAGAGCAGAGGTTGGAGACTGAGGTGTAGAAGGACTGTTACAGAGTGCAGATGTTTGAGACTGGGATGACGAAGGATCGTTGCAGACAGCAGAAGTTGGAGACTGAGGTGCAGAAAGATCGTTGCAGAAAGCAGAGGTTAGAGACTGGGGTGCAAAAGCATCATTACAAAAAGCAGAGGTTTTTAGATTGGGGTGCAGAAGGACTTTTACAGAGAGCATAGGTAGGAGACTGGGGTGCAGAAGGAATGTTGCAGAGAGCAGAGGTTGGAGACTGGGATGCAGGAGGACATTTGCAGAAAGAAGAGGTTGGAGACTGAGGTGCAGAAAGACTGTTAAAGAGAGCAGATATTGGAGACTGAGGTGCAGAAGGACTTATAGAGAAAGCAGATGTTGGAGACTGGGGTGCAGAAGGACGGATAAAGAGAGCAGAGGTCGGAGACCCGGTACAGAAGGTCTCCTATGGAGAGCAGAGGTTTGACACTGGGATGCAGAACGACTGTTGCAGAGAACAGATGTTGGAGACTGGGGTGCAGAAGGACTGTTGGAGAGAGTAGAGGTTGGAGACTTGGGTGCAAAAGCATCGTTGCACAGAGTAGCTGTTGAAGACTGGGGTGAAGAATTCCTCTTACAGAGAGCAGTGGTTTGAGACTGGGGTGCAGAAGGCCTGTTACAGAGAGCAGAGATTGGAGACTGGGGTGCAGAATGTGTTTCAGTGAGCAGAGTTTGTGGACTAAGTTTAAAAGCGTCTTACAGAAAGCAGAGGTTGGAGACTGATGTACAGAAGGACTGTTACAGAGAGTAGAGTTTGAAGACTGGGTGCAGAAGGATTGTTGCAGAGAGCAGAGTTTTCAGACTGAGGTACAGAAGAACTGTTGCAGAGAGAAAATTTTGGAGACTGGGGTTCTCAAGGACTGTTGCAGCGAGCAGAGTTTTGAGACTGGGGTGCCAAAGGATCTTTGCAGTGAGAAGAGGTTGGAGTCTGAAATGCAGAAGGACTGTGGCAGAAATCAGAGGTTGGAGACTGAGGTGCAGAAGGACTGTTACAGAGAGCAGATTTTGGAGACTGTGGTGCAGGACTGATACAGAAAACAGATGTTGGAGACTGGGGTGTAGAATGATTGTTGCAGACAGCAGAGGTTGGAGACTGGGTTGCAGAAGGATTACTGCAGAGAGCAGAAGTTGGAGACTGGGGTGCATAAGCACTTTTTCAGAGAGCAGAGGTTGGAGACTGAGGTGCAGAAGGACAGTTACAGAGAGCAGATTTTGGAGACTGTGGTGCAAGACTGATACAGAAAACAGATGTTGGAGACTGGGGTGTAGAATGATTGTTGCAGACAGCAGAGGTTGGAGACTGGGTTGCAGAAAGACTGTTGCATAGAGCAGAGGTTGGAGAGTTAGGTGCAGAAGGACTGTTACAGAGAGCCGAGTTTGGAGACTGTGGTGCAGAAAGACTGATACAGTAAGCAGGGTTTGGAGACTGGGGTGCAGTAGGACCATTACAGAGAGGAGAGGTTGGAGACTGCGGTACAGAAGGACTGTTATGGAGAGCAGAGGTTGGAGACTGAGGTGCAGAATAATAGATACGGAGAGCAGAGGTTTGAGACTGGGTTTTAGAAAAATTCTACAGAGAGCAGAGGTTGGAGAGTGAAGTGCAGAAGGACTGTTACAGAGAATAGAGGTTGGAGACTGAGGTGCAGAAGGACTATTGCAGAGAACAGAGTTTGGAGACTGAGGTGCAGAAGGATTGTTACAGAGAGCAGAGTTTGGAGACTGGGGTGCAGAAGGACTGTTGCAGAGAACAGAAATTGGAGACTGGAGTGCAGAAGGATCGTGGCAGAGAGCATAGTATTCAGACTGAGGTGCAGAAAGACTAATGTAGAGAGCAGATGTTGGAGACTGGGGTGCATAATGACTGTTGCAGAGAGCAGAGTTTGGATACTTTTGTGCAGATGGACTGTTCCAGAGAGTAGATGTTGGAGACTGGGTGCAGAAAGCCTGTTAAAAAGAGCAGAGTTTGGAGAAGGGGTGCAGAAGGACTATTACACAGAGCAGAGATTGGAGATTGGTTTGCAAAAGGATCTTACAGAGAGTAGAGTTTGGAGACTGAGATGCAGAAGGACTGTAACAGAGTGTTGAGTTTGAAGACTGAGGTGCAGAAGGACAATTGCAGATAGCATAGGTTGAAGACTGAGGTGCAGAAGGACTGATACAGAAAGCAGAGTTTTGAGACTGGAGTGCTGAAGGACCATTATAGAGAGCAGAGGTTGAAGACTGCGGTGCAGAAGAACTGTTACAGAGAGAAGAGTTTGGAGACTGGGGTTCAGATGGACTGTTGCAGGGAACAGAGTTTGGCGACTGAGGTGCTGAAGGACCTTTGAAAATAGCAGAGGTTGGAGACTAGGGTGCAGAACAATCTTACAGAGAGCAGAGGCCTGAGACTGGGGTGCAGAAGGATTGTTGCAGAGAGAAGAGTATAGAGACTGAGGTGCAGAAGTACTGTTACAGGGAGCAGAGGTTGGAGACTGTGGTGCAGGACTGATACAGAAAGCAGAGGGTGGAGACTGGGGTGCACAAGCATCATTGCAGAGAGTCGCTGTTGGAGACTGGGGTGAAGAGTTCCTCTTACAGAGAGCATTGGTTTGAGACTGGGGTGCAGAAGGCCTGTTACAGAGAGCAGAGATTGGAGAATGGGGTGCAGAAAAATCGTTGTAGACAGCAGAGTTTTCAGACTGAGGTACAGAAAAACTGTTGCAGAGAGCAGATGTTGTAGACTGGGTTGCACACGGACTGTTGCAGCGAGCAGAGGTAGGAGACTGGGGTGAAGAAGGATCATTGCAGAGAGCAGACGTTAGAGACTGGGGTGCAGATGGACTGATACAGAGAGCAGAGGTTGGAGACTGGAGTGCAAAAGGCCTGTGACAGAGAGCAGAATTCAGAGATTGGGGTGATGAAGGACTGTTACAGAAAGCAGAGTTTGGAGACTGGGTTGCAGAAGGATCTTACAGAGAGCAGAGAATGGAGACTTAGGTGTAGAAGCACTGTTACAGAGAGTAGAAGTTGGAGACTGAGGTGCAAAAGGACCATTGCAGAGAGCAGAGTTTGGACACTGAGGTGCAGAAGTATTGTTACAGAGAGCAGACGTTGGAGACTGGGGTGTAGAAGGACTGTTACAGAGTGCAGATGTTTGAGACTGGGATGACGAAGAATCGTTGCAGACAGCAGAAGTTGGAGACTGAGGTGCAGAAAGATCGTTGCAGAGAGCAGAGGTTACAGACTGGGGTGCAAAAGCATCATTACAGAAAGGAGAGGTTTTTAGATTGGGGTGCAGAAAGACTTTTATACAGAGCACAGTTAGGAGACTGGGGTGCAGAAGGAATGTTGCAGAGAGCAGAGGTTGGAGACTGGGATGCAGGAGGACTTTTGCAGAAAGCAGAGGTTGGAGAGTGAGGTACAGAAAGACTGTTAAAGAGAGCAGATATTGGAAACTGGGGTGCAGAAGGACTTATAAGGAAAGCAGATGTTGGAGACTGGGGTGCAGAAGGATGGATAAAGAGACCAGAGGTTGGAGACCCAGTACAGAAGGACTGCTATAGAGAGCAGAGGTTGGAGACTGGGATGCAGAAGGACTGTTGCAGAGAACAGAGTTTGGAGACTGGGGTGCAGAAGGACTGTTGCAGAGAGTAGCTGTTGGAGACTGGGGTGAAGAATTCCTGTTACAGAGAGCATTGGTTTGAGACTGGGGTGCAGAAGGCCTGTTACAGAGAGCAGAGGTTGGAGACTGGGGTGCAGAATGTGTTTCAGTGAGCAGAGTTTGTGGACTGTTTAAAAGGGTCTTACAGAAAGCAGAGGTTGGAGACTGATGTACAGAAGGTCTGTTAGAGAGAGTAAAGTTTGAAGACTGGGTGAAGAAGGATTGTTGCAGAGAGCAGAGTTTTCAGACTGAAGTACAAAAGAACTGTTGCAGAGAGAAGATGCTGGAGACTGGGGTTCACAAGGACTTTTGCAGCGAGCAGAGTTTTGAGACTGGGGTGCCAAAGGATCTTTGCAGTTAGAAGAGGTTGGAGTCTGGAATGCAGAAGGACTGTAGCAGAGAGCAGACATTGGAGACTGGGGTGCAGAAAAATTACTGCAGAGAGAAGAGGTTGGAGACTGGGGTGCAGAAGGACTGTTGCAGAGAGCAGAGGTTGCAGACTGAGGTGCAGAAAGACTGTTACAGAGAGCAAATTTTGGAGACTGTGGTGCAGGACTGATACAGAAAACAGATGTTGGAGACTGGGGTGCAGAATGATTGTTGCAGACAGCAGAGGTTGGAGACTGGGTTTCAGAAAGACTGTTGCATAGATCAGAGGTTGGAGACTTAGGTGCAGAAGGACTGTTACACAGATCAGAGGTTGGAGAATGTGGTGCAGATAGACTGATACAGTAAGCAGGGTTTGGAGACTGGGGTGCCGAAGGACCATTATAGAGAGGAGAGGTTGGAGACTGCGGTACAAAAGGACTGTTACGGAGAGCAGAGTTTGGAGACTGGGGTGCAAAAGGACTGTTGCAGAGAACAGAAATTGGAGACTGGGGTGCAGAAGGACTGTTACAGAGAGCAGAGGTTGCAGACTGAGTTGCAGAAGGACTCTTACAGAGGGCATAGTTTGAAGACTGTGGTGCAAAACGACTGATACAGAAAGCAGAGGTTGGATGCTGGGGTGCATAAGGACCCTTACGGAGAACAGAGTTTTGAGACTGTGGTACAGAAAAACTGGAACAGAGAGAAAAGGTTGGAGACTGGCGTGCAGAAGAACTGATGTACAGAACAGAGGTTGGAGACTGAGGTCCAGAAGGATTGTTGGGTCGAGCAGAGTTGGAGACTGGGGTATAGAAGGACTGTTGCAGAGAGCAGAGGTTGAAGACTGGGGTGTAGAAGAACTGTTGCAGAGAGCAGACGTTGGAGACCGGGGTGCAGAAGATTCTTTTGGGCGAGCAGAGTATGGAGACTTGGGTGTAGAAGGACTTTTGCAGAGAGCAGAGGTTTGAGCCTGGGGTGTCTAAGGACTGTTTCACAGAGCAGATGTTGGATCCTTGGGTGCAGATGGACTGTTGCATAGAGCAAAGATTGGAGACTGAGGTACAGAAGAGCTGTTGCAGAGAGTGGAGGTTGGAGATTGGGGTGAAGATGGACTATTGCAGAGAGCAGAGTTTTCAGACTGAGGTACAGAAGAACTGTTGCAGAGAGCAGATTTTGGAGACTGGGGTTCACAAGGACTGTTGCAGCGAGCAGAGTTTTGAGACTGGGGTGCCAAAGGATCTTTGCAGAGAGCAGAGGTTGGAGACTGAGGTGCAGAAGGATCGTTGTGGAGAGCAGAGGTTCGAGACTGGTGTGCAGAAGGATCTTTACAGAGAGCAGAGCTTGGAGCCTGGGGTGCAGAAGGAATCTTGCAGAGAGCAGAGGTTGGAGACTTGGGTGCAGAAGGACTGTTGCAGAAAGCAGAGGTTGGAGACTGAGATGCAGAATGACTGATAGAGAAAGCAGATGTTGGAGACTGGGGTGCAGAAGGACTGTTACAGAGAGCAGACGTTAGAGACTGGGTTTTAGAAGGATCTTACAGAGTAAAGCGTTTGGAGACTGAGGTGCAGAAGGACTTTTACAGAGATTGGAGGTTCGAGACTGAGGTGCAGAAGGATCGTTACAAAGAGCAGTGGTTGGAGACTGGGGTGCAGACGGACTTTTACAGAGAGAACAGGTTTGATACTGGGGAGAAGAAGAAATGTTGCAGAGAGCAGATGTTGGAGACTGGGTTGCAGAAAGACTGCTGCTGAAAGCAGAGTTCGGGGACTAGGGGCAAAAAGACTGTTACAGAGAGCAGAGATTTGAGACTTGGGTGCAGAAAAATCCTTGCAGAGAGCAGAGTTTTCAGACTGAGGTACAGAAGAACTGTTGCAGAGAGCAGAATTTGTAGACTGGGTTGCACACGGACTGTTGCAGCGAACAGAGGTTGGAGACTGGGGTGCAGAAGGATCGTTGCAGAGAGCAGATGTTAGAGACTGGGGTGCAGATGGACTGATACAGAGAGCAGAGGTTGAAGACTGGAGTGCAAAAGGCCTGTGACAGACAGCAGAGTTTTCAGACTGAGGTACAGAAGAAATTTTGCAGAGAGCAGATGTTGTAGACTTGGTTGCACAAGGACTGTTGCAGTGAACAGAGTTCGGAGACTGGGGTTCAGAAGGATCATTGTAGAGAGCAGAGTTTGGAGACTGGGGTTATTAAGGACTGCTACAGAGAGAAGAGTTTGGAGACTGGGTTGCAGAAGGATCTTACAGAGAGCAGAGATTGGAGACTGAGGTGAAGAAGCACTGTTATAGAGAGTAGAAGTTGGAGACTGAGGTGCAGAAATACCCTTGCAGAGAGAAGAGGTTTTAGACTGTGATGTAGAAGGACTGTGCAGAGAGCAGAGGTTGGAGACTGAGGTGCAGAAGGATTGTAACAGACACCTGAGGTAGGAGACTGGGGTGCAGGAGATTCGTTGCAGACAGCAGAGTTTTCAGGCTGTAATGCATAAGAACTGTTGCAGAGGCCAGATGTTGGGGAGTGGGGTGTAGAAGGACTGTTGCAGAGAGCATAGTTTGGAGACTGAGGTGCAGAAGGACTGTTACAGGAAGCAGAGGTTGGAAACTGGGGTGCAAAAGTACCGTTAATGAGTGCAGAGTTTGGAGACTGCGGTTTAGGAGTGTTACCGAGAGCAGAGGTTGGCGACTGGGATGCAGAAGAACTCTTACAGAGAGCACAAGTTGGAGACTGAGGAGCAGAAAAATGGATACAGAGAACAGAGGTTGGATACCGGGGTTCAGACAGGCTGATAAAGAAAGCAGAGTTTGGAGACTGGGGTTTAGAAGAACCGAAACTGAGAGCACTGGTTAGACACTGCGGTACAGAAGGACTGTTACAGAGAGCAGATCTCAGAGACTGGGGAGAAGAAAGACTGTTGCAGAGAGAAGAGGTTGGAAAATTAGGTGCAGAAGGACTGTTACAGATAGCAGAGTTTGGAGACTGGGGTGCAGAAGGACTCTTACAGAGAGCAGAGTTTGGAGACTGGAGTGCAGAAGGACTGTTACAGAGAGCAGAGGTTGGAGACTGGGGTTCAGATGGATCTTATAGAGAGCAGAGTTTAGAGACTGGGGTGCAAAAGGACTGTTGCAGAGAGCAGAAGTTGGAGACTGAGGTGGAGAAGATTCGTTGCAGAGAGAAAAGGTCGGAGACTGGGGTGCAGAAGGCCTGTTACACAGAGCAGAGTTTGGAGACTGGATGGCAGAAGTTCCATTAAATAGAGCAGAGGTTGGAGACTGTTGTGTAGAAAGACTGTTAAAGAGTGCGGAGTTTAAAGACTGGGTTGCAGAAAGATGAAACAGAGGGCAGAGTTGGGAGACTAAGGTGCAGAAGGACTGTTACAGAGAGCAGAGGTAGGAGACTGGGTTGCAGAAGGGTCGTTGCAGAGAGCAAAGTTTTCAGACTGAGGTGCAGAATGACTGTGGCAGAGAGCAGATGTTGGAGACTAAAGTGCAGAAGGACTGTTGCAGAGAGCAGATGTTGGTAACTAGGGTCCAGAAGAACTGTTGTAGAAAGCAGAGGTTGGAGACTTGGGTGCAGAAGGACTGTTGCAGGGAGAAGAGGTTGGAGACTGAGGTGTGGCAGTCCTGTTACAGAGAGCAGAGTTTGGAGACTCAGGTGCAGAAGGACAGGTTAGGAGAGCAGAGGTTAAATACAGGGTTGCAGAAGGATCTTACAGAGAGCAGAATTTGGAGACTGAGTTGCAGAAGGACTCTGCAGAGATCAGAGGTTGGAGACTGAGATACAGAAGGACTCTTACAGAGAGCAGAGTTTGGAGACAGGGGTACAGAGGGACTGATACTGAAAGCAGATATTGGAGTCTGGGGTGCAGAAAGACTGTTACAGAGAGCAGAAGTTGGATACTGCAGTACAGGAGGACTGTTACAGTGAGCAGAGGTTGAAGACTTGGGTGCAGAAGTACTGTGGCAGAGAGCAGATGTTGGTCACTAGGGTGCAGAAGGACTGTTGAAGAGAACAGAGTTTGAAGACTGGGGTGCAGAATGACTCTTGCAGAGAGCAGAGGTTGGAGACTGGGGTGCAGAAGGACTGTTACTCAGAGCAGAGGTTGGAGACAGCAGTGCAGAAGGATGTTACAGAGAGCAGAATTTGGAGACTGAGGTGCAGAAGGACTTTTGCAGAGATTAGAGGTTGGAGACTGGGGTGCAGTAGGATCATTGCAGAGAGCAAAGTTTCGAGACTGGAGTGCAGAAGGCCTGTTACAGAGAGGAGACGTTGGAGACTGGGGTGCAGAAGGACTGTTACATAGAGCAGAGTTTTGAGACTGGTTTGCTGAAGAAACTTACAGAGAGCAGATATTGGAGACTGACGTGCAGTAGGACTGTTACAGAAAGCAGAGGTTGGAAATTGGGGTGCAGAAAGATCCTTACAGAGAGCAGAGGTTGGAGACTGCGATATGGAAGGACTGTTACAGAGAGCAGAGTTTGGAGACTGGGGTGAAGAAGGACTGTTACAGAAAGCACAGTTTGGAGACTGAGGTGCAGAAGGACAGATACAAAGAGAAGAGGTTGGAGACTGGGTTCAGAAGGACTGATTCAAAAAAGCAGAGGTTGGAGACTGGGTTGTAGAAGCACCATTACAGAGAGCAGAGGTTGGAAACTGCAGTACATAAGGTCTGTTACAGAGAGCAGATCTCAGAGACAGGGGAGCAGAAGGAATGTTGCAGAGGACAGAGGTTGGAGACTGGGGTGGAGAAGAAATGTTACAGATAGCAGAGTTGGGAAACTGGAGTGCAGAAGTATCTTACAGAGAACAGATGTTGGAGACTGTGGTGCACAAGGACTGTTACAGAGAGCAGAGTTTGGAGACTGGGGTCCAGAAGGTTCGTTGCTGAGAGAAGAGTTTGGAGACTAGGGTGCAGAAGGACTGTTGCAGAGAGCAGATGTTTGAGACTGGGGTGGAGAAGGACTATTGCAGAGAGCAGATTTTAGAGACTGGGGTGCAGAAGGACTGTTACAGAGAGCAGAGGATGGAGACTGACGTGCGGAAGGACTGTTACAGAGAGCAGCGTTTGGAGACTGGGGTACAGAAGGACTGTTTCAGAAAGTAGAGTTTGGAGACTAGGGTTCAGATTGATCTTACAGAGAGCAGAGTTTTTAGACTTGGGTGCAAAAGGAAAGTTGCTGAAAGTTGCAGAGAGAAGAGGTTGGAGACTGGGGTGCAGAAGGCCTATTACAGAGAGCAGAGTGTGGAGACTTGGTTGCAAAAGTCCTGTTACAGATAGCAGAGGTTGGAGACTGTTTTGCAGAAGGACTGTTACAGAGTGCAGAGTTTAAAGACTGTGTTGGAGAAGGATCATATAGAGAGCAGAGTTGAGAGACTGAGGTGCAGAAGGACTGTTACAGAGAGTAGAGGTAGGAGACTGGGGTGCAGAAGGTTCGTTGCAGAGGGCAGAGTTTTCAGACTGAGGTGCAGAAGATCTGTTGAAGAGAGCAGATGATGGAGACTGGGGTGCAGAAGGTCTGTTGCAGAGAGCAGATGTTCGTAACTAGGGTGTAGAAGGACTGTTGTAGAGAGCAGAGTTTGGAGACTGGGATGCAGAAGGACCGTTGCAGAGAGCACAGGTTGCAGAATGAGGTGCGGAAGTCCTGTTACAGAGAGCAGAATTTGGAGACTCGGGTGCAGAAGAACTGTTACAGAGAGAAGAGTTTTAAAACAGGGGTGCAGAAGGATCTTACAGAGAGCAGAGTTTGGGGACTGAGGTGCAGAAGAACTGTTGCAGAGATCAGAGGTCGGAGACTGGGGTGCAGTAGGATCATTTCAGAGAGCAGAGGTTGGAGACTGGGGTGCAGAAGGATCTTTGCAGAGAGCAGCGGTTGGAGACTGGGATGCAGAATGCCTGCTACAGAGAGCAGAGTTTGGAGACTGGCGTGCAGAAGGCCTGTTACAAAGAGCAGAGTTTGGACACTGGGTTGCTGAAGGATCTTACAAAGAACAGAGGTTGGAGACTGAGGTGCAGAAAGACTGTTTCAGAGATGAGAGGTTGGAAACTGGGGTGCAGTAGGATCATTGCAGAGAGCACAGGTTGGAGACAGGGGTGCAAAATGATCTTTGCATAGAGTACATTTTTAAGACTGGCGTGCAGAAGGCCTGTTACTGAGAGGAGAGTTTGGAGACTGGGCTGCAGAAGGACTGTTATAGAGAGCAGTGTTTTGAGACTGGGTGGCTGAAGGATCTTACAGAGAGCAGAGGTTGGAGACTGAGGTGTAGCTTGACTGTTACAGAGAGCAGTGGTTGAAGACTGGGTGCAAAAGAATTGTGCACAGAGCAGAGGTTTCAGACTGAGGTTCAGAAGGACTGTTATAGAGAACAGAGGTTGGAGACTGCGGTATAGGACTGTTATTGAGAGCAGAAGTTGGAGACTGGGGTGCAGAAGGACTCTTACACAGAGCATAGGTTAGAGACTGAGGTGCAGAAGCATAGATACAAAGAACAGATTTTGGAAACTGGGGTTCAGGCAGACTGATAACAGAAAGCAGAAGTTGGAGACTGGGGTGTAGAAGGACTGTAACAAAGAATAGAGGTTGGAGACTGCAGTACAGAAGGACTGTTACAGAGAGCTGATCTCGGAGACTGGGGAGCAGAAGGACTGTTGACGAAGACAGAGGTTGGAGACTGGGTGGAGAAGGAATGTTACAGAGAGCAGAGTTTGGAAACTGGAGTGCAGAAGGATCATACAGAGAGCAGATGTTGGAGACTGTGGTGCAGAAGAACTGTTGCAGAGAGAAGAGTTTGGAGACTGGGGTCCAGAAGGATCGTTGGAGAGAGGAGAGTTTGGAGACTGGGGTGCAGAAGGACTGTTGCAGAGAGCAGATGTTGAAGACTGGGGTGCAGAAGGACTTTTGCAGAGAGCAGATTTTAGAGACTGGGGTGCAGAAGGACTGTTACATAGAGCAGAGGTTGGAGACTGAGGTGCAGAAGGACTGTTACAGAGAACAGAGTTCGGAGACATGGGTGCAGAAGGACTGTTACAGAGAGCATAGGTTGGAGACTGGGGTTCAGTTGTATCTTACAGAGAGCAGAGATTGAAGACTGGGGTTTAAAAAAAGTGTTGCAGAGAGCATATGTTGGAGACTGGGGTGGAGAAGAATCATTGCAGATAGAAGAGGTTGGAGACTGGGGTGCAGAAGTCCTGTTACAGAGAGCAGAAGTTGGAGACTGGGTTGCACAAGTTTTGTTACAGAGAGCAGAATTCGGAGACTGTTGTGCAGAGGGACAGATAAAAAGTGCAGAGTTTAAAGACTGGGTTGAAGAAGAATCTTACAAAGAGCAGAGTTGGGAGACTGAGGTGCAGAAGGACTGTTACAGAGAGCCGAGGTAAGAGACTGGGGTGCAGAAGGGTCGTTGCAGAGAGCAGAGTATTCAGACTGAGGTGCAGAAGAACTGTTGCAGACAGCAGATGTTGGAGACTGGGGTACAGAAGGAATCTTGCAGAGAGCAGATGTTTGTAACCAGTGTGCAGAAGAACTGTTGCAGACAGCAGATGTTGGAGACTGGGGTGCAGAAGGACTGTTTCAGAGAGCAAAGGTTGGATAGGGGTGCAGAAGCATCTTACAGAGAGCAGAATTTGGATACTGGGGTGCAGATGGACTGTTGTAGAGAGCAGATTTTGGAGACTGGGGTGCAGAATGTCTGCTAAAGAGAGCAGAGTTTGGACACTGGAGTGCAGAAGGCCTGTTACAGAGAGAAGAGTTTGGAGACTGGTGTGCAGAAAGACTGTTATAGAGAGTAGAATTTGGAGACTGGGTTGCTGAAGGATCTTACAAAGAGAAGAGGTTGGAGACTGAGGTGCAGGTGGACTGTTACAGAGAGCAGTGGTTGGAGACTGAGGTGCAGAAGGACCGTGCAGAGAGGAGACGTGTCAGACTGAGGTGCAGAAGTCTTGTTACATAGATCAGAGGTTGGAGACTGAGGTGCAGAAAGATTGTTACAGAGAGCAGAGTTTGGAGACTGGGGTGCAGAAGGACTGTTGCAGAGAGCAGAGGTTGGAGACTGGGGTGCAGACAGACCGTTACAGAGAGCAGATTTTGAAAACTGAATCATAGAAGGACTGTTGCAGAGAGCAGTGTTTGGAGACTGCGGTGCAGAAGGACTTTTGAAGAAAGCAGAGATTGGAGACTGAGGTGCAGAAGTCCTGTTACATAGAGCAGAGGTTGGAGAGTGGGGTGCAGAAGGATCGTTACAAGGAGCAGAGCTTGGAGACAGGGGTGCAGAAGGATCTTACAGAGAGCAGATGTTGGAGACTGAGGTGCAGATGGACTGTTTCAGAGATCAGAGTTTTAAGACTTAAGTGCAGAAGGAGACTGGCGTGCAGAAGTCCTGGTAAAGAGAGAAGATTTTGGAGACTTGGGTGCAGAAGGACTGTTATAAAAAGAAATGTTTGGAGACTGGATTGCTGAAGGATCTCAAATAGAGAAGAGGTTGGAGACTGAGGTGTAGCTTGACTGTTACAGAGAGCAGTGGTTGAAGACTGGGTGTAAAAGGATCGTGCACAGAGCAGATTTTTCAGACTGACGTGTAGAAGGATTGTTACAGAGAACAGAGGTTGGAGACTGAGGTGTAGAAGGAGTGTTACAGAGAGCAGAGCTTGGAGACTCAGGTGCAGGAAGCAGAGTTTGGAAATTGTGTTGCAGAAGGACTTTTACAGAGAGCAGACGTTAGAGACTGCGATATAGGATTGTTATCGAGAGCAGATGTTGGAGACTGGGGTGCAGAAGATTAGATACAGAGAACAGAGGTTTGAGACTGGGGTTCAGACATACTGATACAGCAAGCAAAGGTTGGAAACTGGGGTGTAGAAGAACCGTTAGGAAGAGCAAAGGTTGGAGACTGAGGTACAGAAGGACTGTTACAGAGAGCAGATCTCAGAGACTGGGGAGCAGAAGGACTTTTGCAGAGAACAGAGTTTGGAGACTGGGTTGGAGAAGGAATGTTACAGAGAGCATAGTTTGAAAACTGGAGTGCAGAAGGATCTTACAGAGAGCAGAAGTTGAGGACTGTGGTGCAGAAGGACTGTTACAGAGAGCAGACATTGGAGACTGGGTTCCAGAAGGATCGTTGCAGAGAGCAGAGTTTGGAGACTGGGGTTAAAAAAGGACTGTTACAGAGAGCAGAGTTTGGAGACTGGGGTGCGGAAGTACTGTTGCAGAGAGAAGATGTTGGAGAATGGGGTGGAGAAGAATCGTTGCAGAGAGAAGAGGTTGGAGACTGTTGTGCAGAAGGACTTTTACAGAGTGCAGAGTTTAAAGACTTGGTTGCAAAAGGATCTTACAGAGAGCAGATTTGGGAGACTGGGGTGCAGAAGGACTGTTAGGCGAGAAGAGGTAGGAGACTGGGGTGCAGAAGGACTGTTACAGATAGCAGAAATTGGATGCAGGTTTGCAGAAGCATCTTACAGAGAGGAGAATTAGGAGACAGAGGTGCAGAAGGATTGTTGTAGAGATCAGAGGTTGGAGAGTGGGGTGAAGTTGGATCATTGCAGAGAGCTGATGTTGGAGATTGGGGTGCAGAAGGATCATTGCAGAGAGCAGATATTGGAGACTGGGGTGCAGAAGGCCTGCTACAGAGAGAAGAGTTTGGAGACTGACGTGCAGAAGGCCTGTTACAGGAGAGGTTGGAGACTGAGGTGCAGGTGGACTGTTACAGAGAGCAGAGGTTGGAGACCGGGGTTCAGATGGATCTTACAGAGAGCAGAGTTTGGAGATTGGTGTGCAAAAGGACAGTTGCAGAGAGCAGATGTTGGAGACTGGGATGGAGAAGAATCGTTGCAGAGAGAAGAGTTGGAGACTGGAGTGCATAAGGATCTTACAGAGAGCAGAGGTTGGTGAGTAGGGTGCAGAAGGACTGTTGCTGGAGGCAGAGGTTGGAGACTGGGGTGAAGAAAAATCATTGCAGAGAGAAGAGGTTGGAGACTGGGGTTCTGAAGGCCGGTTACAGACAGCATATGTTCGAAACTGGGTTGCAAAATTCCTGTTTCAGAGAGCAAAAGTTGGTAACTATTCTGCAGAAGGATTGTTACAGAGAGCAGAGTTTGGAGACTGGGTTGCAGAAGGGTCTTACAGAGAGCAGAGGTGAGAGACTGAGGTGCAGAAGGATCGTTGCAGAGAGCAGAGTTTTTAGACTGAGTTGCTGAAGGACTGTTGCAGAGAGCAGATGTTGGAGACTGGTGTGCAGAAGGACTGTTGCAGAAAGCAGAGGTTGGAGATTGTGGTGCAGAAGAATCCTTGCAGAGAGCAGAGGTTGGAGAGTGAGGTGTAGAGGGATCCTTGGAGAGAGCAGAGTTTGAAGACTGGGGTGCAGAAGGATGGTTACAGAGGGCAGAGGTTGGAGACTGGGGTGCAGAAGGACTGTTACAGAGAGAAGAGTTTGGAGACTGGGTTGGAGAAGGATCCTACAGAGAGCAGAAGTTGAAGAATCAGGTGCATAAAGACTGATACTGAGAGTAGATGTTGGAGACTGAGGTGCAGAAGTAACGTTGCAGAGTACAGAGTTTGGAGACTGAGGTGCAGAAGGATTGTTACAGAGAGCAGAGTTTGGAGACTGGGGTGCAGAAGGAGTGTTGCAGATAGCGGATTTTTGAGACTAGGGTGCAGAAGGACTGTTACAGAGAGCAGATGTTGGAGACTGGGGTGCAGAAGGACTGATACAGAAAGCAGAGATTGGAGTCTGGGGTGCAGAAAGACCGATACAGAGAGCAGAGGTTGGATTCTGCAGTACAGGAGGACTGTTAGAGAGAGCAGAGGTTGGAGACTGGGGTGCAGAAAGACTGTAAAAGAGAGCTGATGTTGGTAACTGGGTGTCAAAGAACTGTTGCAGAGAGCAGAGTTTGGAGACTGGGGTGCAGAATAATTGTTGCAGAGAGCAGAGGTTGGAGACTGGGGTGCAAAAAGACTATTACAGAGAGCAGAGGTTAAAGACAGTGGTTCAGAAGGATCTTACAGAGAGCAGAATTTTGAGACTGAGGTGCAGAAGGACTGTTAAAGAGAGCAGAGGTTAGAGACTGAGGTGTAGATGGATTCTTAAAGAGAGCAGAGGTAGGAGACTGGGGTGCAGAAGGTTCGTTCCAGACAGCATAGTTTTCAGACTGAGGTACAGAAGGACTGTTGCAGAGAGCAGAAGTTGGAGACTGGGGTGTTGAAAAACTGTTACAGAGAACAGAGATTGGAGACTCAGGTGCAGAAGGACTGTTACAGGAAGCAGAGTTTGGAAACTGGGATGCAGAAGGACTGTTACAGAAAGCAGAGGTTGGAAATTGGGGTGTAGAAAGACGGTTACAGAGAGCAGAGGTTGGAGACTGCGAAACAGAAGGACTGTTACAGAGAACAGATCTGGGAGACTGGGGAGCAGAAGGACTGGTGCAGAAAGCTGAGGTTCGAGACTGGGGTGGAGAAGGAATGTTATAGAGAGCAGAGTTTGGAAACTAGAGTGCAGAAGGATCTTATAGAGAGCAAAGGTTGGAGACTGTGGTGCAGAAGAACTGTTACTGAGAGCAGAGGTTGGAAACTGGGGTCCAGAAGGATCGTTGCAGAGAAAAGATTTTGGAGACTGAGGTGCAAAAAAATTGTTATAGAGAGAAGAGTTTGGAGACTGCTGTGCAGAAGGACTGTTGCAGAAAGCAGAGGATGGAGACTGAGGTGCAGAAAGACTGTTACAGAAAGCAGAGTTTGGAGATTTGGGTGTAGAAGGACTGTTACAGAGAGCATAGTTTGAAGACTGGGGTTCAAAACGACTGTTGCAGACAGCTGATGTTGGAGACTGGGGTGGAGTAGAATCATTGCAGAGAGAAGAGGTTGGATACTTGGGTGCCGAAAGCCTGTTACAAAGAGCAGAGTTTGGAGACTGGGTTTCAGAAGTCCTGTTACAGAGAGCAGAAGTAGGAGACTGTTGTGCAGAAGGACAGGTACAAAGTGCAGAGTTTTAAGACTGGGTTGCAGAAGGATCTTACAGAGAGCAGAGTTGGGAGACTGAGGTGCAGAAGGACTGTTACAGAGAGCCGAGGTAGGAGACTTGGGTGCAGAAGGGTCGTTGCAGAGAGCAGAGTTTTAATACTGAGGTGCAGAAGGACTGTTGCAGAGAGCAGATGTTGGTAACTAGTGTGCAGAAGGACTGTTGTAGAGAGCAGAGGTTTTAGACTAGGGTGGAAAAGTCCTGTTACAGAGAGCAGAGGTTGGAGACTCTGGTGCAGAAAGACTGTTACAGAGAGCAGAGGTTAGATACAGGTGTGCAGAAGCATCTTACAGAGAGCAGAATTTGGAGACTGAGGTGCAGATGGACTGTTGCAGAGATCAGAGGTTGGAGACTGGGGTGCAGAAGGATCATTGCAGAGAGCACATTACGGCGACTGGGGTGCAGAAGGCCTGCTACAGAGAGCAGAGTTGGGAGACTGGCGTCCAGAAGGCCTATTACAGAGAGGAGAGGTTGGAGACTGGGGTGCAGAAGGACTGTTATAGAGAGCAGAGTTTTGAGACTGGGTTGCTGAAGGATCTTATGGAGAGAAGAGATTGGAGACATAGGTGCAGGTGGACTGTTACAGAGAGAAGTGGTTGGAGACTGAGGTGCAGAAAGACCATGCAGAGAGAAAAGGTGTCAGAATGAGGTGCAGAAGGACTGTTACAGAGAGCAGAGGTTGGAGACTGAGGTGAAGAAGTACTGTTAGGTAGAGCAGAATTTGGAGACTGATGTGCAGAAGGACTGTTACAGAAAGCAGAGGTTAGAAATTGGGGTGCAGAAGGACCGTTACAGAGACAAGAGTTTGGAGACTGCGGTATAGAAAAACTGTTACAGAGAGCAGAGGTTGGAGACTGGGGTGTAGAAGGAATTTTACAGAGAGCACAGGTTGGCGACTGAGGTGCAGAAGGATAGACACAGAGAGCAGAGTTTTGAGACTGGTGTTCAGAAGGACTGTTATAGAGAACAGTGTTTGGAGACTGGGGTGCAGAAGAATCGTGCAGAGAGCAGAGGTGTCAGACTGAGGTGCAGAAGGACTGTTACAGAGAGCAGAGGTTGGAGACTGAGGTGTAGAAGGACTGTTACAGAGAGCAGAGTTTGGAGACTGAGGTGCAGAAGGACTGTTACAGAAAGAAGTGGTTAGAAATTGGGGTGCAGAAGGACCGTAACAGAGACCAGAGTTTGGAGACTGCGGTATAGAAAAACTGTAACAGAGAGCAGAGCTTGGAGACTGAGGTGCAGAATAATAGATACAGAGAGCAGAGTTTTGAGACTTGGTTTTAGAAGGATCTTACGGAGACCAGAGGTTGGAGAGTGAAGTGCAGAAGGACTGTTACAGAGAGTAGAGGTTGGAGACTGAGGTGCAGAAGGACTGTTGCAGAGAGCAGAGGTTGGAGACTGGGGTGAAGAAGGAATGTTGCAGAGAGTAGATGTTGGAGACTGAGTTCCAGAAGGACTTTTAGAGAGAGCAGAAGTTGGAGACTGGGGTGCAGAAGGATTGTTGCAGAGAGCAGGGGTTGAAGACTGGGGTGCAGAAGGCCTGCTACAGAGAGGAGAATTTGGAGACTGGCGTGCAGAAGGCCTGATACAGAGAGGAGAGGTTGCAGACTGGGGTGCAGAAGGATCATTGCAATAAGCAGAGCTTAGAGACAGGGGTGCAGAAGGATCTTACAGAGAGCAGAAGTTGGAGACAGAGGTGCAAAAGGACTGTTGCAAATATCAGAGGTTGGAGACTGGGGTGCAGTAGGATCATTGCAGAGAGCAGAGGTTGGAGACTGGGGTGCAGAAGGCCTGCTACAGAGAGGAGAGTTTGGAGACTGGCGTGCAGAAGGCCTGTTACACAGAGGAAAGGTTGGAGACCGGGGTGCAGAAGGACTATTATAGAGAGCATAGATTCGAGACTGAGTTTCTGAAACATCTTACAGAGAGTAGAGGTTGGAGACTGTGGTACACGTGGACTGTTACAGAGAGCAGTGCTT
Organism: Ictidomys tridecemlineatus; assembly: GCF_052094955.1. Classification (NCBI taxonomy): domain Eukaryota; kingdom Metazoa; phylum Chordata; class Mammalia; order Rodentia; family Sciuridae; genus Ictidomys; species Ictidomys tridecemlineatus. The sequence goes on from NC_135494.1 coordinate 17,922,382, forward strand.
GGAGACTGGGGTGCAGAAGTATCGTGCAGAGAGCAGAGGTTTCAGACTGAGGTGCAAATGAACTGTTACAGAGAGCAGAGGTTGGAGACTGAGGTGCAGAAGGATAGATACAGAGAGCAGAGTTTTGAGACTGAATTGTAGAAAAATCCTAAAGAGAGCAGAGGTTGGAGAGTGAAGTGCAGAATGACTATTACAGAGAGTAGAGGTTGGAGACTGAGGTGCAGAAGGACCGTTGCAGAGAACAGACTTTGGAGACTGAGCTGCAAAAGGATTGTTATAGAGAGCAGAGTTTGGAGGCCGGGGTGCAGAAGGACTGTTGCAGAGAGCAGAGGTTGGAGACTGGGGTGAAGAAGGACTATTGCAGAGAGCAGAGGATGGAGACTGGGCTGCAGAAGGAATGTTGCAGAGAGAAGAAGTTAAAGACTGAGGTGCAGAAGGACTCTTAGAGAGAGCAGAAGTTGGAGACTGGGGTGGAGAAGGACTGTTGCAGAGAGCAGAGGTTGGAGGCTGAGGTGCAAAATCCTGTTATATAGAGCAGAGGTTGGAAACTGGGGTGCAGAAGGATTGTTGAAATAAGCCGAGCTTGGAGACAGGGGTACAGAAGGATTTTACAGAGAGCAGAATTTGGAGACTGAGTCGCAGAAGGACTATTGCAGTAATCAGTGGTTGGAGCCTGGGGTGCAGTAGGATCATTGCAGAGAGCAGAGGTTGGAGACTGGGGTTCAGAAGGCCTGCTACAGGGAGCAGACTTTTGAGACTCTCGTGCAGAAGGCCTGTTACAGAGAGGAGAGGTTGGAGTCTGGGGTGCAGAAGGACTGTTATAGAGAGCAGAGTTTGGATACTGAGTTCCTGAAGAATCTTACAGAGGCAGAGGTTTGAGACTTAGGTGCAGGTGGACTGTTACAGAGAGCAGTGGTTGGAAACTGGGGTGCAGAAGGATCGTTCAGAGAGCAGAGGTGTCAGACTGAGGTGCAGATGATCTGTTACAGAGAGCAGAGGTTGGAGCCTGAGGTGTAGAAAGACTGGTATAGAGAGCAGAGTTTGGAGACTGAGGTGTAGAAGGACTGTTACAGAGAGCAGAGTTTGGAGACTGAGGTGCAGAAGGAGTGTTACAGAAAGAAGTGGTTGAAAATTAAGGTGCAAAAAGACCGTAAGAAAGACCAGAGTTTGGAGACTGCAGATTAGAAAAACTTTAACAGATAGCAGAGGTTGGAGACTGAGGTGCAGAAAGATAGATACAGAGAGCAGAGGTATGAGACTGGGCTTCAGAAGGACAGATACAGAAAGCAGAGTTTGGAGACTAGGGTGCAGAAAGACCGTAACCAAGAACAGAGGTTGGAGACTGCGGTACATAAGGACTGTTACAGAGAGCAGAGGTTGGAGACTGGCGTGCAGAAAGACTGTTGCAGAGAACAGAGGTTGGAGAGTGAAGTGCATAAGGACTGTTACAGAGAGTGGAGGTTGGAGACTGAGGTGCAGAAGGACAGTTGCAGAGAACAGAGTTTGGAGACTGAAGTGCAGAAGGATTGTTATAGAGAGCAGAGTTTGGAGACTGGGTGCAGAAGGACTGTTGCAGGGAGCAGAGGTTGGAGACTCGGGAGCTGAAGGACTGTTGCAGAAGACAGAGGTTGGAGACTGGGGTGTTGCAGGACATTTGCTGAAAGCAGAGGTTAAAGAATAAGGTGGAGAAGGAATATTACAGAGAGCAGAGTTTGGATACTGGAGTGCAGAAGGATCTTACAGAGAGCAGAGGTTGGATACTTTGGTGCAGAAGGACTGTTGACGAGAGCAGAGGTTGGAGACTAGGATGGAGAAGGACTTTTGCAGAGAGCAGAGGTTGGAGTCTGGGGTGCAGAAGGACTGTTGCAGAGAGAAGAGTTTGGAGACTGGAGTGCAGAAAGACTGTTGCGAAGAGCAAAGGTTGGAGACTGACATGCAAAATTCTTGTTACATAGAGCAGAGGTTGGAGACTGAGGGGAAGAAAGATTGTTACAGAGAGTTACAGAGAACAGAGTTTGCAGACTGGGGTGCAGAAGTACTGTTGCAGAGAGAAGATGATGGAGACTGGGGTGCAGAAGGACTGTTGCAGAGATCAGAGTTTGGAGACTGGGTTGCAGAAGGACTGTTGCAGAGAGCAGAGGTTGTATACTGAGGTGCAGAAAGACTCTTAGAGAGAGCAGAATTTGGAGACAAGGGTGCAGAACGATTGATACAGAAACCAGAGTTTGGAGTCTGCGTTGAAGAAAGACCTTTACAGAGAGCAGAGTTTGAAGACTGCAGTATAGAAGGACTGTTGCATAGAGAACAGGTTGGAGACTGAGGTGCAGAAGGATAGATACAGAGAACAGAGTTTGGAGACTGGCGTTCAGAAAGAATTATACAGAAAGCAGAGTTTGGAGACTGGGGTGTAGAAGGACTGTTACAGAGAGAAGAGTTTGGAGACTCAGGTGCAGAAGGACTGTTACATGAAGCAGAGTTTTGAAATTGGGGTGCAGAAGGACCGTTACAGAGAGCAGATGTTGGAGACTGTGGTATAGGACTGTTATCCAGAACAGATGTTGGAGACTGGGGTGCAGAAGGACTGTTACATAGAACACAGGTTGGAGACTGAGGTGCAACAGGATAGATACAGAAAACAGACGTTAGAGACTGGGGTTCAGACAGACTGATACAGAAAGCAGAGGTTGGAGACTGGGTGGTAGAAGGACAGTTACGAATAGCAGAGGTTGTAGACTGCGGTACAGAGGGACTGTTACAGAGAGCAGATGTTCGAGCCTGGGGAGCAGAAGGACTGTGCAGAGGACAGAGGTTGGAGACTGGGTTGGAGAAGGAATGTTACAGAGAGCAGAGTTAGGAGACTGGGTTGCTGAAGGATCTTACAGAGAGCAGAGTTTGGAGACTGTGGTGCAGAAGGATCATTGCAGAGAGAAGAGTTTGGAGACTGTTGTGCAGCAGGACTGTTGCAGAGAGCAGATGTTGGAGACTGGGGTGGAAAAGAATCGTTGCAGAGAGAAGAGGTTGGAGACTGTTGTGCAGAAGGACTTTTACAGAATGCAGAGTTTAAAGACTTGGTTGCAAAAGGATCTTACAGAGAGCAGAGTTGGGAGACTGAGGTGCAGAAGGACTGTTAGAGAGAGCAGAGGTAAGAGACTGAGGTGCAGAAGGACTGTTACAGAGAGCAGAGGTTGGATACAGGGGTGCAGAAACATCTTACAGAGAGCAGATTTTGGAGACTGGGGTGCAGAAGGCCTGCTACAGAGAGAAGAGTTTGGAGACTGGCTGGCATAAGGCCTGTTACCAAGAGGAGAGGTTGAAGACTGAGGTTCAGGTGGACTGTTACAGAGAGCAGTGTTTGGAGACTGGGGTGCAGAAGGATCGTGAAGAGAGCAGAGGTGTCAGACTGCGGTGCAGAAGGACTGTTACAGAGAGCAGAGGTTGGAAATTGGGGTGCAGAAGGACCGTTACAGAGACCAGAGTTTGGTGACTGCGGTATAGAAAAACTGTTACAGAGAACAGAGTTTGAAGACTGGGGTTCAGAAGGAATGTTACAGAGAGAACAGGTTGGAGACTGAGGTGCAGAAGGATAGATACAGAGAGCACAGTTTTGAGACTGCGGTTAAGAAGGACCGTTACAGAGAGCAGATGTTGGAGACTGGGCAGCAGAAAGACTGTTGCAGAGGACAGAGTTTGGAGACTGGGGTGCCACAGAACACTTGCAGAAAGCAGAGGTTAAATACTGGGGTAAAGAAGGAATGTTACAGAGAGAAGAATTTGGAAACTGGAGAACAGGTTGGAGACTGAGGTGCAGAAGAATCTTACAGAGAACAGAGTTTGGAGACTGTGGTGCAGAAGGAATGTTGCAAAGAGCAGAGATTGAAGACTGAGGTGCAGAAGTCCTGTTAAATAGAGCAGAGCTACCAGAAAGGGGTGCAGAAAGATCTTACAGAGAGCAGAATTTGGAGACTGAGGTGCAGAAGGACTATTGTAGAGATCAGAGATTGGAGACTGGGGTGCAGTAGGATCATTGCAGAGAGCAGAGTTTAGAGACTGGGGTGCAGAAGTATCGTTGCAGAGAGCAGAGTTTGGAGACTGGCGTGCAGAAGGCCAGTTACAGAAAGAAGAGTTTGGAGACTGGGGTGCAGAAGGACTGTTATACAGAGCAGTGTTTGGAGACTGGGTTGCTGAAGGATCTTACAGAGAGCAGAGGTTGGAGACTGAGGTGCAGGTGGACTGTTACAGAGAGCAGAGTTTGGGGATTGAGGTGTAGAAGGACTGTTACAGAGAGGAGAGTTTGGAGACTCAGGTGCAGAAGGACTGTTACAGAAAGCAGAGTTTCGAAATTGGGCTGTAGAAGGACCATTAAAGAGAGCAGAGTTTGGAGACTGCGGTACAGGTCTGTTACCCAGAGCAGAGGTTGGAAACTGGGGTGCAGAAGCACTCTTACATAGAGCAAAGGTTGGAGACTAAGGTGCAGAAGGATAGATACAGAGAACAGAGGTTGGAGACTGGGGTCAGACAGACTGATACAGAAAGCAGAGATGGAAACTGGGGTGTAGAAGGATCGTTACAAAGAGCAGAGGTTGGAGACTGCGGTACAGAAGAACTGTTACAGAGTGCAGATCTCCGATGCTGGGGAGCATAAAAACTGTTGCAGAGGACAGAGGTTGGAGACTGGGGAGGAGAAGTAATGTTACAGAGAGCAGAGTTTGGAAACTGGAGTGCAGAAAGATCTTACAGAGAGAAGAGGTTTGAGACTGTTGTGCAGAAGGACTGTTGCAAAGAGCAGACATTAGAGACTGGGTTCCAGAAGGATCGTTCAAGAGAGCAGATTTTAGAACCTGTGGTGCAGAAGGACTGTTACACAGAGCAGAGGTTGGAGACTGAGGTGCAGAATGACTGTTACAGAGAGCAGAGTATGGAGACTGGGGTGCAGAAGGACTGTTACTGAGAGTAGAGTTTGGAGACTGGCGTTCATGGATCTTACAGAGAGCAGAGTTTGGAGACTGGGGTTCAAAAAAAGTGTTGCAGAGATCAGATGTTGGAGACTGGGGTAGAGAAGAATTGTTGCAGAGAGAAGAGGTTAAAGACTGGGTTGCAGAATGTCTGTTACAGAGAGCAGAGGTTGGAGACTAAAGTGCAGAAGGACTGTTACAGAGTGCAGAGTTTAAAGACTGGGTTGCAGAAGAATCTTACAGAGAGCAGAGTTGGGAGACTGAGGTGCTGAAGGACTGTTTTAGAAAGCAGATGTTGGAGACTGAGGCACAGAAGGACTGCTGCAGAGAGCAGATTTTGGTAACTTGGGTGCAGAAGGACTGTTGTAGAGAGCAGAGGTTGGAGACTGGGTTGCAGAAGGACTGTTACAGAGAGCAGAGGTTGGAGACTCAGATTCAGAAATTCTGTTACAGAGAGCAGAGGTTGGATACAGGGGTGCAGAAGGATCTTACAGAGAGCAGAATTTAGAGACTGAGGTGCAGAAGGACAGTTGCAGAGATTAGAGGTTTGAGACTGAGGTGCAGTAGGATCATTGCAGAGAGCAGAGGTTGGAGACTGGGGTGCAGAAGGCCTGGTACAGAGAGAAGAGTTTAGAGACTGACGTGCAGAAGGCCTGTTACAGAGAGGAAAGGTTGGAGACTGGGGTGCAGAAGGACAGTTATAGAGAGCAGAGTTTGGAGACTGGGTTGCTGAAGGATCTTACAGAGAGCAGAGGTTAGAGACTGAGGTGAAGGTGGACTGTTACAAAGAGCAGTGTTTGTAGACTGGGGTGCATAAGGATCGTGAAGAGAGCAGAGGTGTCAGACTGATTTTCAGTAGGACTGTTACAGAGAGCAGAGGTTGGAGACTGAGGTTTAGAAGGACTGTTACAGAGAGCAGAGTTTGGAGACTGAGGTGCAGAAGGACTGTTACAGAAAGCAGAGATTGGAAATTGGGGTGCAGAAGGACCGTTACAGAGACCAGAATTTGGAGACAGTGGTATAGAAAAACTGTTACATAGAGCAGAGGTTGGAGACTGGGGTAGAGAAGGAATATTACAGAGAGCACAAGTTGGAGATGAAGTGCAGAATGATAGATACAGAGAGCAGAGTTTTGAGACTGAGGTTCAAAAGGACTGATACAGAAAGCAGAGTTTGGAGACTGGGATGCTGAAAGACCGTTACGGGGAGCAGAGGTTGGAGACTGGGGACCACGAGGACTGTTGCAGAGGACAGACCTAAGCCAGGTCTCTCTGCTTGTGACTTGTGGCCACCAAACTTGCCCTGAAATCTTCCCAAACCCCCAATCCCTCCTGGAGATTCTAAACCTTCCCAAGTATTCACACTTTGGAAGATAAACGTCTGCATTTCTGCCACCCTATGTTATTTATTCTGAGTCCTTTAGACTGGCTCAATTACCCAGCAGGTCTGTGAGAATGAAGTGGAATACAGACAGGTGTGCACAGTAGGACCTGTGAAAATCTACTTCCAGTTTCAGCCCAGGCAGGGTCCTTAAGCTCCAGATGGGGGCAACAGGAGCCAGCTGCCTACAGAGAAGCCAAAGCTGCAGCCCAAGGCCTGTGCGTAGCCTCTGGAACAGCAAGGCAGCACCCACACGCACCCCTGCATTGAATCAGCATTTGCCAAGTGCTCCCCGTGCCCATCCCGGGGCCAGGACCTGTGGGGTAAGCAGACAGGACGACACCCTGCCAAACCCCCTTCCTGCGTTTACTCACTCATTCATCATCCTCCAAGGAGCCCGGGTGCTCGGAAGCTCGGCAGCCTCCCTGCTGGCCCACAGCCCCAAGGCTGGCCTGGTGCAGAGCTCTCCTGACCTCCACCGGCTGCTTTTCCCTCCGCCAGGCCAGCAGCGCTTCCCCCTGGGAGTAGCCGATCTGTGGCTGACCCTTCTTCTTCCCAGGCCGTCCACCAGGCAGACACCAGCCCTGTCCTGCCCATGACCGCTGAGCACGTGCATTGTTTAATGACAACAGCAACGAGGAGCACAGAATCCCACAGACATGCACACAGGCACACTCACATGCACACTCATACACACATACACACAAAAATGCACTCACACAAATGCACACTTATACACACATGTACACTCATACTCATGCACACTCACACACAGGCATATTCACACACAAAAATGCACATGCACACTCACTCACAGGCACACTCATACACTAACACACACATGCCACTCACATACTCACACACATGCACACTCAGACACATGCACACTCACACCCACACACATGCCAGTCACATACTCTCAGACAGATGCACACTCATGCACTCACATACACTTACACATGCACACTCACATGCCACTCACATACTCACACACATGCACACTCACACACATACCACTCACATACTCAGATGCACACTCACACACTCACATGCACACTCACACACACTCGCATACACGTGCACACAGGGGAAGCATGGCTGTCTGGAGGCAGGAGGGGTGCTCCACTCCAGGAGCGTGCTCACTGGTCTGTTAAAGACTCTTGCTGGTCTCGGTGGAGATGGAGGAGTGAAGGTGCCCTCAGGGAGCTTTGCTGATGCAGAAAACAAAGCCATCAGCCTGGGTGACTCCCTGCCAGGCACAGGATCCAGGGCAATGTGGGCACTGGAGTAGCTCAGCCCTGAAGCTGAGCAGCCCCCTCTCCTAGAGATCTCCCCGGTAAGTGACAACTTCTGATCCTGCCGAGGGCCGGAGTGGGCTGGGGGGCCAATCTGGGCCCCCAGGGCTGGGGTCTTGGTGCTGAGCCCAGAACCTCCTCCCCTCCCCCTGGGCCCCACCTACATCCACACAAAGGCTGACCTGGCTTCCCAGGTGAAGACAGCCCAGGCTGCCCAGCCCTGAAGGTCTGAGCCAAGGTCCGGCCCTCCAGGTGCTGTGCCAGGCTGGCCCCTCTGCCAAGGGGCGGGAGAAGCCCTGAGTCAGGAGCCTGGCACAGTACACGACTTTCCCATAGATTCCAAGACTCTCATTTGCACCCACAGCAACAAGGTGGCACTTGGAAATCACATTTGATGATGATGCCGGAGCATCAGGACCTGGACAGACGCTGTGCTGTCTCCTTCCTCCCCAGCACCTCCACCTCCTCCAATCCCACTCCAGCCTCCTGGGGAGGGAGGACGTGGGCAGGGCCGGTCACTTCCAGATACCCAATCCCAATAACAGGCAGCGGGGTCACGTCCGATGCGTTCCCTGAAACCTCAGCCTCCTTAAGACCAGCCTGTCTGAGGTGACCTGGCCACTCGGGCCTCTCAGGCCCGGGTGTGTGCAGAGCCCTCTGGCCGACGGAGAGCGCCTCTTGCGCTGATGGTGCCACTCTGCCTTTCTAGATCAAGACTTCTGAAACCTGCGTCCCGGGAGGCAGTCTGTAAGGGAGATGATGGCCGTGCGCAGTCCATCCTGAGGACCTGGCAGCCATCAGCACTGAGGCTATTGAGTGTCACCCAGAGTTTTCTGCACCTGCCTCTGTGTGCCAGGAAGGCTACCTCCTCTGCCCACCACAAGACTCACCACGCCCTGGGCAGCCTGGCTTGCTAGCCACTGTGAACTCGATGGCCCTGGTGGCTAGTGCACCCTGTCTTGGTCATCTTGGGTGGCCAGGCTCAGCAATGCAGATGGGACAGCCCAAACAACAGGCATTCCACGCTCAGGGTCTTGGGGTGGGAGACCGAGACTCGATAGGGTGCCAGGGTGATTCGGTCCTCCTCCCGGTTTGTAGATACCCTTCCCGCTGGGTCTTCACCCAGCAGAGATGGCGGGAGAGGCAGAAGGAGAGGAGAGAGGCCAGAGACTCTTCTTACAAGGGCACTGATCCACCCTCATTGTCTGGTAACCTCAAGACCCCCAGGTCCAAATCCCCACGCTCTGGGAGTCAAGATGCAGCATGTGGACCTTGGACGGACCCAGACATTCTGTTGTTAAGGCAAAAGGACGACGTGGAAAGCTCCTCCAAACCAGCGAGTGGGTCTAGAAGCAGGCAAAGGGTTAGACCCAGGGGCACCGCCGCAGCCACAGCAGGGGGAGGGCGAGCCCTGGTTGGCAGAGGGAGAAGTTCATCTGCAGAAGCTGCTGGGAACCAGGGCTGGGAGGACGCGTCTGTCTGTCTCCCCTGATTTCACATTTGCCCAGCGCTTAGAGATGTCCTCTGTGGAAGGCGGGCTCATGGGGAACTCACTGTACTGTACGGCCTCAGTAAACATTTAATTCTGTTAATTAATTAGTGATTAGTTAGTTGGTCTTCTATTCAGACCTCTGGGAGTTGGGGACACATGCCTCGAATCCTGCCAGGATTGGAATGAGGCAAGGAAGGGGCAGGGCTGGGAAGGACCACACAGAGAAAGTGCTCATTAATTAGCATCTGCTTCAAATGGAGCGAATTGGATTTTTTTCTGTTTTATGTATGATCACTTCAAGTATGATTTTATTGTACAAATTTTATTGGTTAAAATGTGTTTGAACTGGGTGTGGTGGTGCATGCCCGTAATCCCAGTGACTCGGGAGGCTGAGGCAGGAGGATCACAAGTTCGAGGCCAAACTCAGCAACTTAGTGAGGCCCTAAGAAACTTAGTGAGACCCTCTCTCAAAATAAAAAATAAAAAGAGATAGGGGTGTGGCTCAGTGGAAGAGTGCCTCTGGGTTCAATTCCTAGTACCACATAAATAACAAAAATAAATAAATGTTCCTGAAAACCGGAAGGGGAGGGGAGGGGTGGGGAGGGAGAGGAGGAGAGGGCGGGGAGGAAAAGTGAAGTCTGGAGACTGAAGGAGAGCAATTACATTACATGCAAGAATGAATATGTCAACGTGAACCCCGGAATACGAATGACTCTAATGCACTCAGAAAAACAGTTTAAAAGTCAATTAACTTGAAAAAAGGTCAATAGAAATTACCCCCGCTAAAGAATAGAGAAAAAAATATCGCAAACAAAATGAATAGCGCCACAGGAAGTGGCTGTAAGATATGAGTAACTGGAGACCGGAAAGAGAAGGAGCAGGAAAAGCATTGGAGGAATAAGACCAGTAGCTCTCCAACTTGGAGAGAGAAACGTACAACCTCAAGAATGTCGGCCACCACAAAGAGCAGAGATACAAAGAAAACCACGTCCAGTCCTACAGTGATCAACCTGCTGAATAACAGAGCTGACCTGAAAGTCTTAAAAGTAATGAGTGAAAAGAAAGAAAGACAGTCACACGGGTAAGAAAAATCATTTAGATTACTGCAGATTTCCCCAGAAACTATGGCGGCCACTCAACAGTGGAAAGGCATCTTCAAAAGACTAACGGATGATCGAACCCTCCCAGGGGAGCAGGGAGGTGGACAGAGACACCGACAGCCTGCGACCAACGTGAACAGACAAATTACCAGAAAACCTAAATTCAATGACATCGGTAATTACATGACATGTTCATAAATTAATTACTCTCTTTATAAGCCAGAATTTGAGAATGGGTAAAAGAGACTCAATATGTTGTCAGAAATATAAGCATTACGCATGTATGTGTGTGTACATATGCACGTGCACACATACACACACGCTCCCCAAGGGAAGTTCCAACCAACACTAGAGGCACGTCACTGTGCGCTGAGTGTGGCACACAAGCCGGAGTGGCTGTGTGACATCACATACGATGAACTTCGAGATAAAGAATGTTGCCAAGATAGGGGGACACTTCAGAATGACCAACGGACTGACCATTGAGGAGCCATCATAATCATAAATGTTCATTCATCCAACACCACGATTCACCAGGCACCAATTAACGAAATCACAGGGAAGAAGAGAGGAGTCTACAGTAATAACAGGCTGTTATAAGGCCCTTCCTCAGCAGCTGACAGGGTGATGTAACGGACAGAAAAGACAGACAAGCCCTCGACGGAGCTCCCAGGCATAAACACTGCGTCCAGTCGCTGCAAAGCACCCACCCGCTCTAGGAAGGTCCCGAGATGGACTTTATACCAGGACAGAAAACAAATCGCCATGAATCATAAAGACCAAAGTCTTAAAGGATTCTTCTCTGAGCACCAAAGATTTGTGTTAAACACAGATTCATTAAGAAATCTAGGGTGATCTAAATATTTGGAAATGAAACAAGATGATTTCTAATAGTCCACAGAGCAGAGGGAAACCCGGAGTTGGAGACACGCTGGCAGCACAGGGCCGGCCTAGCACAAGGCCGACTGGGTCCCTCACCACCCGACAGTGACCTTAGACGGAGCCAGAGAGGAGCCCAGGAGCTCCCGCAGACCTCGCTCTGGGGCTGGAGGGGTCCTCTCAGCTGCCTAAGTGGCAAGGGACAGGCCCCCACTCTGAGGCTCCCAAGAGGTGCAGGCTCATGCAGGCCACCTCACGATGGTGGTCACCTCCGCCCCTCGCTGGAAGTCCCGCTGCCAAACACATTTCCCTCCATGGGCGGCTCTGGCCCTGGGCGAGGACTGGGGATGTGGGTCCTCACAGGGGGATTCGCCAGTGTCTATGGGCCACGTCGGGTTGCCACAGCTCCTGAGCCCCCCAGGTGGCCTCAGGACTTCATCCATGCCCTGCCCACGGCCTCACCTCGGGCAGAAGACAGCAGGACCCATCTCCTGGCGGGGAGATTGCTGCACCACGTGGCTGTGGTCGGGCCAACCTGGAAACAGGCCCTGCAGGGCCGGAGGGATGTGGAGGAAGGTCCAGGTCTCCTCTGGGAAGCAGCTTGGCCACCTGCAGAGCAGAGGGGACAGCTGAGTGGACAGGAGTGTCCACTCCCCCCTCCCCAGCTGGGCTGATTGTCTCTGGAGGAGAAACCCCTCCACTCTCTGCCAAGGGATCTGGCCCCTCTCAAACCCAGAGACTCCACCGCAGCCACGGTCAGCCAGCCCTGTATCCCGTCCCACGGCTACAGCAGTGACTGGTTCAGAGAGTCTCACATGATCCCTGACTGATGAAAGAGGACTTTGGGGAAGAAAATGCCTCTTCTGCTTCTGCAGGAGCTGCTGGAAGAAACGGCTTTGTTTTGTTCTTGGGGATATAAAAGAGGAAAGATTCAGCCCCAGGGACAAGGCAGTCATCTTGCAAGTGCACAGAACTGCCTATGTTCCTGAGCCCTGATCAACCTGTACCTGAAGCTGGCCCTGGCCCAGGCTCTCCTACTCTGCTGGGTAAGGAACTGCTAATGTTCCTTAAGCCAGATGATGCTGGGTTAGGATTTCTGTAACTTTCCTTAAAAAGGGGGCCTAGGTGACTCACATCTTAGAATTAAGTGCACCCTTGAACACCTGCAGGAGCTCATGTTGGTCACAGGCAGCCTGGTTTGTTTGTCACATGACCCATATTGCCCTCCTAAAACGCCTCTTTCCTTTCCCTGCAGGGCTGGCAGGGTCCCTGATGGGCCCCCACCCCTTATTCTGTGGGCTGCCCTCCACGGATGGAGAGCTTTCCATTTACCACGTTGCATTTCCATGGAAAATAAAACTCTTGATAGATTCTCACGCATCCGTTCCCCAGCTGCCCACTACAGGGACGTTTATGGTTCAGTTCATTTGGATTGTGTCTCAGTAATGGAAACAACTGGATCGTGCAAGGCCCCAGAGACTCTGCTACCTTAACAGCCCAGCTCTGGAGCTGCTTGATTGAAACACTGAAGCAGCCGCCAGGCGGCCGGACCCACAGCCAATTTCCACACCGTCAATATGGAGGAGTAATGGACAGCGCTGCGCTTCTCCCGGACAAGCACTTTAAATCCAAGGAAATGCCTGCCGGAGCCCGGAGCAGCCACAACTGAGTAGACAACCCAGATCCCAGGGCCCAGAGCAGGCGAGGCCGGGCTCATCCACGGAAAGCCCTGCTGGTGGGCGAGGAGGCTGGGCCGGGCTGCTGTCCTGGCTCCTGTCCATTTACTCCCGTGTCTCTGCCGCTGGCTGTCTTCCTCCTGGCCTCTCCCCCGCCCCAAGTCGAGGGAGGGGAACTAAAATGGGAAGCCAGATCTCAGCATGTCAGCTGGCACCTTGCTTCAGAGAAGAGTGAAAGGCGGGCGGAGGGGCGGAGCCCAGGCAGAGGGGCGGAGCCCAGGCAGAGGGGCGGAGCCCAGGCAGAGGTGGGGCGCCCCCCCCTTTCCCTCTCGAGATCAACCAGGTAATCTAGCCCCGCGGTGGGCCACGCAGCCTCCTCTGGCTCTTCTCAGCAGGACATTTGGAAGAATTACTGCTTCAAAGCTTCTGTAATGGAATTTTGCTGCATTAATTTAGGTTTTGAATTTTGCTCTTGAGGAAAAGAGAAGGATATAAAATAAACTCAGGCCTGAGCCTGGGGAGCTGCGGGCCAGGGGTCCAGGGTGAGGACAGCACCTTGCAGCATGAATGGGACCCCAGGGCCGACTCTGCACACCGCCTCGGTCCCCGAGCACCACAGGGCCAGGCATGGGGCCACTCCACAGGAGGTGCTGGGTTGTTGCCCGCGCCTTCTGAAGAAGCTCTGTTTGCCTGGTCACCCTGTAGGAGCCCCTCACCCTCCAGAGCCCAGCCCCCCTGCATGCCTGCCCTACACCTCTCTGCCTGACCACCAGGTCCTAACCCTGTGCTGAGAATTCTAAGGCCTGGGCTCTGCCCACTGGGCACTTGCCATGTCCCCATGCCTCGGCTCCAGGAAGGAGGACCCTCACACACTGCAGCTGAGGTTCAAAGTCTCCCATGGTCCCCAGCAGCGTGCAAGGTGCCAAATGTGCCTGATGAACAAAGACATTAGCTCACCATTAGTGACCTGGTACTTGATCTGTGGCCGTCTGGCAGGGCTCCTGGTCCAAGGTCTAGGAACAGTCTGGCCCCTGCTTGCAAAGAGATGGAACCTCGCTTCTTGGAGGCTGGTCAGCACCCTCCCCTTCACTGAAGCCCCTGCTGCTCACACCTGACCCAGAAGACCACACCTGACTCACACCCGATGTCCCACCCAAGGTCCCCAGGGGTCATTTTGGGGTGGAGTGAAAACACACTGGAAACCCTGGGGTCCAGTTACAGAGCCAGCCTGGCCTGGTCAGTGCCCCAGGGTTAACTGAAATATGCTGCTGACTTTCAGTTAGAAATGAAGAGTGGCATCCACCTCTGGGGTCGTGAAGTTGGAGTGTGCCAGGGATGAGGCTTCTGCCCTCCACCTGCCCAGCCGCGGGCACCACTGGGCCCCGCCTCCCTGCCACTGAGTCCCAGGGAATGTGCAAGAACGCATCTCTTCCACCTTCGCAGCGGAGGCAGGAAGGTGCCATTTCTAAGTGGACAAAGACCGGTGCTGCGCCCTCCCCTGAGCTCCTCCGTCTGGGGCCCCTCCCCCAGCGTCACACAGCCATCCCACCAGTGCAGCTGGTTATCTGACAGCTGCCCACAGATGTATCTTCCCCTTTGTGTGCCCCACGGGCTGGCCCCCTCCAGCTGGGCTCGGTGGGTTAGAGGTGCCAGGAGGCCAGGGCGGGCAGCCAAGGCAGAGTCAGGGCCTCTGTGACCCTCGCTCCCTGCCTGGGTGCATCTCTCCTGACCACTCTGCCCTGTCAGGACGCCTTCTGTCCAGGGTGCAGGAACTCTAGCTCCTTGCCCTTCCGGGGCTGGCCCCTGCCCCCTGCTGGCCCCTGGCTGCTGGACACTGTGGGCTACATGTCCTTCAGGTTACAGTTGAGAAAACAGGCTCCAAGAGGCAGAGTGGAGAGTCACCCCAGCAGTCCCCTCAATTCCTCCCTGCCCACATGATAAGCGTCCAGCAGGGAGAAGCAGCTCCCATAAGAACCAGGGCAGCTGGGGAACACGGGTCCCGGGCCAGGCCAAGAGGTGAGGTAAGTCCTGAGGGGCTCGCTCCTTGTCCCCAGCTGCAGAGCTGCCCCCGACTCCCCCACGAGGAGCCCAGAGGCAGAGGGTGAGAGGCATTAGGATCACCAGGTGTGACCTGGACACCCGTGGGAGTCGTGCCCTGGACAGCACTAAGAGACCTGCAGGACTTTTCTCATGGAGATCCCAGCCCTGGGCAGCTGGGCCGCAGGAAAATGGAAAGGAAGGGGTCATTTAACTGTCCCCAGGCTGGGCAGTGAGCTGGACAACTTCACCACTAATTGCTGGGTGGGTCGCTCTATTTCCAGCTGCCCACGACCAGCGTTTCCGATGTCTTATTTTGAAGCGTGTCCCCTTGACTGGCTAATTATGCGAAAACTGTTCCGTTTTTAATCCTTCCCAGCTTCCCAGCTTGATGGATTGGGTCCGGCGAAGCCCTGCAGTGGCGCACAGAGAGCTCACATTGAAGTGCAGCGGCCCTGGGCTCTCCGTGGGCCACTCCTAGCGGCCAGAAGGTGCCACTCTGCTAAGGGCGAGGTGTCATCGTGAGTATGAGCTGTTTTCATTCCTATGGAACTTTGATGGCCATGTTGCTCTGTCCAGCCGATGACCTGGGTGTCCAAGTGGCACCCTCTGCGTGGTTTTCACAGTGGACACCAGAGGGAAGGGGGCTGAGTCTTGGACACTGACTGTGCCCCTCTTGGCCTGTGGGGAGGGTCTGCCCGAGTCTGTGGGCTCAGCCTTTGTGCTGCCGTAACAGGACACCCAGGACCAGGAAATGCACGAAGAGTAGAAAGGTGTCTGCTATCAGTGCTGGACACAGGCTGACAAGGGCCAGCAGTCACCCCATCCCAGCAGGGACAGTGCCTCTGCAGACTCCTGACCACGGTCTCCCTTAGTGGCAACACGCGGGCCAAGTCACCCGTCACTCCCAGGCCAGAGACTTTCCAGCTGAGAGCAGCACAGAGAGGTGGACCTGAGGGACAGAGGTTCCACCACCCTGGGACGTCCCCTCAGGGCCACACAGGGTCCCTCAGGGAAGCCAGAAGTAGGAGGTGACCATGGCAAATGCCCAGGGAAAATGACCTAGAGGAGGAAAACTCGGCTCTGGCTCGTGGTTGAGGGTTGCGTCCAGGGCCAGCCGGCACCACGAGGGCCCGGGTGAGGGGGCATCATGCAGAGAAGGCCTGGGGACAGGGCAGCTCACCCATGGGCCAGGAGGCAGATGGCCAGGGACAGGGCTGGTCCCCAAGGGCCCCCTCCTGTCCACCTGCCAGTCTCCGCCACCAACCTCCCGCCATTCAGCCGTAACGGGTAAATAGAGAAATGGGCAGAGCTCACGACCCAGCCACCTCCCCAAAGCTGGCCTTGGGGCACTGCTGCCCTGGGGACCAAGTCCAGGACACGAGCCTTTGAGGGACAGTCCAGACCCAACCCAGGACAGTGAACAGAGATCTGGGCTGTCACGGGTCACTGCGGGAGCCTCCCGAACACGGTGACAACATAGCCATAGTGAGCAGCCACCATCGTTCCTGATCCAGGTGAGTCACTGGGCACAGGGGCGGCAAGTGTTGTGCCTGAGGTCACCCAGCCCGGCAGGGGCAGCCATGGAGCCAGCTGTGCTCCACGCACCTCCTGAAGAGGAGCTCGGGGTGCAAAGTCACAGAATGGACACGGGACAGCCACCATGAGGAAGAGTCCAAAAACAGAGCAGGAGTGACCACGAAACCCAGGAAGGGCCCGTCGGCTGGAGGTGACCAACAGGGGTGTCCTGAGAGCATCCAGAGTCCTGCCCTCTAGAGGGACACAGGCTGTATCCCTACAGTGTCAAGGAACAGAAGCCAGTAGGCCCCTGGCGTCCCCTGGGGATAAGCCTTGTCCAGAGGGCAGAGTGGAGGCAGGGGTGGCCCTTGTGGTTATCGGCGTGCCCTGGGGGACACCCAGCGACAGCAGTAAGGACCCAGGGGTGTCCAGAGCAGGGGACACGTAGCTGGTCACCCACTCCTGTCAGCCCACAATCCAGGAGACGGAGCCAGGAGGATGGCAAGCCGGAGGCCACCTCAGCATCTTACTGAGACCCTGTTTCAAAATTAAATAATAAGGAGGCTGGGGACGTGGCTCAGTGGTAGACGTGCTGGGGGTCCAGTCCCAGGACTGCAGAAATAATAAGTAGAAGTAAATAAAGCACCATCTCAAGAGGCAGCCAATAGAGTTATGGAAATTTAAATTCAGCAAGTGGGTTAAATGAAGGACAATCAGGGACACTGGAGCCGACCCCTTCAGCACACAGACGCACAGCGGAGCACATCAGCCCAGATGTCGGTGCCCGAAGCCCGGTCCCCCAATTACCAGGTCACCCCCTCTCACACTGTCCCCCGGGGTTAAAGGCTCTGACCTTCCTCCTGGGCCACGGCAGCTGGTGCTGCCCCAGAAGCACCGCAGGTGGGGACTCGGTCTGTCTGCCGATGGCTCCTTTGTCGCAGAAGAGGAAGGAGCCAAACTCCCAAATGGCTGCTGAGAAACCCACAGAGAGAAAGGGAAGGGACAGCCCATGGACATGGTGGGGCCCGAGACGTCTAACTATATCACAGCTGCGAGACACCGACACAGACAGAGGGGAGGACGCCCTGCAGGGGACCAGCGCCCATCAGACGTCCTGTTGGCCAGAGGAGACGCGGACAGGGCAGATGGCCAGGGTGGAGAGGAGGTGGCTGTGGGTCTGGGAGAACTCAGCGAGGTGCAGGCAGGTACGGCCGGGGCAGAGGGTCCCCCGGGAAGGCCACAGCGAAGCAGCAAGATGCCCTGGGGCTCCAAGGGGCGCGGGACTGATGCTTTGTAAAACAAACGTGTCTTTTTCCAGGGCCGGGAGCCCGTTCAGGTGCTAACCGGCCCTCGCTCTCCTCAGGCCGAGCTGTTGTGCAGCAAGCTTGTCTCTGGAAAGGACCTTGACCCAGCCCCAGGCCACAACGTCACCTCTCACTGTGGTCTCCACTGACACTGGCCATGAGAACTGATGGACACTGTCTCAGTGACGATGGTGAGAAGTACACTAACTGTGCTGTGCACGCAGATCGCAGTGTCACCGACTCCGATGTCAACTCTGGGAGGGGACACCAAGGTTCAACACACTCAGTCGCTGTCCTCGGCTGCACAGCTGGAGAGGCAGGGTCAGCAGACACGGGCAGTCGGTCTGGCCACCAAGGCTGGAGTTTAGGAAGGTCTGCCACCAACTGGTCCCCAGGAAACACCGTACGGCCTGGGCAGCAGCGTCTCCTCCAGATGTTCAGTCTAAATGGGCATCGCAGGCCCCCAGTGACCAGGGCTAGACCTTCACCTGGGGGCTGCGAGCCTCATGGGAGGCAGTCTCCAGGGCCCTGTCTCGGCCCCGCACTGGCAAGCCCCCATCCCTGGTGGCCCCACAGGATGCAGTTCTCCACGAGAAACCCCAGAGTCCCCGAGCCTGCTCTGCAAACCCCCCCCCCCGGGGACTCCGGCTCCCCCTCTGCTGTGCTGGGGACAAGCGTGTGTCCCCAGGGTTTCATGTGCTGGCATCCTGGTCCCCAGTGTGGTGAAGCTGAGGTGGTGTGACCTTGAAGAAGTGGGATCCAGGGGGAGTGGGAAGGTCATTGGAGGTGGTCCTGGGAGGGACAGGGGGGTCCTCTCAGGCCTCCAGTGGGTTCTTGGCAGAGGGGCTGTTGTCACTGAGGCCTGGCCACACCCCTAGCCCCTTCTCCAAACGGCTGGCTCTTGGTCTCCTTCTCTGCCATGTTGAGACTCAGAGGCCACTGTTACCGTCAGCAAGCTGGTCCAGGTTGTTCGTTCCCTTGAGCCACCAGAATCGTGAGGCAAGTAAACCTCTCCACTCCATAAAGTACCGGGTGCTCGGGCATTTTGTTATGGCCTGACTTCTAAGAGGGCTGTGGGTAGAAGGCAAATAGCTGTGCTTCCCTCCGACCCTCCCTCTGACCCCTCCAACCTCGGGCCCCAAGAACCCCTCCTCCACACCCCCAGGCCCGGGCTGTGCACCGTGCCCAGCCTCGGCCAGAGCAACCCCAGCCTCCTTGATCCCAACCATGCACTCCCCTCTTCCTGGGACCCCAGCATCCTCCAAAGAGGACGTCCCAAGATGGTCCCTCCCATAGACAGGAACTGCATGGAGTCTCCAAGCTGGGACCTCAGGACAGTGCCCCAGGAGGCGTCCACGTGGTTCTACAGCACAGCGTGGAAACCTCCATGCCACGTCTCCACCCTGCACCTCAAGACCCCGCTGTGCCTGTCCCTCTGGGGTGTGCTGAGTCTCTCATGGTGCCATCGCCAGGGTGGAACCCCGGGGGACACGTGTGCCAGGAGGCCAGTGGCACAGAGAGACAGAAGCAGGCGAGGAGCCCTGGCCCTGCTCTCCAGGCCTCTCTGAGGGGCAGCCCCAAGTGCCATCCAGAGGAACGTGTCCCAGGCAGAGGGACCCTGAAGAGCCACAGCCTGAGGCAGGCGGCAGCAGTCGGCCAGCACACAGGAGCTGGAGATGGGCACAGTCAGGTGGGGGCCTGAGGCGGGGGCCCGGGTCTCGCTGGCCGACTCCCGAGTGCAAGTCAGGCAGACCCTTGCTAACGGCGAGTTCCACTGCAGCTGGTGCCTCGGTGGCAGGACCCTGGGGAGGCTTCCCAGGACACCCTCCACCCACGCCCCTGCCCCCTCATAGGCCCTCGGGTCACCCGGCCCAGGCTGCAAACTGTGAGCACCTCAGTGTGGACCTGGTGCCGCCCCAGGCCCCATCACAGCTGGCAGCCCTCTGTCACCTCTGGAAGGGGATTCAGGGAGCACGCCAGGGGCAGGATGCGGCCCCAGGCACCATGCCTCCTCCTCCTGGGGGACACCAGACTCTGCCCCTCGTGCTGGAGGCCATCTGGGCACGAGGCCACAGAGCCTGGGACAGAGCTGAGGTGGACCCTGGGCCTCCAGGGCCCTCCAGGCACAGTGACACCTCGCCCAGGGCTGCCAGCCCACTTGGCACTGACAGCTCTTTCATCTGAACTTGGCATGGCACCATGGACCATCCGGTCACCAGCATGTTCTGTGGGAAACACAGATGGCCCAGGTCCTCGCGGGCATGTCAAGTCGGGGCCGAGGTACAAAAGGCCTGAGACGAGAACAGGCCACAAGCCAGGGCCACCACATCAGGTCATGTGCTATGGCCACCCACAGCAGGCCGAGGGCCAGGGCCACCCTCAGCAGGCTGCAGGCCAGGGCCACCCACAACAGACCACAAGCCAGGGTCATCCACAGCAATCACAGGCTGGGGCCACCCACAGCAGTGCAGACAGGGAGTCCAAGGGCACTTTCAGAAGATCAGCCTCTGCTGCTGCTGGACACAGGCCCTGGTCAAGGTGGCAGAAGCACCCCCAGGATCCGGGCCGGGTCTTGTGCATGAGACTGGAGGGTGAGACAGGGTGGCGGGGCCACCTGTGTCTTCTGGGGCTTCAGGAATGGTGCCAGCCCATGGGTGCCCTGCTTCTGACGCACTGTCTGGCCGTCCTCTGCAGCAGTGTTCACCTGGCTGGCCGCGGAGCCAGGTGAGGGTCATTCAGCCCAGGCTCGTCCGCTCCAGGGAGAGGCCAGGCTCCAGTGTT
Source organism: Ictidomys tridecemlineatus (assembly GCF_052094955.1). Taxonomy (NCBI): domain Eukaryota; kingdom Metazoa; phylum Chordata; class Mammalia; order Rodentia; family Sciuridae; genus Ictidomys; species Ictidomys tridecemlineatus. Next base: position 17,942,796 of record NC_135494.1, read on the forward strand.
CTCGGGAGCTCCCAGTGGGTGTGGGGACCCAGTGGGGCAGTTGCCGCCTCAGCCGCCCCCTGCCCTTTCTGACTGAAGCAGCCTGTTCTTAGCACATTAGCAACATGTCACGTGGTGGTGACAGTCAAGCCACTGTCACTTACATGGCTTTGCATATCTGCACATCTCTGGGGAACCCGACTGGCGAGGTGGCCTCAGATAACAGCCATGAGCCTCCTCTCCAGGTGTGCGAACCCCAGGACGGTGCTCCCGTCTGACGGTGCTCCCGTCTGACGGTGCTGACGCGGCAGAGAGGGGAAGGAGGGCATTCGGGAGGACATCTCCTCCAGAGCAGCACAGCTGACAGAGCTCAGCCCCTTCCCGAGGCCGTCAGCCGGACCCCAGGCCTTCCGGATCCTCCTGGCCGTCCATCTGTCCAGGCTCTGGCACTCCCCAGCTGCAGCGATTACCTCGGCCAAGTCCAAATCAAAACAATTAGCCGGATAATTGCTCTAAGGAGAGCACAGGGTGGGGCCAGGCCCACGCTCACCCCGGAGTAGCCAAGTGGATACGCTGCCTGGCCATGGCTCTTCGGGATTATGGCAGCTTCTTCCGTGTCCTCCGTGAGACCTCCTGGGACCAGTGGGTCCTCTGACACCAGAACTAACAGAAAACTACAAAAGTGAGATTTCATTGCACAGTTTTGAGTCTGGGGAGTGGGGAGGGCCTTGAACCCTGGGCAGTAAGCCACGGCGTGCAGCTTTGTGGGTGCCTCAAACAGAAGCCTATTCCCCACGGAGTGTGAAGACCCCACCAAGTCCCGACCTTGTCAGTAAAGTAATGGTGTCTGCCGCATTAGAACATTTGGCTGTTAAGGAGATTACACATGAAAAACAACTTCCGACAGTCCCCAGCACACACAGGCCCCCAGATGCCACCTAACATAGGACAAAGGCTGTGGTTTGTTAGTCGATGTAATGGTTCATGTGCGTGCGGCAAGCACTGAGCACCCTCTGCAGGTGGAGTGCTGAGCCCGGGGAGCTAACTGGCCAGCCTGTCCTCAGCCCACATCCACCTGCTGTGGCTGGAGAGGGGTGGCAGTCAAGTCAGGGCTGCCGTTCAGGATGAGTCGTGCAGTGAGCGAGATGCCCGGGCTCCAGGGTGCTCAGGAAGGGCGAATCTGCTCTGGAGCGGGGAGAGGTCTTCAGGTCCAGCAGTAGATCCTGGAGTTTGGCAGGGCGTAGAGGAGGGAAACTGTGTGCTCGGGCCTGTGTATAGAGCAAGATCCTGGGCGGGCTAAGAGTAAAAGACCCAGGATGGAGCCTCTTCTCTGTAAAACTAGAAATGAGAAAAATCCACAAAACACCCGCTTTCTGGTATCAGATGATGGGCAGCGCAGGACTGCGAGGAGGGGGTCCAGCAGAGCGATTCCAGCAGTGCCCCGGCTGAGGACGGTCCCAGATTGCGTGTTGAGAGGACTGCCGAAGCTGAGCACCACAGCAGAGAACTCGTGGGTGCCTGGGCGCTCTGCCAGGAAAGCACTCCCAGGGCTGGACGCTCACTGCCCAGGGAGAGCTGCAGGCTGGGAAACTGGACTCCAGCAGCCAAGTGGACAGTCCTCACCCAACACCAGGTCGTCCAGGAGAAAATGCAGGAGGACCGAGCCATGGCAAGGAGGCAGGAGGCCCAGCCAGGCCCTGACATGTGAGAAGCAAATTTGGAAAGGACAGGTCTTTAACCATCTTAGGGAACAAAGTCCAAGGTTCCTTTTAAAAAACACAACAAAGCTCAGCACTTACCCATGTAACATTCATGAAGGTCAGAAACAGATTCCAAGTTACTCCTAAAAACAAGAAGCAAAAACTTGGGAGTCAAAATCATGACAAAAACCAGAGAGTTGCCTAGTCAGAACGGGTGGACTCACCCTGGAGACGCGCTTGGCTTAACGTGAGAACATGGAGCGTCATTAACGTGACACAACTGAACAGAAGGGGGGACAGAACAGCACAGTGACTTCAATACACAAAGGAAAGCCCTTGACATCGTTCAACCCCATTTCATGGCTAAAAACTCAAGAAACTAGAAACAGAAGGAAACTACCTCAATCAGATAAAGGAAATCTACCAAAAGTCCACAGATGACATTAGAATTAGTGGTGAAAGACTGAATGTTTCCCCCTGAATTCAGAAAAAAGTCAGACTCTCACCATCCTATTCACCGTCACCACCAGGGGGACTGCCAAAGTATCTGTGCAAGAAAAAGAAACAAGGGTCTCCAGGTTGGGAAGAGAGAACCACAACTATCTCTATTTGTAAGTCATAAGCCCCCAGAAAACCCTAGGGAGGCTACAAAAACACACATTCAGGAAGGTGGCAAGATACAGGATTAGCACACAAGAGTCTCCACCGGACCAAGACGACAGAGGGAGAGGAGGTGCGAGATGGGCCCCTGCTCCCCCGCTGCCGTGGCAGACAGTCTTGTCTTGACATGAGACCCACTGTGCCACCCTGGCCAACGTCGGAACCCCAGTTCTGAAGCACCCCTCTTCTGAACCCCTTCCTACCCACCGGCAGCCCTCCCAAGCACTCACACAGGTGGCCGTTGACCAGATGCAAAGTTTCACCAGACCCACATGGTGCCCAGGGTCCATATGTCCTCCCATATGCACCCCCTTGCCACTTGCTTATAGATCTCTGTATGGCCTCTGGCCGTGCCAAGCAGCCCAGGACCTGTGACTTGGGTCGCTGCTGATCTCTGAAGGGGTACTCTTCATTCTAAAGGAACCAGTTGAAGACAGACACGGGTCATTAAGTCACCAGTGAAAGAGGGCGGTCAGTTCTGGAGCACGCGCAGTGAAAGATGATAAAGGCCATGACGATCACTGCACACCAGGAAGTTGATGGTCTGGGTGAAATGGACCTGTTTTCCAACACAGTCCACCACGGCTCACACAAAAATACATCTCCAAACAGAGTTATTAAAGAAGTGGAACCAATAATTCCAACCCAGTCTCAGACACTTCGCTAGCAAATCCCATCAAATAATTAAGGAGAAAATGATACCAGCTCCCCACAATCTCCTCCAGGAAATGCAAGAAGGATTCATTTTGTGAGGCAACCACCTGGTATCAAAACCAAGGACCTTCCAAGAAAAGGAAGCTGCTAAAACATGTACGTAAAACTCCCCGACAAAGTATCACCAAACCAGATCTCACAACGTGTAGAAGGAAGTCTAAACCACGACCACGTGGGATTGACTCCAGACCCACAGGGCCAGCTCAGTGAACCGAACCTACCATATGAGCATCGTCCCCTCCACAGGTGCAGAGAAGGGACCTGATGACTCAAAACCACTCATAGAAAGAAAAAGAAAAAAACTCTCAGCAAATTAGGAATAGAGAGGAACTTCCTCAACTTGAGAAAGCCCATGTACAACAAGCCCACAGCTAACACCAAGTTGGTGATGAGAAGATCAGGAAGAAGCAAGGAGGTCCCCTCCCATCACTCATGTTCAGAATTGAACTAGCGATCTCTGCTGAGGCAACAAGACAAGAAAAGGAAGCCAATGTGTACGTTGGGAAGATATAAGGATGTTTTCATTTAGAAATGACGTGAGCATCTAGGTGGAAAATCCCCAAAACTGAACACACACACACACACACACACACACACACACACACACACACACACACACTTCTGAAATTAATAAGTGATTGTACTGAAGTGGCAGAATACAAGATTAATATACAAAAGTCAACTGCTTTTTCAATATCTCATCTATGATCGTAGAAATATAAAAATAAAAACAGTATTTATGTTAGCACTCAATAAACAGAATACTTACACATAAATCTAATCAAATATATATGAGTTCTATACAAGGAAAACTACAAAATTGTGATAAAAGAAATGAAAAAAGGTCTCAGTAGATGGAGAGATCTTTCATGTTCATGTGGAAGACTCAGTATTGAAGTTTTGTTTATCTCTTCCTTTTTTCATTCCATCTGTAGGTGCAATGCAATCTCAACCAAAGCCCTGGAAAGTCGTCCTAAAGCTGACACAGGAAGGCCAAAGCCACAGCAGCCAAATAACACTGAAAAAGAGAAGGTCAGTGGAGGACTAACGCCGTCTAACTCCAAGTCTCGCTCTAAGTGCACAGTCATCGAGACAGTGTGGAACTGGGAAGTGATAAAGGAATTCCCCAACGGGACACGAGATCCCAGAGGCAGGCCTGCACAAACACGTAGGGAGACTTGGCAGAGTGGCAGAGGCACCTCGAGGGGGCTGGGTCGTCCTTCCTGGTGCTGAACTGGACACCCACACAGCCCAGAACACAGAACTATGTCTTTCACAAAGGCTAACCCAAACAGAATTATACGCCTGTGAGACACAGAATCACACTCCAGGACGTAACAGAGGAGAGGCTCCGGAGGCCTGGCGCTTGGAATGAGATTCAGATACAACACAAGCTAATTCCATGAAAAAGTGATTGATAAATGGAATTTCACTAAAATTAATTATTTTACTCTGTGGAAGACACTTTGAGAATAAGAATACAAACCACAGGCCTGTGAAAATAATGAAAAAAATTATCTGATGAAGTACTGTTGACCAAAATCTGCAAAGAATTCTTAAATCCTGAGCATAAGAAAATGAACACCTGATTATAAAGAGTTACGGGAATTGCACATGAAAACAACGAGATACCACTATTGGAATGTGATTCACCTGTTAGAATCGTGAAAATCTAAAAAAAACAACTGCCAAATGCTGGTAAGAATGTGGATTAACTGGATACAGATCCCCGAATCAATATAAGACTAAAATTAAAAAACTTCTAGAGCATGGAAGAAAATCATCATCAACTAGAGAAAATTTCTTACATAAAAAGAATAAAAGCACAAATCAGAATCATAAATCCCAGCTACCATGGAGCCTCAGGCTGGAGGATTTCAAGGCTGAGGCACAACTAAGTGAGACCCCCTTTCAAAATAAAAATTCTTAAAAAGACTTATTCCAAATCAAATTTCTACCCTTCAAAAGTTCTTTTTAAGAAAATGACAATACAGGGAATTCTGTGGTGGGGATCACAATACAACAGCTTCCCTGGAGAAACTAGGAACAGAAGGAGCCTGCCTCAATACCAGAAAGGCTACTTACCAGAAACCCAAAGTCCACATCACTGAAGACACTTTCGCTAAAATCAGGAACAAGACAAGGATGTCCACTCTCCCAACTCCTGCTAATATATACTTGAAACTTTAGCAGAGCTATCAGGCAGGAGAGGGAATTAAAGGGATACAAATAGAAAAAGAATAAATCAAATTCTCCTCTTTGACGATAACATGGTCCTCTATTTGAAGACCTAAAAACTCCCCAGGAGACTTTTGGAGCTGATAAACTAATTCAGCAAAGCAGCAGCATTCAAGATCAACAGAGAAAAATCAGTAGTTTTTTCTATTCTCCAATAATGAATCTACTGAGAAAGAACTCAAGAAAACCCATTTCATTCACAATAATCTAAAATAATAATAATAACAAAGTTGGAAATAAATCTCACCCAGGAGGCAAAAAACCTCGACAATGAAAACTGTAGAACACTGAAAAGAGAACTTGAAGAAGACCTTAGAGATGGACAAACTGCCATACTTACGGATGGGCAGAATCAATATTGTTAAAATGGCCGCATTACCAAAAGCTTCTCACAGATTCAGTGCAATCACCACCAAAATACCAATAGCATTCTCCAAGAACTAGAAAAAAGAAGGATTCTATAATTCACATGGAAGAGTGAAAGACCCAGAGTAGTCAAAGCAATCCTGAGCAAAACCAAAAACAATGTGGAGTCACACAGCTGATCTCAAGTCCTACCCCTGAGCCGTAGTCACCAAGACAGACAGGAGGACAGTGGAACAAGAAGACCAGGGACAAATCCACCCAGGGAGAGTCATCTGATTCCCAACAAAGGTGCCCAAACAGATGTTGGGCAGCCTTTTTATCAGATGGTGCTGGGGAAACTGGCTATCCACGGGTAGAGGAATTAAACTAGATCCCTCTCTCTCACCCTGAACAAAGCCAACTCAAAGTAGAACAAAGCCCTAGGAAACAGTCCAGGGACTCTGCGACCGTGGGAAGAAGATGTAGGCTCAGCACCCGACATGTCAGCACAGGCAATGACCGCCTAGGAGGACCCCAGAGCTCCAGAACCAAAACTGAGAATCAGAAGTGGGAGAGAATCAAAGTAAAAATGCCTCCGCACAGCAGAGTGCAAAGAGAGGCCATAGAACACGAGAAGATGTGTGCCAGCTACTGCTCCAACAGGGGACTGATAGCCAGACACATAGAGAACTTAAAACCTAACGCCCAGAATTCCCAAGTAACACAATTCATAAATGGGCAAAAGAAACAGACATTTCTCAAAACCAGAAAGACAAGAGTCTGATAAATCTATGACAAAACACCCAACATCCCTGGCAATCCGGAACGTGCAGATAGAACTGCACTGAAATTCCTCTCACCAGTTAGCATGGTGATCACCAGGAACACAGATAATAACACATGCTGGAGAGCACAGGGGGCATTGCACTCATCCATTTTTGGCTGGAGATTCCTCAAACATCTAGGAATGAACCTCCATCTAACAGCTATCTCACTCTTTGCTATTTATTCAAAAGAACTCAAATCAGCATATTATAGTGACACATGCAGACCCATGATTATAGAGCTGCAGTTTACAGCAGTCGAGGATGGAACCAGCCCAGCTGCCCGCCAACAGATGAATGGATAAAGAAAACGTGTTATATTTACACAAGGGAGGTTTGGGGGGGTGGGGTTGTTTTTTATTTTGTTTTGTAGCTTTTTATTTGTTCTTGGATTTGTTTGGCATTTGATTTTTTGTTGTAGTTTCTACTGGGGACTGAACCCAAGACACTTCATCACTGAACGGAACTTCCCCAGCACATTTTACTTTGTGAGACAGGCTCCTTTTAAGCTGCTCATGCTGGCCTTGAACTAGTGACCCTCCTGTTTCAGCCTCCCAAGTTGCTGGGATTACAGGCATGCACCCCCACCCCCCCAGAGAAAGCAATGGAGGTTTATTCAGTTATAAAGAAGAATGAGACCACGGCATTTGTCATAGCTGGATGAACTGGAGACCATCGAGGTAGGTGAGATAAGCTAGACTCAGGAAGCCGAGGGTCAGATTTTTTTCTCTCCTGGGAAAGTGGGAAAGAAGTAAGGACATTTTCAAGGAGGAGGAGGAGGGATCCAGTAAAAATAGAAGATGAGTGAGTGGAAGGAGGGGCTTGGGGGAGGGGGAGCTGAGGGATGAAACGGACTGAATTATGTTGGGTACGTATAAGCACAGCCCTGTGAAAGGGCACACTTACGTTTATCTGTAAAGCAACAGTTTAAAAAACAACAAATGAGGCTGGGCTGGGGCTCAATGGTAGAGGGCTTGCCTCACATGTGTGAGGCCCTGGGTGCGATCCTCAGCACCACATAAACATAAATAAATAAAATAAGTGTATTGTGTCCAACTACAACTAAAAACTAAACATTTTAAAAAAATAAAATAAAAAGCCACAAATGGAAAGCAGAATGCAGTCAGTAGAGGAGGGAACAGAGAGCCGGGGCGGCAGGGGAAGTAATTTGAAATGGAGCAAATGACATTCCGTGGGAGAACAATTATGTCAAAATAAACCCCACGACTATGCGTGACTGTAATGCACTAATAAAAACAAGAAAAAAAGAAAGATTGTCTCCCTTTGAGTATGGAGATGAATATTGTTATGTTCTTTTCTGGCTCGTTCTCTCTCTCCACCCCTCTCTCGTATTAATGATTAATAAAATATTATCAAGAAATATCACGAGGAAAAAAAGTGTGCAGAAAACCTTAACAACACGGCTCGGTCCTCTCCGTTTGGTATACAGAATCCCTGGTCCGTCCCTGGGGTTCTGGACCTAGGAATTGCCAGAGCCAAGCACTGGCCGGTCCTGCATCTGGAGAGGGCTCACCTCGTGGGCAGCATCTCTCAGGAGCTTTCTGACAGGCAGAGGGACAAACCGGCCCCCTGGGCCTCGGATCCCACCCACGAGGCCCCGCTCTTTTCACCTGGGTGCCCCTTAATGCTGTCACCTGGATCAGGCACAGACAGACAGACTTTGGAGGACACAAACATCACTCTGACTCAGAAAGCCAAGGGTCAGACACTGCATGTTGAAAATTGACCCACGAGTGACCTACAGGCACCTAAAAAGCAGCTCAACCTGACCAGTCATCAGGGAAGGGCCAGGTGAAGCCCCACTGCTCGCTCCACCTCATCAAACCAAGGACACGCCATGTCCTGCAGTGTCAGGAGGAGGGGTGCCAGCAGGGATGGTGAATGGCACAGCCATGTGGGGTACTGTTAGGCAGGTCCCCGAGAAGTTAGTTGAATGTATTCTCACAACATGACCAAAAATGTCCCTCCTAGACATTCATCCAGAAGAAAGAAACATCTGGAGTGGCCTTTTGTAATAGCTGGTGGCCTCTGTGGACCTTGTGGCCGGATGGGGTCTAACCCAGGGGTAGGCTGAAGGCTTGAGTCTTGCAGGAAGGGGAGGAGGATGAGGAGGGAGCTGACCCCAACACCAGAGGTCCAGTCAGTCACGCGTACGAACAAGGTCTCCGTGGAAACTGAAAGGACCGTGTTTGCAGAACCTCTGGGTAGCTGGGTCGGTGGACAGTCCTGGAGGGTGGCACCCAGGAAGGTATGGAAGCTGCAAGCCCCTCCACCCCGCCACGCCCTGTGCACCTCTCCATCGTATCCTTTGTACCCAACCAGCAAAGCTAAGTGTGGCCCTGAGGCCTGTGAGCCACCCGAGCCACTTGATGAATCCAAAGAGGGGTTGGCAGGAACCCCAACTTGCAGGTCAGTTAGAAGCCCAGGTAGAACCACTGGGCTTTCCTTAGCACCTGAGGTGGTGGGAGTCTTGGGACTGAGACCCCAACCTGTGGGACTTGATGCCCCTCCAGGTAGACGGCGTCAGAGTTGAGTAGAATTAGAGGACCCGCCACTGGGGTGGCCACAGCACTGAGGGCTTCCTGGAGGAGAAATCCTCAGACTCCCAAGGTCATAGCAGCCTTCTGCCTTGAATGTGGGAACAAAGGAAAACGTGGTGAGATTTTATCCAATGCAAAAAATAATTGAAAAGGGGGAATAAAACTGTCATTATGGGGACATCATTGTATGTAGAAAAAAATCCACAATAAAAGACAGGCAAATCATTGGAATCAAAAGTGAATCTACAAATTCCTATATATAAAACCGATATTTTTTAAGAGAGAGAGAGAGAGAGAGAGAGAGAGAGAGAGAGAGAGAGAGAGAGAGAGAATTTTTTAATATTTATTTTTCAGTTTTCGGTGGACACAACATCTTTTTATTTTTATTTTTATGTGATGCTGAGGATCGAACCCAGCGCCCCGTGCATGCCAGGCGAGCACGTTACCGCTTGGGCCACATCCCAAGCCCAAAGTATCAAAAGTGAGAATGGATAACAGCATGAAACATATTATTAAATAAAGTTGAAAGTGAAAACTGTTACAAACCAAATATACTAGGAATTAACCTAACAAAAAGTGTACGATGACCTCTACAAAAAATCTATAAAATATCACTGACCTTATCATAGAACTGGCCGGACGTCTGGTTCTGTGGGTCCCAAAAGGACAACAAGAAGTGAGTGGTGGTAAAAGAAACACGGGGTTCATTCTCAGCGTGGCCAGCGCCATGGAAAACCAGGGTCTAGTAACCTAAAATCTGCCTCCAAGGTGCCAACAAAAATTTGGGGGTTACATTCGGCAAGAGCAAAGGCATGGGGGGGTTATCATTTGAATCTGGAATCTCCACCTGTGTTTCATATGTCAGAAACTTGGTACTCAGTGAAACCATGTCCAGAGGTGAGAATCTGGAGAAGTGATTGGACAATGGCAGCTCTGACCTCATCAGTGGATTAATCCATTAAGAGAGTCATGATTTGGTGGTGTTTTTGAGAGGAGGTGGCAGTGATAGGAAGTGGAACCCACTTCCTCCAGGGGTGGGCCCTCCTGGCCCCTTCCTCCTCTCTCCCCACCTCTCTCTGCCTCCTATGGCCATGAGGTGAGTGGCTTCCCTCTGCCATGCCTGTCCACCGTAAGGTTCTGCCTCTCCTCAGTCCCAAACAATGGCACCAGCTTTGAACTGAAACCTCTGAAACCATGAGACAAAGTAAATCTTTCCTCCTTTAATTGTCCTCCTCCTCCTCAGATATTTTGGTCACAGCAATGAAAAACTGACTGACATACAAAGATGGTACCAGAAGTGGGGCCGCGGTCACTTCTACCAACCCATGTTGTTCAGAAGTGTTTGGAACTGGACTGTGGAAGACATTTAGAAAGGTCTGGAGATGTAGTCTAGAAAATGCACAGAATGTGGTAGGAGAGCTCAGTGGGCCATTCTGGTGGGAAGCTGGAAGAACAGAGTGTTGGCATCTGACTGGGGATTGGTGAAGGGTAATGGACTCTGATCTCAGCAACGCTTCCGAGTGGCTCCATCTCCCGCCATTGATTCTGTGCAGAGGCATCACCTCCTAGGCTGGGCTCCAAGCCTGTCTGCGAGGGCTGGTCCCCTGGGAAGTCCAGAAGGCACACAGAGGGCCACAGCTGCCCGTGCCACCCAGCAGCCAGTGTGGTCACCTCCCTCTGTGGAGGAGGACCCTGAGACCCACCTGACAGCTCATGTTGCCCGAGGCCACAGCCAGAGGCCCACAGGCTCTGGGCCTCCAACCACAGAGGCCACCTCCTTCCCAGTGAAGGGGGACCTAGCTGGGGTCTCCGCCATTTCTGGACCCTCAGAGGTCCCACCATGGCTTCTGCGGGTCTCATCCACTCCCTGCCTCTCCAGCTCTGCTTGAAAGAGAGGCCTGGCCCCAGGCCACCGTCCCTGAGGCCTGTTGAGCCCGAGCCCCAGGACAGGCCTCAGATGCGAGGAGGGGACAGCTGCTTCTCCCAGGGAGGTCAGAAGGGGCAGGACTGGCCGCAGACACCGTGGGCAGAGCGGTCAGTGTACATGTGGCCCACAGAGAGGGCAGCCAATCCAGACAAGTGCTGTGTGCCAAGAGGAAGCCACTCAGTGTCCCTGTCCCCCTCATCCAGTGACAGCCCCTGCCCTCAGCGCTCCTGAGCTCCGGGGTGAGGAGGGAAAGGTGGGGCAGGGGCTTGCAGGAACCCCGCGAGAGGCCTCCCACCCAGGGGGGGCATCGGCGGCTTCTCAGGGAGGAGCATAAGCCTAAAACTTAAGAAGGTCAGGCAAGGGGGGGCCAAGGGGTCCCTGGGGAGGGAGAGGAGACTCAAGGCCGAGGGCAGCCTCCGAGTGGCGCACACAGGGCCAGAGGGTGACGGGTGAGGCTCGGGGCTGCATCCTGAGGGCACCGGGACTGAGAACCAGAAGTGCCACCTAGAGCCAGAGGTGGGCCGTCGGGAAAGGCGTGGAAGGTGGGCAGGAGTGCTCCAGAAGGGGGTGGAGCCCATGTCCCCCGGGAGGAAGCAGAGGTCCAGGACGGAGGGACCTGAAACGCCTGAGATCCGGGGGCGGGGCGGGGACCAGGGGCCAATCACAGAGGACGTGCGAGAAGATGATGGAGGAGGCCTCCGGGTGGCGGGGACATGGGCGGGGTGGTGTAGGGCCTTCTCAGAGGAGGCTGGTGGCCACGTGGGAAATGGAGACTTCTGGGACAGGCGTCGGTGGGGAGGGACCAGGGGGGGACGCACTTCTCAGTGTGTGTCCTCAGACTGGCCGGCTTTTCTCCTCGATCACCAAAGTGGCGCAGGGAGAAGCCAGAGGGAGACAGAAAGTCCCCGTGGTGTCACAGAGCCTGAGCCATCGTGGGTGCCACAGTCCTCCCAGCCCCCAGCCAGTGCGCGACCACGGAGGCGGGACATGTGCCACCGTAACACGTGGTGCCTTCGGCAAGCTGTCCACCTGGCACTTCAGAAAGTGTCCCTCAGAGGCGCCACCGTCCCCACTTCAGGGCTGAGCACCCTGAGCCCCAGGGCGTCTCTAATCAGATCAGGCCCCTACTACCAGGCCACCTGCAGAGGTGGACAGCCGGGCCCAGCCTCTGCACGTCTTCTGTGCTTGCTGCAGATTTGGTGAGAGAAGCCCAGAACCCGCCTCAGGTCACCCCACACTCGGCCTGTCCCTGGAGCCACCCCCTCTGCGCTGTGGGCCTGTTGACCCTCCCTCCCTGGCGGGTGGGTCTCTGCGTCTCCATCTCCAGACTGCGGGCCACCTGCGTGCACTGGCTCCCTTTCAGCTTTAAGGGAATGTCCCCAGCCAGCCCCCGCGGGCTCCCTGCCCCACACCACCTGTGCCCTAGATGGCACCCAGCACCGTCCTGCTCCCTGATGACCCCTGGCCCACCTAGCTCCAGAGGTCACCCTCCGGCTTGACGTGGCCCAAGGCATGCGCTCACCACGGACCTGGGGTCCACACCTCCCTGGTGGGAGAGTGGGTGGCGTCTCTTTCTGCTTCAAATGCTCTCTGCGGTGACCTCTGATTCCTCCAGAAAAAGGCCCCTCTGTGTGCTGCTGCCCCGGGCATGTCAGGGTGCCCCTGCAGAGGCCCGGCCCACCCACCAGCGCCCTGACCCCAGAGGCTCTCCTGCCTCCCCTCCCTCCTCTCCCCTCCCTCCCTCCTTCTCTGCCTCCCTCTTCCCCAGTCTCACCCTCCCTCCCCTCTCTGCCTCCTCTGAGGCCCCACAGACTCCCCACTCCCAAGAGACCACAGCCCCACGTCTGCCCTGCCGCCTGCCTGAGTCCACTCTGGCTGGCCACTGCTGACAGGGAGCCAAGGTCCTCTGAGGCGGTGCGCAGTTTGACCCGCAGGCATTAGGACTGTGGGGCCCGCATGGTGCGTTTCTGGGATGATGGCACACCCATGAGCACCCAGGGAGGTAGACACAACTGCACGCGGATGGACACTGCAGTAGGCGGGGTCCAGCTGCTGGGCCTGGTGCCAGAGGTGCTTGGGGAGGCCCCTGCACACACGACCAGGTGGCAGCTGGGCCACATGCATGGTCACAGCCAGCGTGGGTGTCCATGCCAGTGCCCTGGACAAGTCAAGTCCTGGCCTAGCACCAAGGGGACAAGGTGGCCCCGACAAACAGGAAGGAGTGGCCAGACATCTGACCTCTGCACACAGGGACTCCGTCCAGGACTCCAGAACCTGCCTGGGAAACCGGAGCAGACATGTTGGCTTTGTCCACTCTCGGCCATCACCATTGGCCACCAGCTGCTGGCAACCACCCAGGACACGTGTCCCCGGCCCCGGTGCAGGCCTTCAGGCTGACTGCTGCTCAGAGGCCACTCAGATGTGTCACTGGGGTGGGGTGGGGGCTGGACAGTTTCCTCCCTTGGCCCTGGAAAAGCCCAATGTGCCCTCAGGTGAGGGCTCACGGAGCCACCTGGTCCTGCAGCCCACAGAAGTCCCTGTGTGACACATCTATGTCCAGGGCTCCTGCTGAGGCACAACTCTGTCACCTCCAGGCCCTCCATCCTCAGAGGCTGCCTCGGGAGCCCGCAGGTATCTGCAGCCCTGATCCACAGAGCCTGTCCCCAGAATCTGAGGACCCGTGGTTCCATTCTCTGCCCACCAAGAGGGCGGCACTGCTCCTGCCTGCCCCACTGCCTCCCCTCCTCTCCTGAGGTGCTGGCCTGGGTGCCGTCCCCCACAGCACAGGCTCACTGGACACGCACAGGCTGGGATGCCAGAGAGCCTGCCCCAGAGAGCCCTCCAGACGGGTCTGCACCGTAGGGCTCCAGAAGGTGCCTGGGGAGAGCAGTTCATTTGCAGCCAGTGACTGCAATTTCCTAGCTCAGAGACCTGAGCCCAGAAGCCAGCACCGTCCTGAAGCCTTCAGCGTTGGTCAGTCACAGGAGGGAGCGTGAGAGGCACAGGGACGAGCAGAGCCACCTGGGCCCACCACCACTGCAGAGGGAGCCTGCTGGCCCAGGAGGCCCCTGGACGAGGGCTCAGAGACCACCAGGGACTGTGTGCGGCCTCTGGGGTGATCCCAGTCAGCTCCCCTGCGGCCCGCACCCTATCACCCGGAGCCTCTCGGGAGGGCAGACTGAGCCCAGCTTTAGCTTAATGAATCTTAATGAGGAAGGCAGACCTCGCCAACAGGAGCCTGTGCTTCATCTCAAACCCAGACATCACTGACTCTGGGATGCCGGCCGCTGGGGTTAGACCAGCTATTGCTGTCCTCCCTGCAGACGGGGACATCTCCACCATAGAACAGGCTGCGTCTCCTGGTTCCCCCACTTCCTGCTGCACACACCTCCTCTTCCCCTGCCTCTGTCCTCCCTCCTCCTCCCCAGCCTCCTCCCTGTCCTCCACCCTCCTCCCCCCTCACCCTCCCTCTCCTCTCTCCTCCCGCCCTCTCCTCCCCCTCCCTATCACCCTCCCCCCTCCTCTCCCCCTCCCCACCTCCCCAGTCCTTCCTGCTCACAGACCAGGCTCAGGACACACACCATCTTGAAGTATTGCTTCAGGGTCAGCCTGCTCGCCCCCTGCCCCTGACCACACTCCTACAGGGACAGGTGAGTGGGGACCTTCCCAGCAGCCCCACCAGAAAAGCAGCTGGGACCGAGAGCTGGGAGGAGCAGGCGCATGCCACGGAGCTGGACCCCAAGGCCAAAATCAATTACTGGCCTCCACTCAAGGCCAAATCCCTGCCCTATTACTCCTACTCCTATTATTCTGAGAATGAATCCTTCCTCTAGTCACCCTGATATTAGGTCATGTGGAACTACTGGGAGGGACAAATTAGAAATGGCTGAAACCACAAAGCAAAAAACGTTGGCGGACTCTAGCAGAGACCAATCATCTCTCAGCAAAAACACGTAGGTCACAAATAGATTGGGCATGTGGACCCACTCAGACCACTTAGTGAAACTGAGCTCATAATCTGAGTGAGGCAAGGGGAAAAGGAGAGTTTAGCATCAGGAGGGACAAACAAAGAAAACAGAATGGTTTGGGAAATCCAATGAGAGACTACACTGATAGTTGCCCTATTATCTCAGAAAAAAAGATTCCCATGCAGGTCACTGACTTCATTCTAACTGGCATAAACCCAAATGGACCTCAGACTGCCTCCAGCTTCCAAGTACTAAAAACACAAAGTAAAGGACAAGCAGCCTCCTGGTCAAGTTGCCACTCTCTTCCTGGCGAACACTGGCAGTTTGCGCTGCATGCCTGAGCAAACTTGGAAACTCACACACTATTCTCAGCTAATCTCTTTAGATATGAACTTTTTGAATATCTAACTTCTTAGTGTTTCACTGGAGCTAATTCAAAAACCAATTTTATACACCTATACCAGGGACTGGCTAGGAACTTAGGATACAAAAACTAATGAAACAATCCTTGGAAATGCATAAAGGGTATGGAATCAATCCAACTGTGTTTGATCGGCCCTATGTAATTTAAGGACTGACCTGGGACAATATGCTTAAACTCTGTGAGTTTTAATGTTATCTTCTATAAAATGATGATCATGCTGTTGACTCTCAAACTGACTATAAGGATTAGAATAATGTACATCAAGTGTCTAGAATGTGGTAGATACCAAATTAATGGCACTTATTAGCATGTCTGTTGTAAAGTCCTATAAATGCTCTGAAGTAACAAAATCAAACTGAAAACGTCCATACTGTATTTATCCATGTCATCACCCATCCTTTTCTACCAGATGAAAGTTAGGAGAAAGGCATATGCTCTTATATATTTTAGGAGCAATGCTTCTTCATTTTCATCCATTATCATATCTGCCTAGCTCTTCCTGTAGCAATCAGTATTCAATGCTTATAATTTCAGAAACTTGCCACAGATGTTCCTTGTGTTCATCAGTGCAAGGTGCCTGAAATTTGAGTTTTAATGCCTAATAGAATTTAGCCTTAGGGAATCAGAAATTGGCTGGACCTGATTCCCTAAAAAGCATTATTGCGTTCAAATAGACTCACTGCTCGGCATTGCCTCAGCTTTCAATAAAATGAATCTTTTAAAAAATTCATTGTACACAGGAGATTAACCACACTCTGAAGTCACCTTTGAATTAGGTATGTATGTTAACTTCCTCATATCATTTCATCATAAAGATTCCAGAAAACGTGCTACAATCTTGGAAACTACAGTAATCAGGCATCAGGCTCCAGAAAGTGCTCCACACAGTGTTATTTTCTGCCTGAAAGTTAATTTGAAGCAATTTGTATAAAAGAGGAGAAAGAACTTCAGACTAGGAGTTGGTCCTACCCAAGCTGTATTAACTATTGTGTGTCCTCTAGACATATGTTTACAACCTCCAACCCAAACCCAGGGCCTTAATTCAACTTCTATCAAATGATAGGTTCAAACTCCCAGGGATGACCATCTCATATCATCAAATTCTTGCTGTCTTATCTCATGATGGAGGGTAGAAGGGTAAGGGAGATAATAATAGGCTGATCTGGCCATATTAGGCCCTTTTACAATTCACATTAATTCATTCATGAGAGCGTAGCCCTAAACACCTTCCATTAGGCCCCTCCCATCGAGTGGCATTGCAGATTAAAATACAAACACATGCTTTTTTTGAGTACATCCAAATCTCAGCAGTGGGAAAATATTTTATAAAAATAGAAACAAAGAAATAAATTAATAAACAAAGAAATAAATGAATGAAAGCAAGATAACCCACATGATTCTTCTGACAGTTATTATAGTAATCACTAGCAGCTGATTAGAGTTGATGAGCTATTCTCTTTGCTTTCTCTCTTAGAACATTACACTTGTGTTCTCTATAGCAATATTATATGCACCATCATTAATGAGTCTCTGTTACACATTTTGTTGTG
Source organism: Ictidomys tridecemlineatus (assembly GCF_052094955.1). NCBI lineage: Eukaryota > Metazoa > Chordata > Mammalia > Rodentia > Sciuridae > Ictidomys > Ictidomys tridecemlineatus. The sequence continues at coordinate 17,959,686 of NC_135494.1, forward strand.
GGTTTTTTAAGAACAAGATCTATGCCTTAGCACTCTTGATCTTTGTCCCAGAGTATCCCATAATGAGGAAACAAAGGTAGGAATGTTTGGGTAAGGTGATAAATGAAAAGACAACTGAATACCTCTGGTCTCTCATGGATGGGATGTCAATTACCTGTCAACTTGATACATTATATGAAACAAAAGTCCTTTTATTTCTCCTAAAATTCTAATTGTACATTTGGAAGAAAATGTTTGGAAAATATTGGGCTACCACCTTTCCTTTTATAGGTTAAAAATACACAGTTCAGTTTCTTTCTTCACTCCCTCAAATCTACCAGAAAGTATTTGTACCTTTTGTTTTTATCATCCAGACTACACAATCTGAATTCCCCGGTGATAAGGATGGTTAGATGTCAGTGATGGATGACAGACCATAGGAAAAGGCCTTTCCAACTGAATGTTACCACACAGGCTCAGTAGGCAGGCCACAAGATGGAAGCCAGTTAGTCAAGAGGCAAGGTCGTAGTAAAGAAAGAACTTCTGAAATGACCTAATTAACCGGCAGATGGAGGCTCATAGTCCTGAAAGAGCCATGCTTCTGATTTAGGGGTGGTTTACATAAAAGATAGATAATTGCAAAGTGGTAGTGGGCTCCTTCTCATAGCTGGAGGTCTGTGACCAAGTAATACACCTCTCATCTAATCACCCCATCACCACATGTTTCTTAGTTCTGCAGCCCTCAAGAACAACAATCATTATTTCCTAGGGCTATTCTTGTCACTAATTAGTTTGTCCATTTGCAGTTCCTGGCATATTACACAAAGGATGTGCTAGAGGGGGCATCTACCCAAGGCCCTCTTGCTGATCACTAAACTCGTGGTAATGAAAGAAAACACACTTCATCTGATTTCTGTGAAAGAAAAGAGTCAGGTGAGGTCAACTAGAGAGTGGAGCTTAAGAAACCTACCAAGTCTTGTGTAACTAAAATTTCTATCCAATATCTCTCTTGTCTTTGTTCTAATGCTCACACGTTTTTGACAACTAGTTCCAACATACAATCAGCACAATTCATCAAAGACAGCATACTCAATTAGATAGTTAAAAGGGACTTAAACACACTTTGGGGGGCACTCCCCCTAAAGTGAGGGAAATAGCCCTGCACTAGACTATTCTGTGCATCCACACTTGTGTACAAACTGCTTCTTTTTTATAACTTCAAAAATTTCAGTTTCTTTTCCTCATCAAAATTACATCAACAAAGAAGCAAATTAGGGGCAAAAAGGGCAAGTTTCTTTCATACTTTCCTCAAGCAAAGTTTTTATTGTTTGCTGAAATGTGGCTTCAGTATTAACTTGTGTTGAAAATTGTTTGATTTCAGTAACATTTAGTCCAGCTACAGAGTCATAGACATATATTTTAAAAACCCCAAATAAATTTCCATTGAGGCTTACCAGGGCCAACTGGGTAGCTGACGAGGGCACCTATCAATAGAGGCATTAAAACATCACTGAAAATGTAATTAAATGAAGATGTCAGTATTTGTTCAAAGTCCTCCAAAAACACTACGTAGTTGAAAAGAGTTTCAGATAAACCACTTGGGATGGGACTTGAGACCTTTATGTGGCACACCCCAGAAACCTAAAGAGTCATAATCACTATTGCATCTGATGTGGCCACTTGGCTACATGGATTTGTTTTTTTGAGTACGATATGAATACTTGGAGCCAGAACTTATCTCAGAGGAAAGGTTGAGTATAATCACCAAGAACTCCTCCTCCTCCTTCCCTCATACATTCTCTGCCTCCCTTCTACATAAATAACAAACTTCTGGAAGAATATCATTTCAAGGGACATTGATTATTGCTCTACTGTGAGATCCATGTGTCCTGCTCAGGGAAACCTTTAGTATCAGGTGACTCTAAGCCTCAAGGTATTAGGAATTTATAGAAGAATAGGCTAGGGAACAGCATCCTTCCATATCTCAAGAAGTTATAATAATGCTTCTCAGCTGCAGGTAAAGATTCCTAGGACACCCGGTAATTACGGTCATTCAAGGGGTCCAAGGTAACATGGAAATGAGTCTGGATGCAAAAATGGCTTGGCAGCCTCAGAAAATTTAGTACTAAATTGTACTTAAATTCAAGCCACTGTGAGACCTATTTAACAATAGATAGGTAATATAACAAGCAAAGAGATGCCCCTAAGAACTTCCTTCTCACACCTTCCAACAGTAAGCAGTGGTTGAGTGATATGAACTTAAGCCAATCTATCATATCCCTTTTTGTTTTTTTTTAACTTTTTAAAAAATATTTTTAGTTATAGATTGCACCATACCTTTATTTTATTTGTTTATTTTTATGTGGTGCCAGAGGATTGAGCCCAGTACCTCACATGTGCTACGCAAGTATTCTACCACTGAGCCACAACTCCAGCCTTGCCCTGGTGTTATGTGTCCACAGCCTCCATGAGATTGCTCCCCATAAGGGCATTAATCCATCTAACAGGATGATTTTTAAAGAAAAGCATCTTTAACTGGGTTGTTTTTCTTGTATTGTAACTAGTGGAAATTATGAAAGCCCAAGGGGGCCTATGATAAGCCTTTTATTCTTTGGGGGATTCTTAATTCTATTCCTGGGCCCAAGTTATTCCACCAGAGAGCAATGCATTCTTATCTTGTTAGCTAAGACCTCAAAGAATAACTCTGCTGATTAAAGCTTTAATGTTATAATCCCAAAATTCCTTGTTTTATCTCCCCTCTTTTTGTTTTCCTTTGACTGCTAGGAAGACTTGGGTCAAATTTAATTTACAGTTTCTGAAACATTAATCTGCATTTTTGGCACATGTATTCTTCTTACCTGCATACTATGTTGTTGTTGTTGTCTTCTTTCTGCTTAAAAATGGCATTACAAATACATCTTTTAATTTAAACCTGTCAAATATTTTGTGGAAGCAAATAAGAAACTCATCACATTCTCCCATTTTAGCTTTTCATCAACTGTGACAAAATACCTGAGAAAATCAACTTAGAGGAAAGATTGACTTTGGCTCACAGTTTCAGAGGTTTCAGTTCACAGTTGCTTGATACCACTCACTGCTTTGGGCCTGAGGTGAAACCAAACACCATGGTGGAAAAGGATGGTGAAATGAAGCTACTAACCTCATGGCAACCAAAATCAGAGAGAAAGAAGAATGCCAGGGACAGGATTACACCCTCCAGAGCATACACTCCTTTTAACTAAGTCCCACCTGTTACAGTTTCCACCACCTCGCAATAGTCCCTTCAGGTATGAATTTATCAATGAACTAGTCCATTAATGAGAGCACAGCCCTCATGATTCATTCAATTCCCCAAAGCCCCACCACTGAACATTGGTGCTTTGGGAACCAAGACCTTGAAACAGAACTCTTTGAGAGACATTCCAGATTCAAACCATAACAAACTGTAAGTAGAAGATTTTATTTTTTTCATGAATCAATTGATATTTAAGGTACTTCTTTCTTGGTTTCTCATTAGATCATTACCATTATTGATAATGATATCATGATTGATATGCTGGAGCAGGAAAATTTCAAAGATTCAAAAAAATTTTTAATCTTTTCATTTATTGGATCCATATTTGACACTCTGCAATGGAGAATTATAGAATGCTCAAACAAGGTAGAATGAAGTTTGAGACGGGATCTTGAGGACAAATAAGGAGTACTCTTTTATTTAAAAAGATGGTATAATTTTTAATTGCATTACTTCTAAGACATGATTTATAATTTTTAAAAATCCAATAGATTAAATAATATCTCTGATTTTTCTTTGGTCTATTATGATTCTATTGACTCAGCCTGATTGTTTTTCCTTCTTGATTCTATTGGATAAGAGATATTGAAGGATGGATGAATGAAGTCATAATAAGGAAAAGCAGAGATATTTTTCTGAAGCACAGTATGTTAAGTCAATTCTCAGCTATACTCTGTGAAGCACTATTGTCCAGGAAGATGGTGACAGAGGTGTTCTGTGAAGGGGTTTCCCAGCTCTAATAAATTTGAAAAATACTATACACCAAGATCTCCTTGTTTACGATATTAGTATGTTAAAATATTAGTATGTTACTATTAGTATGTTAAAATATTTTAAATTTTTGCAATCAAGAAAGTTGTTTCACTTTACTTAACCTGTCTTTTCTCAAATTTTTTTTTAAAAGTAAGAAAGGCTGTTTCCATGGAATCCCTGTAAACATTATATTCTCAAATTTGTGTCACTAGTATCAAGTAGCTCACCCCCTTGTTGACTGAACTGGGAGAATTACAGGGACTTTTTGAAGTCTTGCCTATCACATCTGTAAAAGTGCTGCAGAGCTTGAGTCCTGCCAAGCTCCAAAATGGGCTGTGATCATATGATGTGGTTGCATCTTTGAGCTAATGCAACCAGTTTTTTAGTCTGACCAGCTGCTATCACAAAATAAACAAACTAAGTAGCTTTTAAACAACAGATATTGACTTCCCAAAGTTATGGAGTGGGACCTCCAAGATCAAGGTACCCACAGACTGGATGTTTGGTGAGGCTTTATTTCTGGTTCTTAGATGGCACTTTCTAGCTGGGTTTTTACCTGGTAGAAAGAGAGAAATCTAGTCCTTGAAACTCCTACTGAGAACACTACTCCATCCATAAGGGTGCCACTCATAAGGGAGACCTAATTTCCTCCCAAAGGTGACTCCTAACACTTCACATTGCAGGGTTAGTTTTCAACATATGGACTTGAGGAGACACAAGCATTCAGCTGCCAGAACACAAAAAGCCTACCATCATTCCAGTTCACAGATGAGTAAACTGAAAATTTAGGAAGAGTTCTTAAACAGGCATTTCTCATGGAATGCCTGTGGTCAACAAGCATATGAAAAAAAATCAATATGCTTAGCAATCAGGGAACTGCAAATCACAACTCCACTGAGATTTCATCTCACTCCCCATGGAACCAACCTAAGTGTCTGCCAACAAACAAATGGATAAAGAAAATGTAGATTATATATACACAATGGAGTTTTACTCAGCCATAAAGAAGAATGGCAAATGGATGGAATTAGACACTATCGTGCTAAAGTGAGATAAACCATACTAAAAAAGTCAAAGGTTAAATGCTTTCTTTTATGTGTGGAGGCCAAAGAGGGGGAAAAAAAGAAAACCAAAAAAGAAAAACAGCTTCTCACAAAAATAGAAGGAAGACCAGCAGAGTAGGGGGAGAGAGGAGGGGGAGGCATGGAGATATACTGGGAAACAAAATCTACCAAATTATGCTCTGCCCATGCATGAATATACCACAATGAATATGGTTTTTATATGTAATTATAATGCACTCCTTAAAATGATAATAACAATAGCAATAATCATACCAGAAGAGAGATCAATAGAGCAAGCAGTTTAGGGAGAAGGACAAGAGGAAGGTAAGGGGAATGAAGTTGATCAAGTTTTGTCACATGTGTATAAACATGTCATAATGAATCCAACTATTATGTATAATTATAATGTACCAACAAAAATATGAAAAGAACAACTTAGGTAGATAAGTTCACACCCTTAGGATGGCAGCTAAGTCTGTCTGACCTCAAAGACCATGATTTTAAGCCCTGAAGATGGGAATAGAGGAGAGAGTTTTAGAAAGCTATCTCAGTGAGGAGGTGGACACAAATACCTGGATTTCTCAGTAGTTATAGAAAGAAACTAAAGGGGCTACAAGTAGTATTGACTCCTTACCCATTCAATTCTGAAGGGAGAGAAATTACAATAGCCACGCAATTCTCCTCCTCAGGACTTTGTCAACCCATTAACTTGCAGTTCACTGATGGAGGACTATTACCTTTCAAAACTCACTGGCCCTTTTTTTATACAAGCTAATTCCATTATAAAGCTAGTCCTTCCCCGACTTGGTTCCCAAGGAATTCATTTCTTCAAAGGAGTTCAAATGTCACCACTTCTCTGTGAAGCCTTCCCTAATTGCTATCATCCCACCTCATTCCTCTGTCCTTCCTCTGTGATTTCCCAAACCACACTGTACGTCCTCACATATCACACAGCTCCAGCTGCAGAATCTTTGTTCATGTACCTGTCTTTCACTGTATCCTAAGTGCATATCATATATTTCCTCATATCCCAGCATTGAACATAGGGATCGACAATACTTTATAAATATTCCTTGAACAGATGCATTCATGTCTGTGTCAATAATTAATCAACCTCTACTGGTATGCTGCTATGTAATATGGGAGCATTTTAAAGTAAAAAAAATGTACAAAGCAGGAGGAAAAACTGATCCTCCTTTGAACAAATATTAAAATCCTTTAATGATTCATAGAATGATATATATAGAGATATATAGATAATGACAGCTAGCAGGAAGAAACTAGAGCTATTTATATCAACATGCATAAATTTAAAAAATGTTGAGGTAAAAAAACAAGTTGTAAAATTATATATGATTCAATATATATACATTTTTAAAACATAAAAATATTTTTCTTTGTAACTTACAGACAATGATGACAATTATCTGTATGTTTTAATTGCAGAAAAAAAATCTTAGTAAATATGACAGAATAGATCTGATTAATAGATAGGTAGGATTTGGTGATTTTCTCTATACTGACTATTTGAAATATTGCATAATAAAGCCTTTATATTATATATCATCCTCCTTCCATCTTATACAATAACATGATTCCACCCAGGACTGGAAGAGGAAAAAATTTGAGAGTCAATGGTATTTCACAATAGGAGACTGAGGTCCATAACTATCATAATGAATGCCTCAGAGGAAGCAGTGGCAACCTGAGGCCAGGCAGATATCTAGGAGAAACTCAACCTTTGTTTCACTGGGTCAGGAGTGCCTTAAAGAAAATGTCATTGTTCCAGACTCAGAAGCCCTATACACTCTATCTTGGTTTCAGTAGAAGCCCCCTCCCCTGTGCCTAATTGCTGTCTCTCTATCCAGTCCTTTGCCAGTCAGTGAAAGAACTCCCCTCTGATCAGAAGACTAAATGGCCCAGAGCTGGATAAGTAGCACCTGCCCAGACATATCAGCTCACCCTCTCTGGTTCAAAGGCAGCCTGATGTCTGGCTCACGAGGAAAGCTCACTATGCAGGATTTCAGTCCCTGATGGCTTCATTCGCTCAATGAGGGATCTGCATTGACCAGAGAGGGAGCATTTGGACTTCTTGCTGTGGAATCTCAGAATTTCCAGCCCTCCCTGCCTTACAAATTGAGTTGAGGTATCAAACTTATGTTCTGGTTGGTGTCCATTTTCATGATACTGGAGTAGGGAGAGAGAGCAAAGGAGAAAAAAATGGGGATAGAGAGAGGAAGGCTTACACATCAGTTGTTCCTGGCACCCTGCCCTTCCTGGGGTCGCCATATCCACTCACCCTCTTTTTCCAACGGTACCCCTACAAACATCTACAACCTTCAGTCCAATCAACCTGGTGGGTTCCCCAGGAAATTGGAACAATGTTTCAGTTTTTCAACTTTTTAAGTCTAAAACTTTGTCTTACCCTCAGAAAGTTTTTTTTTAAATCACACCATGTTTTTACATTGTAATTTGGAAATATTACTAAATATTAAGATACAATACCCTCACTAAAATAACCAATTGATGTCTGTTTAAGCAAGTCTACCTAACCATCATTACTCAAACACAGGACTAAATAAATTCAATGGATATCTCAGTAGGTTCATTGTCCCTCACAAATCAAATCACTACTCTTGATAGTCACAAGATGGTAGCCATGACTCCAAATCACAGGTGTGTGTGTATGTCTACCTTCACAGTACATTTTGGGCACTTAGTTTATGCCAGGATTTGTGTGATGTGCTCAGACAGAGATGAATAAGACCCAGTCCTTGTCCTTCAGTAGTTGCTGTCTATATATTATGCCTGACGATTCTCATATAGCTTACAGCTTTAAAATGTATTTGACAGTCTTCATAACAGGATCCTTTGAACCTAACAAATGGAAATTAGCTATTTGCTTTGATTTGATTGGGTTGAATGGTGCCCATAATGATGTCTTTTACATTTTTATTATGATTAATTTCCTGACCTGTGCTGAACAGAGCCCAGAGTCTGTAGACAGCAATGAATCCAGAATATACTTTAAATTGATTAAAGAAATCTAATTGCCACTTACAGGAAGGCCAAGGTCTTTGCCGCCACAAATTTCGGTAAGTGTGTAGCCACTTATCACTCACCATTACATAAATTACTGTTGTGCACAGGGACATGTATAAAGCTGGATGAAACACTTGACCTGCTGCAAGTTCAGTACAGCAGAGGTTAATCAAATAAATGTGTCTTGGAATATAAGTGTGGATTATCTTCTCTTTTTCAGAATTTGATAGTCCCCGGCGTCAATAGCTCATTAAGGTTAAATGTTCTCCTGTAAACTAGTAACTGAACATTAATGACCTACATCTCTGATTTCAAAAGTCCACATGTAGATATTTCACATAAAAATTGCAAAATACCTCTAGAGATGATGACTAGAGGCACACATTATATCACTGAAAAGAATACAAGATATCTATAATGGCAAAATGGTATCTTTTAACAGGATGTCTACCTCTTCTTTGGGAAGACCACCAAACGCAACAACTACATTTTTTCAAGGGAATCTTAAATCTTCTTCTCCATTTGATTTGAGAATCCCTTCCATAACATACTTAGTAGATGGTTACCTAATGTCCGTTTAAATAAAACCTCAGCACTTCAAGGTACCTTTTGTGTAACCTAGATCCTAAAATTGTTCAGTGACCTTATTCACACTTCAGGGAACCATGAATCATAGTGGTGAAATATTTTTAATTCAAAACCAGAAAACCTTTATGAAGCTCATACCAGTGGTGTGATCTTGGGCACAATTCTTATCATCCTATAAATCTCAGTTTCCCTATTTGTTATTTGTAAATAATAGTAATGATGTTTCACAGAATTGCTATAAGAATGAAGGCGGAGGACAATATATAAATCCCTAAACAATGAATGGCACATAGTAAGTGCTTCATGGATACTCTTACCGTTAACAATCCCAGTTTTGATTTTTTGTTTTGTTGCTATCCTTACTTTCCACAACTGCTCCAGATCACTACCTCTGTTGACCACACCCCTTCTTCAAACTCTCTTGCTGTTTTCCACTACTTTCCTCTCCCCTTATTTCCCATGCATGCCCTTGAGTCTGCTCTTCATCCTCAGTTCATGTCTCTAATTGATACACAATTGGCAGCACAATGGACAATGATAGAAACAAGTCAGATATTAGCCACAATTGCATCAGGGACACTGCTACATTGATGTTCATAGCAGCACAATTCACAATAGCAAGACTGTGGAACCAACCTAGATACCCTTCAATAGACGAATGGATAAATAAAAATGTGGCATTTATACACAATGGAGTATTACTCTGCATTAAAAAATGACAAAATCATAGAATTTGCAGGGAAATGGATGGCATTAGAGCAGATTATGCTAAGTGAAGCCAGCCAATCCCTAAAAAACAAATGCCAAATGTTTTATTTGATATAAAGAGAGTAACTAAGAACAGAGTTGGGAGGAAGAGCATGAGAAAAAGATCAACATTAAACAGAGGTGAGAGGTGTGAGGGAAAAGGAAAGAGAAGGGAAATTGCATGGAAATGGAAGGAGACCCTCAGGGTTATACAAAATTACATACAAGAGGAAGTGAGGGGAAAGGGGAAAAAAACAAGGGGGAGAAATGAATTACAGTAGATGGGGTAGAGAGAGAAGATGGTAGGGGAGGGGATGGGGATATTAGAGGATAGGAAAGGCAGCAGAATACAACAGACACTAGTATAGCAATATGTAAAACAGTGGATGTGTAACCGATGTGATGCTGCAATCTGTATACGGGGTAAAAATGGGAGTTCATAACCCACTTGAATCAAAGTGTGAAATATAATATGTCAAGAGCTATGTAATGTTTTGAACAACCAACAATAAAAATTAAAGAAAAAAAATGAATGGATAAATTAAAGGTGTGATTAGGAATGGGATGCTTACAGGGATGCAATATAACTTCTCACCAAAAGAAAGTAATAATTATAAAGGTAAAAGTTACAATTTGAGAGCAGAGAAGACTGACAGATGTCACCTTAACTACCTAATTGAAGCTAATTTCCATAACTTTTTTATGTTTATATATGAATACATGACCAGTGGAACTCCACATGATGTATAACTGCAAGAATAGGATCCTAGTTAGAAAAAGTTATACACCATGTATGTGTAACGTGTCAAAATACATCTACCTATCATGTATATCTAAGAATAACAAATAAAAACCAAAAAAAAATAATAAGCTAATTTCACCAGAAATGTGACATTAAAGTCATGGTTTTCTGTTCACATGATGAGTACAGCCTCATTTGTGAGGCACTCCTGTCAAAAATGAACAAGATGAATCTCATGATTAGGAAACATCAGACAAACTCCAATTGGAAGATATTCTACAAAGCATTCTTTCTGCAAAATGTTTCAGAGTATCAAAAGTAAATGAAAAAGTGAGAAATTGTTCCAGATTGAAAGTGGCTAAAGAGACAGGAAAACAAATGCTCCAGGTAATCCTTGACAGAATCCTTCAGACGAGCAAGAGGGACAGAAACTGAAGAGAGTCTGTAGAATCGTATTATTATTTCCCTGTTCATTTTCTGATGTTTATGATTGCATGGTGTTTATGTGAGAGAATGTCCTTCTTCATCAGAACTTCATGCTTAAATGTTCAAGGACAGTTGGAGCATCAGATCAGTAACATAACATTCAGATGATACTTAAAAATGTGTATTATTCTTGGAAATTTTCTGTAAATTTGAAATTGTTTCAAGACAAAAAGAAAAAAGTTTCCTTGTAAATTTTGGGTGAAATAACTTTATATTCTTTTCAGAAATCAATAGTAATTATTGCAATTGCTTCACAAACATTCCAGGTGGAGAGGCTAACTTCAAGGTAAAAGCAAATCTTTCTGCCTCTCTGAGGTTACAATATTAGTCTATAAATGATGAAAGGGAAAAACAAATAGGAATTGACTGGGAAAAAAATGGAAAAAATCTTGAGGAGGTAAGACACTGACTGATAAGTGTATTAAACTCTTAGCACTCTCTAGCTCTTTAATAATTGAGGATATTTTTTCTTTTATAATTTGTTTTAATTAATTATACATGACAATAGAATGCATCTATGCACTTCGATATATTATACACAGATGGGATATAATTTCTCATTTTTCTGAGTGTACATGTTGCAGAATCATATTGGTCATGTAGTCACATATACACATACAGCAATAATATTTCATTCTACTGTCTTTCCAATCCCCACATCCCCTTCTCTTCCTTCCCTTCACTTCCCTCTACCTAATCTAAGGTAATACTCTTCTTCCCTAATGTCCCCCACCTTATTGTGAATTAGCATCTGCATATTAGAGAAAATGTTCAGCCTTTGGTTTGTGGGATTGGCTTATTTCCCTTAGCATGATATTCTCCAACTTCATCCATTTACCAGCAAATGCCATAATTTCACTCTTTAAAGTTGGGTAATATTTCATTGAATATACATATATGCCACATTTTCTTTATCCGTACATATATTGAGGGACATCTAGATTGGTTCTATAGTTTACCTATTGTGAATTGAGCTTCTATAAACATTGATGTGGCTACATTACTATAGTATGTTGATTTTAAGTCCTTTGGATATAAACTGAGGAGTGGGATAGCTGGCTCAAATGATGGTTTCATTCCCAGTTTTCTGAGAACTCTCCATACTGCTTTTCGGAGTGGTTGCACCAAGTTGCAATCCCACCAGCAATGTATGAGTGTACCTTTTTCCCCACATCCTTGCCAACATTTATTGTTTTCTGTATTCTTGATGATTGCCATTCTGACAGGAGTAAGATAAAATCTTAGAGTAGTTTTGCTTTGAATTTCTCTAATTGCTAGAGATGTTGAACATTTTTTTCATATAATTGTTGATTGATTGTATTTTTTCTTCTGTGAAGTTCTGTTCAGTTCCTTAGCCCATTTATTGATTGGGTTATTTGGTTTTTTTAGTGTTAAGTTTTTTGAGTTCTCTATATATCATAGAGACTAATGCTTTATCAGAGGTGCATGTGGTAAATATTTCCTCCCAATCTGTAAGCCCTTTCCTCACATTATTGTTTCCTTTTCTGAGAAGAAGCTTTTTAATTGAATCTATCCCTTTTATTGATTCTTGATTTTACTTCTTATGCTTTAAGAGTCTTGGTAAGGAAGTCAGATCCTACGCCAATATGGTGAAGATTTGGGCCTATTTTTTCTTCTATTAGGCACAGGGTCTCTGTTCTAGGGCCTAAGTCTTTGATCCACTTTGAGTTGATTTTTGTATAGGATGAGAGATTTTTAATTTCATTTTGCTACATATGGATTTTCAGTTTTGCCAGCACCATTAGTTGAATAGGCTTTCTTTTCTCTAGTCAATGTTTTTGGCACCTTTGTCTAGTATGGCATAACCATATTTATGTGGGTTTGTGTCTGTGTCCTCTATTCTGTACCATTGGTCTACAAGTCTATTTTGGTGTCAATACCATGCCATTTTTGTTACAAAAGTTCTGTAGTTATTTTAAGGTCTGGTACTCCTGCTTCACTTTTCTTACTAAGGATTGCTTTAGCTATTCTAGGTCTCTTATGTTTCCAAATAAATTTAATGATTTATTTTTTCCATTTCTATGAAGAATGCCATAGGTATTTTAATAGGAATTGCACTAAATCTGTATAATGCTTTTGATAGTATGGCCATTTTTATAATATTAATTCTGCCTACCCAGGAACATAGGAAATCTTTTCATCTTCTGAGGTTTTCTTCAATTTCAGTTTCTTTTCTTGTAGTTTCCATTGTCTTTCACCTCTTTTAAGGATTCAACAAAATGCAAATCAAAGGATACATATATAAGAGAATAAGTGTTTAAGATTTTATATTTGTGTACGCACACATGCATTTTTGTGTGTACATATATGTGTATTTATTTATTTTTTAAATTTTTTTTAGTTGTAGTTGGACACAATATCTTTATTTATTTTTATGTGGTGCTGAGGATCAAACCCATACCTCACACATACAAGGTGGGCGCTCTACCACTGAGCTACAGCCCCAGTCAATACATGTGTATTTATAGAGAAGCTATAATAAAGTGTAAATGTCACTTCTATACTGCATTAGTAGAGCATAATTGTGCAATGGAATTTTAGTGAATGTATGAAAAGCCCTAACTTCATACTTATCCATAATTTCATTTCTAGAGGTCCATCTGGAAAATGTATACATAAAGAATTAGGTCCATGATCAAATTATCCACTATGGCATTATTCATTATAGCAAACATTGAAAATGTATTAGGTATTCAACAATAAGAAATTATGTGTTTCTGATTTATGATAAACCTATCCATAGAATTTTATGTATTTAAGAAAGTACTGTTATAAAGGAATTTGAAATAATGCAGGACAAATATTCCCAAAATAATATTAATTTTTTAAATAGGTTTTCAACCCATATATCCAAAATGTGTTAAAACTAAATTTATTATACATATATTCATTTAAAAAAAAAAAAGACCTGAAGAAATATCACAAATGTTAGCAGTAATTGAGGTCCAAGGAGGCTTGGGGTCATTTTTCTTTTCTCTTTTTACATTTATTTATATTCTTTTTTTATTAATATATGCACAATGTTAGTGGCCAGAACAATAAAAGCGATCACTTATGGCAAAGACAGTCATGTCTCCTGTTTCCCAGAGCCCCTGACTCTTTCTCACCCTGCCTGCTAGCAGCACCGTGTTAACACCAGGCCCCAAACAGCCTTCCCCTTGTTGCTCCCTCTGCCATTTGAGAGCTGAAATTGTAAAATATTAATCAGACATTCTGCTTTTAGCATAATAAAATTCTGAGAAGCTATCCAGAGAGTTGAATTGTGTTATCGGGGGTATGTTTTGCTGTTTTGCCTGTTTTATAATCTGAGCAATGTATGTTCAACTCATAACTCCTGCCTGGCTGTGTGGTCTATCAACTAATTCCACAATAACAGCATTCTGCTTCTCACGCCTGTCATGCTCATTCTGCTTCTCATGCCTCCCATATCTCTCTAGCGAGCTCCCCTTTTAGATATTTGAATATTCATTGGAATATTTCATTTACTTAACTTCTTTACTATGACTCTTTACTACTCTTCCCCCAAGTGTTATTGATTCATTCATTCATTTGGTTATTGAGCTGTAACACATTTTTTATTAGGGATTATCATGTGCAAGTCACTGGAGCCACAAAGATACAAAACAAAACTCTTCCTATTTAAATGAGTACACAATATGGCGGGGATCAAAGAAAAAAAAAAACCCCAACCACCACAACATCCTCTCATGATTGCTTTAGTGGAAGACTGCATGAACTTCAGTTTGCACATTGAAGCTTTTCCTAGTGGGGAGCCCGGAGAGGAGTTTGCAAAGTGAAACATCGGCCTCCAAACAAAAGAAACAACATGTTTAAAAGAAAGTAGGTTGAAGATGCTATTAGAAGCACAGAACAGGGAAAGGAGAGGTGGAAGGAAAAGAAATGGGAAATGAGATCTAACAGGTGGGAAGAGAGCAGTTCAAAAGTGTATCTTGTTATCTTTCCACTGTAGTTTTTCTACTCATTAATCCCATCCCACCCAGCCAGTGGTAATCAAATATGCCATTTTAAAGCTAATTCATCCCAACACAAAAGAAATGAGGCACAGCTGTTAAGAGCACACTGCTGGAAGTTCATTGCCCATGGACAGGTCTGGACATCCTTTTCCTGCTCACCACACACCTGGCACACAGTAATAATGCCCATAACACCATTTTCCAGATGCTCCTTCATCCTTCTCAACGTGCCATCTAAGCAAACAGCTGTTCTCTCCAACTGTACTCTGTGCTCCACTACTGGAATCTGTTCTGATAAGCCCATTGATTCCACAACCTAATATTTTATAAATTGTCAGTTTTTAAATCCTGGCTCTTCGTTACTACCTTACTTGTTATTTGTTAGCTGAAAAAAATTGCACAGCATCTATAAACATGTATTTCTTCATCTTTAAAACAGAGGTGCATAAATAAATACAATAGAGGTGATATGATGGTCCTCAGAATGGGTGGTTATTATGAGGAATGAAGAAAATAGTAACAACAAGTACAACTTGGGTTCTGAATGAAAGTTATCTGTAGCTATAATTTAGTTATTGTTACTATTCATATCATTTTCACCATATTATATCAACACTTTTCATAAATACTAACCCTTAGTAGTTATAACACTAGTAACAATGCCAACATGCTAACTAGTTGTCATGCTAACCTGCTTTTGTTGTTAAAATCTTGGCTAGCATCACTTTTTGTCCACAATCCAAGTGGCCATTTTCCTGTCACCTGTTTGCTCCACGTAGCTGAGCAATCTTTGTCACTCCTTGACAATTATGTCACTTAGCATCATGTAAGTTGCTCTCCATGGGCATGACCTTATATTTTAGAATTTCTCCTCTGTCTTGGGATTCAGTTTGGAATTTTATAGATTAGCCATTTACATTACATTATATATATATAATCTTGTCCAGATTTTGGATTTACACCTGTGATTTCTCAAAAAACACATAAAATCTGGAGTGTCATTTATTCTGTAAACAACCAAACCAAATTAAACCGGACCCTGTGAATGCTTACAATGGTCATTCACTATATTGAGTACTTATTCATAACAGAGATACCAAATAGAACAAGTGAAATGGATGCAACGTGGCCACTTAATTACTGTTATGTTTTTCAGCCTGAGAGGACAATTTGACAGCCTCTTGGGAAATTGCAAATCATATTATATTGTCCCTTAAATTTAAATGGTGCCAGGAGTTTGGGATGACATTTTCAAGCAATTTAAACGTTCTCATGTTCAAAGCTCTTCTTTAAATTTCATAAGCCACCTACAATTGCTTATTTCCCACAGCAGTGAATGGTGATAGGGACCCAAATGATTACAAAAAGTGATGATCCTTACACCTCTGTGATTATTGCTGCTAACAGAAGACAACATCGTCGTGCTTAGCAACTGGATGTCAAAAGGAACATCTGGTAGAATGTTCTGTACTGAACAGATTACAGACTTGGTTATGGAACCAAAAATATTTTAACATAAATAGCTATTTTAAATTTACATAATTACTCCACCAATGCTCAGTCATTGGCATAGATAAATAATAAATTAAATAGCTTTGGAATAATAGATTCTTCATCAATTACTTGACCAAATTCAATATGCACTCTCTAGTTGAATGACTCACTAGAGGCAATATAAATTAGGCAATCTGCAAACAAATAAATACCTTTCCACTTAGTCAATCACTGTAATCAAGGCAAGGGAGGAGGGTGGTTATCATATTTTTATTTAAAACTGAAATGAATAAATGAGTATTTAATAGTCAAGAATTTTGCAATCTATAAGACTTGTTTTCTAGAATGTGGAACACTTGGTCTTGAAGGACCCTTAGTCCTCTTGCTGCAAATTAATATGAGAGAAATTCTGTAGAAAAGGCCACCATAAACACACACTTGAATTAATAAGGCTTCTGTTACCAATAAAGATGTATGTATAGAGCTTCTGAACATAATGAATTTAAAATTGTGCTTTCCTGTTCATAGTGAAGCAAGAGATGGGTGGATGGAGTAACCTCGGCAGGAAGCGGCTGAGATGGATCTGATCCCCGTTCGTGTTCAACTGCTAACTCCAGCTATGCTCAAGTCTTGCTTGTGTGCTGGAAACCCACTTCTACTGTTTCTATGATTGGTGCCTATTTGATGCCAAGTTGGAGATGACTCTTTTCTAATCACCCTGTCCTGACCAGGACACTTTCTGTCTTACTTTGGACCACTATCCAGAGCAAGCTGATGCACCCCTCTGAGGTTTTTTAAGGGCCTTATATTTATGGACCCATCTTGGACTAACCTTGTAGTCCATCCTGCTCGGAGCAGCAACAGCAGCAGCAGCAGCAGTAGCAAGAATTTCAGGCAAAACATTTCCAAACAAAATAACCAGACTTTAGGAAGCAGTCCTTGAAAATTCAATGTATTTCAATGACGGCAAACGCTAAAATCTATTTAGCTCTTGGCAGCAAAAAGAACTGTATGGTTTGATAAATAGTCAACCCTTATATTTACATCAATTCTACCTTTCCAAATAATACTTCATTGTTGATGCCTAAGATGGAATTTATGTTGGAAATTCAATTTAGTGGCTGACTGAGGCAAACATTTACAATGTTTTCCTGAAAACCTCTTTCTCGGTCCCTAACCCATTGTCAAGTCTGTGGAAGCTAAAGATAGATGAAAACAGGTATAAACCTGACATTCATTGATGGTCAGCTTAAAGTTACCCTCTGCACATTAACTGGGATTGAACTATTGAACAATAGTCATTCATTTGTTCATTCATTCATTTCTCATTCCACTCAATTAATATTTACATAATGCCTATTTATTATAGGAGAATCATTTCTCCTATATTTAGAAGAAAGAATAAAAAATTCTTTAAATTTTTTATCCCATAAAACCTAAGTTAATACCCTACCAGAAAATTTTACTTATTGTTTCACTCAGCCAAAAAGTTAAAAAATCCATCTGTGATCAAACAAACTACCAATGAAACTATTTTCTGCATCAGCTACATGAAATAACCTCAAGGAATATTATATGGGTTTTTATGCCTTCATCTAAGAGAAGAATAAACAGACATGTTAAAATGTACCCCACTGGTATATTTGAAGGTTCATGCTCTTGTCTGTGTGAACTTTCCAAAGGCAAGATGGACATGGATCTCAATACGAAGATAAAGAGACTGTGAGGCCCTACTTTCCTAAGTATGGTGGTTAATACCCCAAACAACTCTGCCTCTAAAAACAATTAAAAGGCTATGTAAATTATTAAAATGTTTTCTAAAGGGACATCAGATGGATAATCAATACCATAAATATTCAAAGGCCAAAAATAAAGTGGAAACAGGAATTCAGAAAAAATGAGCAACATATTAAAGCCAGATTTTTGTCCCAAGGCAAAAGGTGGTGAATTTGAGCTTCATTAGTCATGGCCTCTTTGAAGATTGGGGAGAGGAGATAAAATAGGGCCCTGGAAGGCAGAGAATCCCACAGAGGACCCCATCATAAGAGGTTGGCTATCCAACAGCTGTGGCCACAGGAAATGGGTGAATGTGAAATAAAACTGCCTGTCTCCCACCCTAAATAAAATAAGGAAACATCAGCTGTGGAGTTTCAGAGCTAAATATGGAGGGAAAAATTCCCCCTAGAAGTTCTTAACTACAACTCAGCCTTCATAAACTCTTACAGCCCAAATCTATATTATCTGAATGGTCTAAAAACCTTCAACAAATAATTTAATGCAAAGTAGTATTAAGATGGCAGTTTCTAGAAGCCCCTGAAAAAAAATGGGAATACTTGAGTTCATAGTTAAAAACTATAAAACATACAGAAAAATAACCACTCAAGATATTAGATGTCAAAATTATTAAAGACAGATAAATGTAAAATATAAGCTAACTTTATTGTACTTTATGAAATAAAAGAGATACAAAATAAGTAAGAAGTAACAGTTATATTTTAAAATGATCAAAAAGATTTGGTAAAGAACAAAACTAAACTTGTATCTATATTTTTATTTTTATTTTATTTTTATTTTTTGGGAACCAGGGATTGACTTTAGAGGCAGTTGACCACCGAGCCACATCCCCAGCCCTATTTTGTATTTTATTTAGAGATAGGGTCTCACTGAGTTGCTTAGCACCTAGATATTGCTGAGGCTGGCTTTGAATTCTCAATTATCCTGCCTCAGCCTCCCCAGCTGCTGATTTTATAGGCATGTGCCACTGCACCCGGCCTATATCTATCTTTTTAAATGATAATGACAAATGTAGAGGGAATGATATGGTTAAAATATAACTTATCAGAAACCACTCCAAAAATCAGACTAAAATTTGGTTCTGGCAGGAATCATCAATGGATTTTTAAACCATTGGACAAAAGTTTGATAAACCACAGGATATCTACACAGTCTAAAATTTCCCTCCACTGATTACAAATTAGTTGTATAGGAAAATATAAAAATCTTATAGTAGAATCCTCATTAACAACTGACACCATCTTAACCAGGTTATCAAGATTAACAACCTCAATAATAAGAGAAACTGACATTTTTTAAATTAGGCACTGAAAAAAGAACAGTATGACTTAGATAGCATTCCCATTAAAATGTACCTGGAGCCAGCTGTAGAGGCACACACTTGTAATCCCAGCTACTCAGGAGGCTGAGGCTGAAGGATTGCAAGCTAAGGTTAACCTCATTAATTCAGCAATAACTATCTCAAAATCGGAGGGTGGGGGGGATCCAAGATGGCAGGCCAGAGGGAGGCAGCATTCTGTGTCACTTGGTGACCTAGGACTCAAGAAGTGAGAATACTGCTTCTCTGCGAGTGATATTCCTGCTTCCACATAGAAACCATGGCCATGATGCCCCATGTAGGGCTGCAAGACTCAGCATCAGAGTAGGTCTGCCAACTACTTGCCCACCAAGGACTACCGGTGCCTGAGTGGACCATTGGCATTAGCACTCGCAAAAAAAACTTTCAGCCCCCCACCTGAGCAGAAATCTCAAATGCAGCTCCCACACAGGACACCTGGCAGCTACCCACATGCAGGATCTCCAGCCACCACTCCAGGTGACCCCCGTCAACCAACATGGGGCTCCCCAGCCACTGCCATCTTGGGACTCAGCAATAGCTACCCACTAACTATAGCCTGCCTGCACTGAGGAACTTCACACAGGCTCTGAAGACAGCCACAGCCATGCGCTGCACTCCATAGACCCAGTCTCTGAACTCATCATTCAACACCATCACCCAGCTCCCCTCACCGAACCCAGCACCCCATTGCTGAAAGCAAATGCCTCCATCTTGGGACCCTTTCATCACCATCTTTAGTGGGGGCAACTCCCAGTGTGGAAATTCGGATGGCCAGGAGCCCAGTTCCTAACTCCTCCCTCTCCCCAGAAGCTGCTAACCCAACTTAGTGACTGCCCAACACAAAACAGCTCACAGCAGGGCAGGTGCACAGCTCGCCCAAAGCACCACACACAAGAGCCCCAGACAGAAAAGTCCCTTATTAAGAAGCAGTAAGCAAGAGGGTGAGTGTGATACAGTTTAGAGACTAACAGAGAGACCAGGAACTGGGAGGTCTTTATGTGAGATAAGGAAATAAGCCCAGGTGCCCATATCACAGGAGCAGGCCTCAAAAGAGATCACTGAGTTGCAGTTTCCCTTTGGGGACCCATGGGTACCATACCCCACATCCAGGTGCCCTCCACCCAGGACCAACCCTCCCTCCCTGGTTACCTTTACCATCCTGAGGGCAGACATAGCAGCTGACAACAGTCGACCCCACCTATTGGATGAGAAGTGAAGCAGGAAAGATACCGATCTCCAACCAAAACAATACTTGTTTCTCCCTTTGAGATTTTTTCTTTTTTCTTTCTTCTCCCTCTCTATTCTCCTATCCTCACAACCCCAACATAAGTGAAACCAAGTACTTTGCATGAATTAGGATATTGAGGACTGAGACAATTGAATAGAACATTACAGTAGTGTAATATACTCTTTTTTCTTTTTATTCTCCAATTTTTACTATTTTAATATTTTTTCGTTTTCTTCATATATTTGTGTGTTTGTTTTATCTACTCTGCTGTCTTCCCACTTACTTGTCTCCCCAAAATTACTTCCTCTCTACTCACCTACCACTAACCATCCATTTCTCTTTCACACGTCCTAAAAACAGCATACTACAGGGACCACAGCCACATCAATATTTATTGCAGCACAATTCACAATAACTAAACTGTGGAACCAAACTAGATGCCCTTCAGTAGATGAATGGGGGAAAAATGTGGTATATATACCCAATGGAATATTACTCAGCAATAAAAGAGAATAAAATCATGCCATTTACATGGATGAAGTTGGAGACTATAATGCTAAGTGAAGTTAGCCAATCCCAAGAAATCAAATGTCAAACGTTTTCTCTGATATAAGAAGACTGATTCTTAGTTGGGTTGGGAGGGGGAGCATGGGAGGATTAGAGGAACTCTAGATAGACCAAAGGGGTGAAAGGGGAAGGGAGAGGGCATGAGAGTGAAAAAGATGGTGGCATGAGATAGATATTATTACCCTAAGTACATGTATGAAGACACGAGTGATGTGAATATATTTTGTATACAACCAGAGATAAGAAAAATTGTGCTCTATATGTGTAATATGAGTTGTAATGCATTCTGCTGTCATATATAACAAATTACAATAAAAAATAAAGAAAGAACTGTCTCAAAATCAAAAAAATTTTGAAAAGGGCTGGGGCTGCACCTCATTAGTAGAGCACTTTTGGGTTCAATCTCCAGTATGGTAGGAAGGAAGATAGAGTGAAGGAGAGAAGTACAAAGAGAGTAAGGAAGGAAAGAAAGTAAGACTGCAACTGGATCCACATTGAGAGACATTTCACAAAACAACTTCCCAGTATCCTTCAAATATGTGATTATCATGAAAGATAAACTGTGGAAGCATACTAAAGAAAATTAAAAATATATGACAACCAAATGTAATGTGTGACCCTAGACTGAATCTAGAAAACAGGGAAAGGATATTGCTAGAAGGACATTTTTGAGACAACTCTTGAAATTTGAACATTGGCTCTAGAGTAAATGATAGTATTGTATCCATATTAAAATCTCATGACTGTGATAATTACATGTATTGAAGTATTTGAGGTAAAAGGCCATGATACATAAAACTTTCTCTTGATTGGCCTAAAGTAGAACAAATATGTTGGAGAAGAAAATTGTGTTATTTGGCTTTTTATTACTGTGACCAAAACATCTGACAAGAACAACCTGGAGAAGGAAAAAGGTTATTTTGGCTAACAGTTTCAGAGGTTCAGTCCATGGTGGGTCTACTGCATTGCTCTGGGCCTGAGATGAGGCAGCACACCGTGACAAAGGGTGTTGTGGAGGAAAGGTGCTCAGTTCATGGCAGCCAGGAAGGGGGCAGAGCGGGTGAGGGGAGAAAGCACATGAGGAACCAGAGACATAAAAACATACCCAAGGGCACTTACTTTCTCCAGCCACACTCCATCTGCTTACAGTCATCACTCAGTAATCCATTCAAATTATTAATCCATCCAATGGATTGATCCAATTAGGTTACAGCTCTCATAATTTAATCATTTTTCCTCCAAACACCCGCTTTGAAACAGGAGCTTTGGGGGGAGACATCTCATATCTAAACCATAACAAAAATAAAGTGAGGATTGCCATAGTATATAACAAGAGTTATTTTGAATTGATAGCAGTTGCACAGAATAGAAAGATAGAAAAATCTACCAATGGTAAAGAATAATGAGGCCCTCAAAAAAGATCCTCACATACACATAATTTAGGTATACAATAAAGATGACATTTCCAGTCAATGTAGAAAGGATACCTTTTCATCAAACAGTTCTGTAATAATTGATGAATGTTGATTTAGTATGTAAATAAATACTAACAAATGAAAAACACATAAGCCACTTATAAAAATAATTCAGTAGTTAGCTGATGAAGTTCCTGTCTATGGCCCTCCATTTCCATCTAATCCAAGAAAATTTCTACCCTGTTTAGAACAATACCTAGAAACACATAAGAGACTCACCAAGGATAAGATGCATCAACAAGTTGCATATATTCCTACTGTGGGATACTATGCAAGTAAAGATGATCAGGCTACAGTTACATGCAATAATGGAAATAACTCTCAGGATTATAGTGTTAAGCAAACACCAAATGTTCTGTCTGATATGTGGATGCTAATACACAATGAATTAGACAAAGGGGAATGAAGGGAAGGGAGGAGAAATGGGAAAAGGAAATGTCATATACAACCACAAAATTGTGAAGTTATTCTCCATATATGTACAATATGTCAAAATACACTCTACTGTCATGTATATCTGAAAAGAACAAATTTTTTTGAAAAATAATATGGTATTAGGCAAAAAATTAAAATACATAGAAGAAAAACAAAACCTTGGTTTTATTCTTGTCATAAAAAAGGAAAGAAAGTACAGAAATAGATAAGAAAAGCAAAGGGCCTCCAATATCATTAACAACTTTCTATTTGTCAAACTAGATGGTAGGTACACTATTCCAAAGTATATTTGTGATGCTACTTGCATTTTTTAAAAATATACTTCTATCCACTTGTCATGTTCAGAGCCCAGCTGTGCCAGGGCAGTGGGGTAAATTGCAGGAAAGCCAAAGAAAGTGCCCAGCGAGAGCATGCAAGACTTGTGATTACTTGGGGAAAGTTTACAAGAGACCAATGACTGTCCAAAAAGAGTCCACTGGTGACCTGCTGAACAGATAGCAGAGCCATCCCCCTCAGCATGTTTTGCCAAACATTGTCTCCTCTCCCTCATGGCACTCTGTCCAGTGGTGATACATATCCTCTCCATGGTGCCCTTAGTTGTGCCCAATTACCACTGAGAGGGCTTTGACATGTTAGGCTGGAGAAACAGTGATACTGTCAGCAGCATCTTGCTCAGTTTTCTTATATGACCATTTATCTCAAGGAACACTTGTCCTGGTGTACACACAAGAAACTAGAAACAGATGATGCTAAGTTGCCCTAGTTCCCAGGGTGCATAAGAGAAAGCTAGCATCCTTCAAGACAATATGTATCTGGACTTTCCAGCTCAGGATCACGCTCATTGTTCCCTTAACTTGGCGAGGTTTGGGGGAAGAGGAAGGTATCACTTGGAAACAGTGTTTTACTCTCCTAGTTTTCTTTAAGGATGATACATCACTTAATCATAACAGAAAAGGGGAAAAATAAGGAGGAAACATGTTTCTTTGTTTTGTTTTTATTTTTGTCAGTTCGGGTATCAAACTCAGGGCCTTGTGCATACTGGGCAAGGACTCTACCACCGAGCAACATCTCTAGCCACAGGACTCCGTTTCCAATGATCAGTTCTTGTCAGAGAGAACAACTATGTTTCCGATATTGAGACTCCTGACCAGGATACCTAGACTGTTCCAGATGATACATGTATGCATTTTGCTTCTTAATCTTTCCTAGCAGATCCTCAAAGCACTCCGCCCCCGCCCCAAGAAATGCAAACTGTAACACATAATTTTATAAGATCAGGTCACAGCTTTATTTAAATTATAAAGAGAATGAGAAGACAACACATAACCTTGAAGGAGCCAGCTTGATGTGGCACTTGTCTGGAAGGTCTGATTAAGCCTGCGGATGAATGGGGCTGGGTGAATGTAAAATAACATATTATTCAGGATTATTAGTTAGAAAGATGTGCATTACATCTTCGGATGTGTCGTATTTTTCTTGTGAATGTCTTAGCATTCCAATGAGAATACCAACAGCATGCTGAGTTTTTCAAAGGTGTTCTCTCTTAGAATACTTGTACCCTTTCTTACCTTGTACCTTGTCAATGTCGTTTTTACTTAGGATAGTTTTTCCTCCTGCAAATTAAGATCACCTTCAACCATCCTCTTTATGGACAGTTTCTACACATGAATTGCAGGTTCATGTTCTTTCACCCTTACAAAAACTACTGGAGCCCAAGCTTTTGCAACTTTCCATCCAAGTAATATGAAAACAGCTGTTATTTACTCACTGACTCTCCTCTCATGACTAGGTCACAATGTCATGGTTCATTGATAGTCACTGGCACAATACTAAAAAAAATTTTGTTTGAATACAAATATTTTCATTGCATGAAAATATTATGGATGTTTTAATACAATAAAAATGATTTACTGTATATTTTCTTTTCAGGTCTAAAATACACAGTTTCTACAATACATAAAGAGTTGACATCTATTGGCTCTCCTGATAATATTAAAGATAACATTGAACATGATACCTTAACCTATCATTTTCCATCTGAAGACTAATACCATTTTAATGATAGTAAATAACAACATTTATTTATCATGATTTGAAATCCCAGATATCCAATGTTTTATAGAATGAATGAATGAATGAATGATCAACTAATTGTAGATTTTTTTTAAAAAAATAAGCCTTCTGGGTTGTTTTTTTAAATTTTTTTTAGATGTGAATGGACTTTTATTTTATTCATTTATTTCTACGTGGTGCTGAGAATCGAACCCAGTGCCTCGCACATGCTAGGCAAGCGTTCTCCCACTGAACCACAGCCACAGCCCCTAACTGTCAAATCTTTATGTTAGACATCTTTGGTTTCTATTGCCAAAGCAGTCCTTCTTCTGATAATAACATTCCTAGTGATCATGGGAAACTTTTCCCTTCACACCTTTGTGACTGTGGTTCAGACTTTAGCTGTCTCAAACCTGCCCCCCCGCCAGCTCCTGACCTAAACACATGAAGTTGCCTGGTCGCTTAGCTATGTTTCATCTTTCTTCCATGTTGACTTTTTCAGGAATGGACCAATGACACAGTCCTGCCTGAGAAATAAGCAAGCACAGAACAAAAAAGAGCCAAAATAAGAGAAGGAAGTCACAGCCAAAGTCTTTCTGACATAGTTGAGCCATAAATTTAGCAACGACTGGTGATGATATATTTTGGGGACTTTTCAAAAATGTAAACCAATATATTCTTTTTTAGGTTAGTTTTAGGTTTACTTTGAGTTGTTTCTGATCCTTGCAATAAAAACTTGCTGATTGATGCTTTTCAACTTTTAATCAGCAACTTAGTCTGAAAGAAAAAATAAATTCATAAAGCTCTGTAGAAGTTAACTTATACTAATTTCCATATGCTGATGAAGGATTATATAAGTCCCCTGAGAAGTGGCAGTATGGTTAAAAACCTGGATTCACTGCAGATCTTCACCAGGCATCCAAGCCAAAATAGTAGGCTTGGGTTTGGGGGAAGAGGACAGAACTGTACACACACAGGGAGAGATGCTTAGAAATAGTGGCTGGAAGAAAACCAACCAGGAACTGTCCATGCAAAATTCTCATGGGAGAAGATGAGGACATTAATCTAAAGCAGAAACAACAGAAGCAGGAAGAATATACAATTTATTTCCTTTTAAAAGATGAGTTCACAAGTGGCTGAAAGGATTTAATCATTTGCTTCTTCTCCAGGTTCATCTCCCAGAACCAATCCTCTTGAGCTCCGTAATTCAAGCCACCTCTAGCCACTAGTGAAAAGAGGTCATGTGAATTCTTTCTTCAGCGGAGTCTCTTCCCTTTCCTTCCTTATCTCAGCCTTCAAATGAAGCCTCTTCCTTCCTTTAAAAAGGCTTGGGGGACCCCCTCTCTATCTTACAACCCACCTCCAGCTGGAAGTGGTGGCTCATGCCTACAATCCCAGCAACTTGGGAAACGAAAGCACAAGGATTAAAAATTCAAGGTTATCCTCAACAACTCAGTGAGGCACTGAGGAAGTTAGCAAAACCCTGTCTTAAAATAAAAAATAAAAAGGTCTGAGGATGTAACTCAGTGGTAAAGTACCCCTGGGTCCAATTCTAAGTATCACAAAAAAACAAAGACCCACCTCTATATGAAAACCTGGACTTGACCTCTGAAGAAAACATCTTCCTTATTTTCACACATTTTACTTGTCTATAACACAAACTCCCTTAGCAAAGGGACCTTGTCTAAGTCTCTCTGAAATCCCTGGTGCCCAGCACAATATTTAACCCATAATACAGTCTTCAAACAATATGAATTGATAAAATAATTGGATTTCACAAAGAAAGATTAAAGATGACCAAAACCAATAAGGTACTATAGGTTCTGTGTGTTCAGCAAACCCAAACAGAAGACTAAGCCAAACATCATCAGGCTAAAAGATCAAATAAATTCATCAAGCCTTTACTGTGGACATGGCATTGGAAAGGACATTAACTACACTTTCAAACAGATCACAGTGTGACCCAATGTGAAGCAGAACCTCCTCCCAGTTCCCATTCCCCTCCACCTCATACAGACTCATCCTTCTGCCAGGACAAGAGCCTGTCTCTGAGCCCAATTCATCTTACAAATGTAGCATGTGCTCAGTAATCAGAATGCTTTTGCTTTCTGTGGCTCCTTTATGGGCCTCTTCTGTACTATAAACAGCCTCAAAAAATGACCAAATATCTGCATGTGAGTGTCATTTTGTTATAAGTCGCTGCATGTAGCTGAGTTTTTATTGAATAATTGTTGAGGTCTGTAGACAAGTCAAAATAAAACGTGGTATTTTGCCAGAGAAATGTTAGAGTTCGTAAACAAGTCTGGATGGTGCCTGGCAAAATGCCAGAGTGAGTGGTTTGAGAAGTAACAAAAGCAAGCCATTAAGTGTGGAGATTCCTTATTGGTTTACTGATGTATCTAGTTTATGCTAATTAAGATAAGCTGTGCAAAATGTGTAAATAGCTCTGTTGCCCTAATATAAACGGCTCCTATTCCTGCTGCATCAACGTACACAAGTTA
Organism: Ictidomys tridecemlineatus; assembly: GCF_052094955.1. Lineage (NCBI taxonomy): Eukaryota > Metazoa > Chordata > Mammalia > Rodentia > Sciuridae > Ictidomys > Ictidomys tridecemlineatus. The sequence goes on from NC_135494.1 coordinate 17,987,262, forward strand.
TTCGTCACCCCCCGGTTATTATGCTCTGTAGACAAGTCAAAATATCACGTGTTATTTTGACTTGTCTACAGACCTTAACAAATAATTGTTGTGATTATGATTTGATTTGACATAAGAAAATGATAACTCCCCAGGTTCTTTGAATTTTTCCTAAATTAAAAAAAAATGTATTGTTAAGCACAGATTTAAAAAAAAATTCAGAAAGGGGAGACTAGAGATGCAGCTCAGTGGCACAGTGTTTGATTTGATTCCCAGCATCACCGTAAAGCAAATAAATAGAACAAAATCATACAGGTAAATAAATAAAATAAAATCATACGGGGGAACTGAGGAGCTTATTACAAATATCTAAAGTACAGTAGAACACAAAATTAGTGTGGATCCAGAGTACAAAATTATAATAAATAGGTAGAAGTTAGCAGAAGGCAGATTTTAGCTTAAAAGAAGGAAGATGCATCCTCTAATAAAAGCTGTCCATCAGTGGAGTAGGCTGAATTCCAACACAGACAATTCAGCAAGCATCAAAACCAGAAATATTCCCATAAATCTTTTGTTTTACAGACATAAGATTGTTTTTGGCATTCTGAAAATGTAACAAAGTCGAAGGTCTCCCTTCTGTAGACAAAGAAATTGACAATCTTAAATGTTTTGCCCAAGGTCACATATTGACTAATAAAGTCTGATTTTCTGTTTCTTATGTAACATTCTTTGTTGTCTTAAGAAATAATAAGCGTCCTGCAGTTTCAAGTAGTGTTTTATTGCTATTTAATTCTTGATCTTCTAAGCAAGACTCACTTTTTAAAAAATATATCTGAGAGTTTGCCATCTTGGAAACTTTTAATACATAAGAATTTTAATGGTCTGCAAATTCTGAGGCAAGGGAGTTTAATTAGTTTTAACCAATTTTTCACACACACACACAAAAAGTTAGATATTAATGATTAGCTTGCAAATTGCTAGATCATCTGTATCAAGTGTTAAAAGCGTTAAATGTCAATATGTTATTACAAAGATAGTGGCAGTTGGAGGAATAAATGTCAAATTTCTCATTATTTTTCTTGAGAGTTTCGGTAGTAACCACCAATGGTAGCCATAATTAATAATCCTGTCTTTTTGATAAGAAACAAGTACTTGCATTGAGCCACAAAGTAAAATGAGCTACAGAGTTCCTTCAACTCCTATTATGGTTTATATATGAGGGACTCCCCAAAAGATCATGCGTGGGAGGCAATGCAAGAAAGTTTAGTGGTGAAATGATTGGGTTATGAGAGCATTTACCTAATCAGTGCATTAATCCCTGATAGAGATTAACTGGTTGGGGACTGTCGGCGGGTAGGGTTTGGCTGGAGGAGGTGGGTCACTGGGGACAAGCCTGTGGGGTTTACATTTTATCCTTGGTGAGCTGAGCTCTCTCTCTTTGCTTCCTGGTGCCCTGTCCTGAGCTGCTGTCCTCTGCCACACCCACCATGTTTTTCTGCCTCATCTTTAGCTCACAGCAATGGATTCGGCCATCTAGAGACTGAGAGTTCTAAAACTGTGAGCCCCAAATGTTGGTGTTGTTGAACTTTTTGGTCACAGTAGCAAAAAAGCTGAGTAGAACAACTCCCTAAAGTTACCAAAGCACCCTCCCTTCCATGAAAGGGTCATAATTTCAAATTAAATTAGCATTGCAAATATATGTAGAAGTCAGAGTGACTAAGACTCTCAAAAAATGGGGGAAATAAGTACAGTAATTTGAGGAATAAAATTACAAACAACCAACAAATAATAAATAAAATATATTTTCTTTAGTCATAAGACAAAAATTCTAGTGAGATGTGATTATTTTTACATATCAAGCTGAAATGCTTTTAAAAATATAAGAACTGTGCTGGGAATGATGTAATGGAACTAGAGTTTTGGGTAGCAGCCTCTCAGATGGTCCCCAGTAATTCCTGCTCCTCATATTCATACCTCATGCAATAATTTTTCTTCCCTCAAGTGTGGACTGGACTGAGTAACTCTCTTCTAACAAATAGAATAGAGAAAGGGTATGAAATGTCATATCTAAGACTACTTATAAACAAATTGAGCTTGCCTCTTGCTTGTTCTCTCTCACTCTCCCCAACTCTCTCTGAGAGAAGCCAAAGTCCATATTGTGAGTTTGCCATGTTGTGAGAGACACACGAGACATGGAATGGATATCTCTGGACATGAGCCAGCAAGGACCTGGAGGTCTGCCAACAGCTACCTGGGTGAGTGTGGAAACAAATCCTCTCTCACTGAGCTTTGAGGTAGCATACCATGACCAACATCTTGCCTGCATCTCTGGGAGAGGCCCTGCCTAGGTGAATACGCATTGGTATCTGACCCACAGACACTGGCAGATGATAAATGCTTGCTATTTTAAGTTGCTAAATTTGGGGATAATTTTTTTATACAGCAATAGACAAATAATACTTATTCTCATATACTTCTAGGTTCTGGAAAGAGTGTGACAATATATATCAAGATCTTTTTAAAGAGTTTATTTATTTTTACACCATAGTTCTACATCTAAGATTCGTTTGCAAAGAACGTGTTGTAAATAATTATTTACAAGAAATTCCAAACATGAGTTTGACAGTAAATCTCAAAATCATTACTCATAATGGTTAAAACTTGGAAATAAACCAAATATCCAAAATATAGAAAGACATAAAAATACAAAAAAAAAATTAAAGGCTATTTTTAAAAGAAGATAACTCTGGTAAAGAAAAGTAATAAAGGGCATTTTACCAGGTATTAAGACATTTTAAAGTTGCAGTAGCTATAACAACAAGATATTGGCACACAAATAGATGAATAAATGTACTTGAATAGACACTACAGAGACAGACACAAATATAAATTCATAGATGATAAATGTGACATTCAAAACAAAGAAGAGAAGATAGGTTTTTTAAAATATATAGTCAAATAGATGACCATCTCAAAAATAAAAACACAACACTTTAATAACTAATGTATCCAATTTTAACAAAGTAAAGTTAATATGAAACATAGAGAAAGATTTTATATGTAATCTTGGAAGAAAGAATATATTTCCTCAAAAAAATAAAAAACCTACAGTCCACACAAGCTAATACTAATACTAATAACATAAAAATTTTTAAAATAACTGTTTGTTGTTAGTAGATATACATTAACAACACCCACAACAAAATGGTAGGGGGGGAGTACATTGGAATTAAACAGCTAGTTTACTTCCCTTTTTAAAGGGTCCCCAAAACAAATTTTATAAAGATGATTAAAATATATAAAAATTGTTGACTGGCATAAAGAGTGAATATAGAGAAAATTAAAATAATTCTCCTACATAGCAAAAGATCTGCAAACTCTTCCCTAATGATAAATGCAAATTAAATGATGAAACAAGTATCATTTATGATAAATGACAAGATTCAACGTGTTTGGTAGTCTGAGTGTGGCAGAGCAGTCACTGTCAAATAGTTCAATGGAAGGATTCATTGAGGCAAACTCTCTGAAGAATAATTGGCAATATTTCTTGAACTCACAATGCATAGTCTCTGACTCTACATTCTATTTCTAGAATTATCCTACAGATACACTCACATTTGGATAAAAAATTGTAGATTCAGAGATACTCAGTAACATAGTTTTTAATAGACAACTAGATATCCATAAAAAAACTAGTTAAATACACTAAAGGACTTTAATACAAGGAGATAGTGTATAACCTCTAAAAAGAATAAAGTAGCTCTATATGTACTGATAAGGAGTAATTACAAGATATGCTGGTAAAATCAATGCAGAATTGGGTGAACATGCTATCACTGGTGTTCAAAAAAGTTGTGTGTGATGCACGTACCAGTGTATAATTTAACAGTGATTATAGCATGTATGTGAATAATGTTCATCTCTATATAGTGAAATTACAAATGATTTTTTGTGTTCTCTGTAAACCTTCTTTCAGTTTCTAAACTTTCAGAAATATCCATACATAAAATCTGAAGGAAAAGAAAGAAACACTTTTATAATATTCAGGTAATATTTCTGGGAAACACTATGTTCAATAATGATTTGGGGGTGGGGAGTCCTTGATTTTTTATAAAGGTTCTCATAGCTGAGTATTTTCTTCATGAAAGTCATGAAAAATGAACAATATATTGACTTTCACAAATGTCACAAAAAATTGATAAGGACAGAGAAATGGAAGAAAAGGTATAATCAATCTTCAGGTGCAACAGTTTGCTTTTCTGTTAAGTGTCTTTTCCAAAAGCAATTACTAAAGATGGAGTGAAACCTGCACCAAAAGAAAAACAAACAAGTCAACAGGAGTCTTCCTAGGCCTGCGTAAGTTGAAATAAGTCAGGCTGAGCATGAAATGGTGTCTTCCTTTAGAAAGAGAATGCAGAACGTGAGCAATGTATGTAGCAGTTTCAGGAAAGTCTGGGGCAGAAGCAAAAAGAAAAAAAATCTTTACTCATTAATTTAAACCTGCCCCAAATGTAAACAACCTATTGATTAAGCTACAAAATGAGATGGAATACTATTCTGCAGATTTATAAGGCTATTGAAATATACATAATATTACAGAAACACTCCCAATTTGGTAAGCTGATCTTTATCTTCAGAATCCCATCCACCATCTTGAGGCTTTCTTATAAGGATTCAGAAAAGGAGAGATGGCTTAGAAGAAGTTCTGCATTTTGGGTAATGGCTGAACTGATCGATTTTACTAATGCACAACAAAAAGAGGTGTCATCAGGAGCAGCAGGGTATGATAAGTATTTGATTTAGCACATTGAGGAAGGAATGATAGCTAAATTAAAAGCATTTGACAGAAAGTAGGGGAGAAGGGATTCCTGAAACTATGTTTGGGACTCCAAAATGGTGGTTTCCCAGGGTAACCCCAGCCTACGTGCTTGCTCACCGATGCTGATAGGTGTGAGGAGTGCTCACATTTTGATAGGCGGGTAGAAGGCAGAGTCCCACTTTCCCTGAGGTAAGAAAGGATTGCAATGTCACATCCCAAATTCCCAAGGCTGGAACTAGCAGCCAATGCTTTTTATTTATTTATTTATTTTTTAAATTTTTTTTTAATTTTTTTGTTTTTTTTATTGGTTGTTCACAACATTACAGAGCTCTTGACATATCATATTTCATACATTAGATTAAAGTGGGTTATGAACTCCCAATTTTACCCCAAATGCAGATTGCAGAATCACGTCGGTTATACATCCACAATTTGATTCCAAGTCATGATGATCATCACCCACTGTTGGAGAGCAACTTCTCCATCAATCTAACTCTGAATGATGGCTGTCATGCACATCTAATTTTTCCATAATTCTGATGCCATTGTGTTTCAGACCAATACGTTGCCCTTGTAGCCTAAAGCATGGAAAGTCATCTGAATTTTTCATTAACCAACATTATGTAAACAGTTTCTAAACAAAATTATATCATCATTATCCAAAGAAAATTTTCAGTCATATATTACTGATTAAGCCTAAACAAAAAGTAGCATATGTGAGCAATTAATATTTATAAGCCCATTTTCTGTCAGCTGCAATGTCTGAGCAAAACTATGGGAAAATCAGTATATCATTTTATTTTGAACCATCAAGGAAATAGAATAGCAGATTCTAATAAATGGGAGGAACTTTTAAAGTCATTTAGTCCAGCATCCACTCTAACACCTAAATTGCTATCACAGCACCGCTGACAGGTGGTATTCCAGCATGGCACATCCAGAAAACAAGAATTTATTAGTTAACAAAGAGAGAAGAAAATACAAACCTGCAGATGAGAAGCAAAAGAAATATGGACACATGAAAACAAGTTCTAAGCCCCAGAAAAGGTGTCACCTAAGGTCAAAGTGTGGATGACAATGGAGAGCGGGCATGACTGGAATAGTAAGTTCAGGGGATACCACACGAGAAGTCTTATTCCAATGGTGTGTGACAGAGAATCTCATAAAGTAGATATGACAAACCTGACAGCAGTGAGGGGTTGTCCAAGACACTGAGTCCATTTGGACAAAATCCCTCTCTCAGGTTGACTAAATCAGTCCTTTACATGCTTACTTGCCATCATGTTTCCCTGTGCCTTTCTTTAGCCTGTTCTGTTCACTTTCTCCTGAGAAAGTGAAATTCATGCCCATCAGAGTCCATGGTGGCAAAAGACATCCATGATCTTCGAAGGAACAATACCAGGTCTCCAGGTGGCACTGTTCTAAACAGACCAGAACTCCTTGCAGCAAACACACACAGACATGCACAGTCAGAAAATCTGTGATAACTTGTAGGGGACTAGTAAATGGTCAGAAAACGGAGGTCGAAAAGGGAAGAGGTAGCCATACAGGTGTTTTATAAACCAGAACTTTAGACCTTCCCCATGAGATTCTTGAAATCCTTCTGATAGTACACTGTGGTTGCTTGATTCCTCCATGGTATTCTACTTCCCTGGAGGATGCTTTCTCAACTTTCACCAGGTCAACCAAAGCCACTGACTCACAGTCAGTAGGCCACAGAGCAGTCTTACTGACTGCTGGATGACCGACCCTTCAGAGTCGGTTGGTGTGGTCGATGCTCTCTGGACCTGCATGCAAATTCCAGCTGGGTTGCTTTGCCAAGTGCCAAGAATAAGGCTACTGAACCTCTCTGCACCTCAGCCTTAAAAGCTACAAAACAGAAGCCATAAAACCTCTTGATATGGGGTACTGCCTATTGAATGAAATAATGTTACATATTAAAACAAAATAAATGTTGATTAATCCCCCCATCCTCTATGACAATTTATGGAGATTGGGGGGAAGGGTCCATTTTTAACAATGAAAGAATTTTTACATAGACAATAAATAGTAATCATCTTTTTAAAAGAATTTCTGACAGAAAAGTAGAAATGAAGGAAGATTAAGAAAATGTAAGGGCATGTATAAATTATTGATTCTAGATGACATGCAAGGTAAAGTAATACTAGAACTGACAGACACACCTACAGGGTCCTTCTTATTTTGCCTCAAAGTCTTGTGTGAAATTCAAACAACTAGAGGGGTAATAAAGAAATTGGTGTTAAATTTTTATATCTTAATAAAGATCTGGGACAAAGAATGATCAGCAAGTTAATGAGATTTTTCTAATGCTATTAATCTGAGAAATGCTGCAAATACCAGTAAGCAAAGATAAAAATAAAACACATAGGGAAAAAAAATACATAAGATGATCTTGGAAACACAAGCAAGATAAAGTTATACAAAACTCCGTGTGAAAAATGCTAACTCATTCAACTGAGACACTCACCATGCCCAAGGGACAAGAAGAAATAGGGAACTAATAATGATAAAAAGCACCAAGGGGCAAACAAGAATAGCAAATTAGAAAGAAGTTTATATTACAAGCTTATCCAGGGAAAAGCACGAATATCACTGTTTGGGTATGTGTCCAAAATCTTAATCCACCGAGCAAAGAAATGGTATGAAAAAAATACTGAGATTGCTCTGAGATGATGCTCCAAGTTTGGGGCTTCAGAAAGTGAAGGGAATGTGTGACAAAGAGTAAAATGCTACAAAAAGAGACACTAATTCCCAGAGAGAGAAACGAGGGCAGCTGAGTTGTTTGTAAGCAATGGAACACACACAAAATTAGTTCATAAATATGTGTGAATGATGTATATTACAGGATGGCATTTTGTCTGAATGAAAATTAACAAAGAGGAGAATCTTAGGATGGAGAAATGAAGTAGAATGCCTGGTTAAACTGATGGAGAGGGAAGCCATGAATCTAAAGCTTCCTGAGGAGTAACAGCAGGCCCATCTCTCCAGGCCTTTGGTGCCAGCTGAGACAAAAGGCTAAAGATAGTCCAGCTTTCTTGGTGTGATGAACCAGATGAGGCTGTAGGGCCTTTTAGGCCAATTTATGAGGATGGGTTTATGGTCGGAAGAAACAAATATCCTGCTCTCAGAGGGAGCATCTCTCAAATAATAACAGAGCAAGAATCCTAGTTTCCTACAATTTTTTTCCCCCAGACCAAATCCCAAAACAAATTCTACTTAAATGTGACACTTCCATCAGCAAAGAGGACATGTGACCATAACAGATTTATTCCTGACAAAGGTCAAGTGATATAGGAGAGTTACACGTGATGTGTTCCAGAACTCTAGAATAAGGAAGAGTTACAGTATTGAAAAATGAATTAAGTGCTGACTATCATAATGTCAAAGGTGCCAGAATTACAAAAGTTATGTGTGAGAGTCTTGGGATACAGGGGGAGAAAGGGCAAAGACTCTATTAAGCTTTAGAAGTGAGAGACAGGGTCTCTCTATGGTCATGCAGGACAGATTGAAGTAGAGAAAATTCAATAAATACATGAAGAAGGAAAATAGAAAGGCAAAGGTGAAAGGAGGAAGGATGGAAGAAAGAGGGACCTACACTAGGATTCTATCTATGACATTTACTACCACCTCCCAAAGACTGCAGTGGGTAAAGCTGAGAGTTCTCAACCCAGAGAATCCAATTGTGCTTGAATTCTCTACAGAGCAACAGAACAGTGTAAGGATCTTATAGATATCCTCAAAGGGAAAGGGGGATCAGAGATTTAAGTAGTAAAATCATGCACTTTTTGTTATGTAACCATTTCCACTTCAAGAAAGAGCCTTTGACTTGCTGTTGAGCCCATGTTGAGAATGAATGACTCATCAGAGGAAACCAGGAGACACAGAAATGTTATTAGATTTCAACAACCACAAATACAGATACGCCCAGCAGCACCCCAGCATCAAGCGAGCATGGTACTTATGAAATCAGGTGTAGGTACATCCTGAAGCCATAAGGTGGCTCATCAAAGTCCTGGTGTGTTCACTCCTGAAACCTGAGTCCTAAGGGCTGACTTATGACCTCTCCATCAACAGGCTTGAAGTTGGAGAGAAGTTCTCCATTACTTGCAAATACTTTTATCCAACCTGCTGGCACCCAGAAGTAGGCTACTGAAGTGGGTAAACATTTGAGTAGTCCTTCTTGTGGGCCTATTTGCTTAGAAACACAGACCTAAAATAAAAATTTTTTTATCAGTTCATGGGCAGTGGTTAATGGGCCAGCCAGATTATCAAAAACTTGAAAAGGTCAAATTCCTTCGAGGATTCAGGAAAAGCAAATTTGGGAACAAGCTCTGTAAATGGATGTATCGGAATGGAGTCATAGTATAAGGTTATTTTTGTTCTGTATGAATGATAACCAGACGGCTCTCACGGGAAAGGAGTTTGTATAAACAGGTACTTGATAGTCTCTTTTTCCTTTCACCCATGCTTCCTCATTGGATTCAGGAACAAAGAGGCCACAGAAAAGGAATAGAAATTATGCAAGCATACAGATTGCTCCTCACCAAGACTGTCACTGTTGCATATCTATAGGTGCTACTTGCAATTGCAGATCAACACAAAGCTCTCTATATGGTACCATACCCCAAGGAGACCAGCCAGCCTCCAATGGCTTTAGTTGTAGCTCGTCTAATTGTTTTCTCTGAATGCATATATACCACAATCATGAAACCTATTTTTAATTTGTGGCTACTATAGATTCTTCTGCATGGAATAAGTTTGCATGGAGCTTCATATTCTTTTTTTTTTTTTCATGTTCCATTCTATACCTTCTTGTATGGGTTTCAACTTTTCCACTTTTATCACTCATGATACAGATGTAGTCTTATTTGCACTGTTTTCATAGCATGGTGCTTTATCACTGTTCCTGTGGGGTGCAGTATTTCATGATTTCACCTTTCTCCAATGCAGAGAAGTTAAAAATATATTGTTGGTTCTTGATTTCAAAAATTAAGCCTTCGTTCATTTTCCAACTTTATTGAAAATCCTTCCTAAGTTTCTAAAGTGTTCTCTTAAGGTTATTATTCCTCTTGGAGAAAAGCATTAGATAGACACAAACTCTATTTTTTTTTCTTTTTTTGGTACCAAGGATTGATCCTAAGGGCACTTAACTGACATGTATCCCCAGCCCTTTTTACTTTTTTTTTTTTTTTGAGACAGGGTCTCACTAGATTACTTAGGGCCTCACTAAGTTGCTGTGGCTGAGTCTGAACTTGCTATTCTCCTGCCTCAGCCTCTTGAGCCACTGAGATTACAGGTGTAAACCACCATACCGAGCACAAATCCTAGGTTTTTGAGTATCATTATCTAACAAATTAAAAGAATATGTATATACATGTGTACACATACACACACACACACAAGTAATTTTATATTGGTCATATAATGATATTGTAGATGTATTGGGTTTTGTCACTATAATCAAATCCAACTGTTTCTTGTAATTTTAAATGTAAATACAAGAAAATTTTAATATTACACCTGTGCCTCACATTTTATTTGTATTGGACATTAGGGGATTGCTTTTCAGTTCAAAGTTCAAGCTGCCTTCTCACAGCACCAGAAAAATAAAGTTAAAAAAAAAAAGATTTGTCAGTATATTGTTTACATTCATGGAAAAATGTACATATGATTCATCAATTGATATGACCTTGTATACAAAGATAAATGCAAATGTCCCACTTACTGGGCTAAAACCCACTATTGTAGGATAAACCCTGCCTTAAAATACCTGCTAAGGCTCTGAGTTGAATTCTCATCACCTTATAAGTAAAAGTAAATAAAATGGCTGCAACCAAGAATCTGGAAAAAAAAATTGTATCTCATCTATCATGGAGAGAAAAAATGCTTGTGATTTCCTTGCCCTCACTTATTCTGGATTTAGATCTTTCATCGTTGATCACAATACCTGGTAACTACTTCACCAATCGGCCTACTAAACACTATAATCACCATCATGGTTAAAGCACACACTATTTCTTCTGATTGAGGAAATCACTTTGCAGTGAAAAAAATGTGATAGTAAGTCAATGCCCATGAGATTCCATTTTACCACATATGCTATCACCCGGAAGCAACTAACTTCACAGAGAATGGCCTACTGGTGACCCTGAAGCATTGCCCATGAGATTCCATTTTACCACATATGCTATCACCCGGAAGCAACTAACTTCACAGAGAATGGCCTACTGGTGACCCTGAAGCATTCTCCAATGAGATATAAAATATAGTACTCTGAACCAGAAACCAACATATGTTGCTGTTTCTAGCCTATTCAAAAACATACAGGTCTTTAAACCAATAAGTAGGAGACAGAAACATCTCTTACTACTATTCCTAACGACTCATCTAAAGCATTATTAGCACCCCATTTCCCCAAGGGTCCTTATGTTTCAGAAGAAGCATTCACTAGGCACCTGATGGCACTACTAAATTAGAAGCTGAGATTTATCATTTGGGTTCCCCAGGTAAAAAGCCAAAAAGGTGTTAGGGTGCAGCATAGTGGGAGTGGCCTTGATCATCAAGAGCAAAGCAGAGGTGCTATTCACAATGATCCCTAAAAGACCTTACTATACTTCCATATCTAGTGGTAAAATTCACTGGAAAACAACAGCGGCCATGCACAGATGGGGTTTAAATCTCTTATAAACTGAGACAGAATACTGATAAAGAGTTCTGAATATCTGAAGTGGTGATGTTGCAGGGGACAGATGAAGTAAGACACCAAATAGGAACAGGAAGCAGGATTTTCTAGCTATAGCCAGATTCAGAGGGCAAAACTTTTGCTGTAATCAATCAATCCCCCTGAATCCCGAATTCAGGCAATTTCAGAACTTCATACCCAGCATGTAGGAGGAGAGGCTCAGAAGTTCACAGTCTGCAGAAGTTCACACAAAAGCAGCTTTTTCTTTCACTATTCTGGGCAAGTTAACCCTTCAAGGACAACACCTGAGAAGGGGAGAGCTTCTCCTCTTTCTTTCCTCCCTCTGCCAGCTGTTACCACGGAGCCCAATTGGTAGCTTCTCTTATCTTAGAAATGTAGACATCTCTGTGAAGCCCAGCTCAAGGCCTTGTTAAAGGATCTGTCTTTTTTTTTAATCACACTTTGCATTTGCAAACACACTTCTACAAACTATTATATTGGACAAATGTTGTGGAAAAACTAGTAAAGGGGCATTTAGCACCTGGAGTGCTGATCTCTTCCAGGCCAGTGGCCAAGTAAAATAGAGCAACAAGAAAATAGGAAGTTTAACCTCATTGAACTCCTTTGTAGAGACTCTTCTGCTGATAGTTCTAAAATCAATTATGGTGAAGATTTCTAGAAAAGCTTAGTTAGGATTTTCTGTGGAGAAAGGGTGTCACTATGGCTGAAGACAAAAGAATCATGAAGTAGAAAGTGGAGAAAAAATGATTAATCATAGAAACAAAGACTACAGTGCTTCTTAGCTGATTTTTGTCTTCTATACCTTCTCTTCTTTCCTCTACCTCTTTAAACATGATGTGGTGGTAGTGGTAACCTTCTCCCATGGCTGGATCTGAGGTGGACTGGCACACTGATTGACAGATGAGACGAATTTCACATAACTTCTTCCCTACTGTCCATACATAAGTTTCTTTTCCACCAGAAAATGCATAGAAAGAGAGCAAACCACAATGCTAATGACATTTTAACTTTCAATGAGTTAACTTCAAGTAAGTTCCTTGGGTTATTGCTCATGCCCAGGATGGGGGACATTCCCTTAAGAGTCTTGAATTCCCCTGTAGTAGTTTAGCTTTCTCCCTTTAACAACAAGATGGCCCAGATTCTCCTCACAGGAAGGTGTGAGGTGGGTTTGAAGGGTGCTAGCCTCCCCATGCCCTCTCTCCTATCTAACATTTTGAGTGGTGGTTCAAGAAGAAGGGTATACATAACAGGTTCCAGCTGCAAAATGTTCCTAAGCAGAGCAAGAGTTAGTGCAGGAAGGTCCTTTAAGAGATTCCAGCAGCTCAAGCAAGAAGTGATGGAGGCTGGACTCAGATACAGCAGTAAATTGGCAGATAAAAGGATGGATTGGGTTGATATAGGGAGTTAACCGATCAGAGTTTGTGATTGGTCCGTTGAGGAAGGTGAAGAACACAGATACATTGGAAAGGGACCAAAAAATAAAGAGAACTGTGTTTCAGATAGAAATCATGGCTATTTCTTATGCTCTTCATCCCTCAATGGCCTCAAAAAATCAAATTGATTTTAAGTGATCAAAGTAGAGAATTAAGACTATGATCTCAAAAATATCTGTTCACTGCTTACAGATGCCTAATCTTTTTTTGAAAAGAAAAGGCCAAAGCCCAAGTCATCACTCTCCAATTAGAAATAAAGGGTTTTGTTAGTTTTCTAGGGATACCAAAACAGATTACCACAAACCAGGTAGCTTAAAACAAGTTCACTGACAATTCTAGTGATCAGAAGTCCAAACCAAAGAGTCAGTAGGGCCATGTCCCTCCAAAGTCCTCAAGGGAGAGCCTCTCTTTGCTTCATTGAGGTTCTTGTAGATCTGGCATTCCCTGGCTTCTGGTAAGCTATCCTAATATCCTGAATTAATTATACCTGCAAAGACCCTGTTTCTAAATGAGGTCATGATCACAAGTACCAGGGGTTTAGAACTTAAACGTACCTTTCGGGGAACCACATTTGACATGCAACCTTTTGTCTTGTGGTTGCTAAGTACCCACGAACATCTGAAAATCTGTTCTGGGGAAATATCTACAGATATCTTGAGTTAGAATATAAGCAGTTAACAATCAATAAGGATAAATGGTTGGGGTTACTGGATTTTTCTACACTTTGATGAGGAAGAAGAAGAAATTTAAAAAGGTATTCAACATGGAGGGTCAGGAGGGAGTGACCACTAGGTTTAGGAGAGGAGAGTATGCTAGGGTTTGCAGGCAGAAGACTAGGAAAGCTGCTGAAAGGTTAGAGTAGTGGCTCAAAAAAAAATGTACTCCAACAATTCTTTATTCACCTCAAACTGAGAAGAGACAACACAAGCTGTGAAACAGGTTTTGGGTTGATTGCTTGGATTTGTTATTTGTTAGCTTTTTTTTTTTCTCCCCAGTCAAGTGAAAGTGCATACAAGCAACTTTGTGATTTATAATTGTTTTGTTTTGTATTTTCTCAAACATGGTGATTTCCTTGTAAACGGACATGTTTCCCATGGGCTTTATTAATCGAAGTGCCACTATAACTGCATTTCTGTCATTCTGATTTCTCCCTGTAGTTGCTGCTAAAAGCAACTACGGAATATTCACAGACTTTCTTCACTTATTTTCTGTATTACCCAATAAAGATAACAGAGCCATGTCCTCATCAATGAGACTCCTAAATCTTCATGAGCTATGAACCTATAGATGACTTTTGAGCATCTCTGCCTTTCGGACAATGTGTACTAATTAGACTCAGTTATTTGGAAATCTGGTTGCTCCAACCCTTACCCTCCAGCAGCCAAGACGAGCCTGGGGGCTGGGCTTCCTGAGAGGATGCAAGTTCTTGCTTGGCCCCTTTGATCCTGACCTCATGCTATGCTGAGACTTAATCTCCTGAGCCATTCATTGGGCAAAAGATACACAAATGCTCTCTCAGCCTCTGGAGTCATTTCTCCATGGCCACACCAAAGCTGGCCTTTACTTTAACTTTCTGGACTTATCATCCTCTTTCTGGGGAAAAAAAAAAGTATGTGATCTTGGCCCTTCGTTCACTGAGACCCTCTTACTTCTGCATATTGACCCAGCAGCCACAGGAAGAACATAGGGGTCCCTCCATGATCCTTTATCTACCTCAGGATTTCAGCCAGGGCTACTGAGCATTGAGGTTTACGTTGCAGGACTGTGTAAAGACACTATGCTGGAGCCCATATTGTTTGACAGACATGTGATCATTTAATTTGGTACAAGAATAAGCGTTTTATGAGTTACCAATTTATTGTATGTGCTTTATGGAGGCAGGGGGCAAAACTCAAAATCTGGCACTCAAAATCTGAGATTATCTGAATTACTTAGAATGAGCATAATTTTCTAAAGTAAATTTTAAATTTATTTAATGAAAAACATTATTAATAACACAGACGAAATACATCTGTGTAGTTCTTACTGGACTGAGATTCAGGAAGCACCATATCATACACCAGGCACCACCACAGAATTCAGGGATTTGGGGGGCACCCCAGAGCACAGGGCTCCCCTTCTTCAGTCTCCAAACTCCCTGACGAATGGACTCCACTCTGAGTTCATTCTCTGCCAATGTAGGAGAAATGCTAGAGGAGAGAGTTTTCCATCACAGGCCAGTCTTTATTGAAGGAGGACTTGCAGAGGTTCTCTTGATGAAAAAAATAAGTAAACAAGCCAAAGTTCCCTAAAGCAAGAGCCACAGTTGACAAAAACCAGGTCTTAAGGACAAACAGCAAAAAATTTTATTTCAGAACTTGTAATTTTAGAGAGTAACAATAACAAGCCAGTAACTGGAATTCAGTGTCTTGCTTCTGAACACTTAAACAATATTCAGTGCCCAGCTACTCAGGAAAGGAATAGCCTTTTGTTCTTTTCTCTCACATCTCTGTTATATTTTTCCTGAATCCTATGGGTCATACATGCTGTTGCTCAGGTGCTCCAAAGAGAACAAGAACAATTGGCTCCTTCCTGGACTGTCCCCAGCAAGCTCACAGGCACAAGGCTGCTCTCAACACTAGGTCTCTCCATCCTGATGTCAGTGTGAGCTTCTTTACTCACTTACATCCACTGGAGAACTTCTGATGGATTTTTGTTTCCCAAATGGCAAAACGATTGTTCACTGGGGACTTAAATGTGTATCATTTACCAGACATGGCTAAGCAGTCCCCTCCTCGCTAAGAGGTATTTGGTACAGATCAAGCATTGGCGTAAAAATGACTTGGAGCTGAGCAGCCACTAACCATTGGGGAATGTTCTTGTTCTTGCCTTCCTGGCAAATTTCTTTGTAATTTCCAAGAAACAATATATATGTCCTATGACACCTTGTCAAACTCATGAAACTATTTGCTTATAAGTCAGTCTTTCCCAACAACATGTGAGTTCCACAAGATCAAGAACTTTGTAGTGTAATTTTTGGAAGTATTTTAGATGTGCCTAGGTAAAATAAGAAAAAAGAGGCCAAGGATGGAGTTCAATTAGACTTAGGAATGGGGTGGACCAAAGAGCCATGAGTTGGGAAAAACAATCACTCTCAGTGCCAAGGGATCTATTAAACACTTACATAAGGGGCTGTACAAAGAAGTTCATCTTCCCTAAGAAGGTAGCAGTTCAGTCCTTCAGACACTCATTTGAACACTAAATGATGCTTTATAGAATGTTCACTAATGAAAATTACTTCAAAATGTGCTCAATGGAATATCAGGAAACTTCTAAAGTATTCTTTCATTAACTCATTTAATATTTGATTATGTATCTACTCTGGGTTCTCTTCTAGATGCTACAAATAGAGGTGACTGACAAGGTCTTTGCTGCCTTAGCATTTACGTGATCTTGAGAACAGCTAGGGCAGACATCCAAAATTAGAGTGAAGATTTGGGGGAGCAGCGTACCTACAGTAGGACACAACTGTAATCTTAGCAACTCGGGAAACTGGGCAGGAGGATCACAAGGCCAGCCTCAGTAACTCAGGGTAGACCCTCAGTCATTTAGTCAGACCCTGTCTCAAAATAAAAATGAAAAGGGCTGGGGTTATAGCTCAGTGATAGAGCACACCTGGGTTCCATCCCAAGTTCAAAAAGAGAAAATGGGAGAAGGCTTGGGGTAGAAGGAAGGAAAGGGAAATAATCGATGGCCATAAATGCTATACAGAGATTTGAAATAGAAGACACCAAAGGGGATGATTAGTAGGTATTTTACTTGGATCATCAAAGAGGGTCTCTCTTAGGTCTGATTGACCATAGGGAGCCAAAGAGATCTGGTCATGGGATAAAAGCATTCCAGATGGAGGAAATATGTAGCACAAGACTAATTCCTAAAATTAAACAAATAAATAAAAAGAAAACACATGCCCAGAAAAAACACACACACACACACACACACATTTAGACATGACTTCAATAACTCTGATTTCAGGCTTCATTTGGAATTCCAGAATGAATCTCTCGTTACTAAGTGACATAAAAAGTCTAATTGAAAATAATTCTGAAATAAGTTTAAAAATACTAAAAATAACATAGACAGGATAAAATATTGCTATCTTGAAAGGAAATCCAAACTTACACTTTTGAATGTTCATTTCTACACCATTCTCTTAATATTCAACTTTGCTAAAATAAAGTTGAAATTTTCTTTTGGACTGATTACTGCCAAGTCATAGAAATCTCGATCCAAAACTAAAGTGAAACCATCAGAAATCCTAGCCAAGTCTGTCAAACCTTGGGTTTTCTTCAAGGACGAGGACATCTGTGGAGGTTATAGTATCTCATCAATCAACACAACATCTATCAGGCTAAAAAAAATCATGATCAGTTTTCCAATTCCATAAACAGACCATGAGAGTCCCTGAATGGCCAAGGAACATGGTCAACTTACTTCGCTGATTAAGGAATGGGCAAAACCCAGAAGAGAACCCAGGCACTCAGCCACAACCCTTCATTTTGCCCCGTGTACCCAGGCATCTGTTGTAAATGTAAATGAGATTGTGTTAGAGGGAACTCCAGGCCATTCCTCGCTTTGTTCTAAACAAGACTTCATACTAATGAGATGAGAATGCGGAGAACTGGGCCTGTGTTATCCTTTCACTGTTCCAGATACATCAGTGCAATCAGACCAGCAAAAACAAAATGGCCACAGGGTCTATAGATCTCAGTTTCCTCTGTTTCTCACAACTTCCATCCATAGAAGTCATTGTCCTGAAACTGCAGGAAAACAGGATCCAATTAACATCAAAGGAACCTGAATTAGTAAACACAAATTGCTGGGCCATCTTACAAATGAGCTCTATGTCAGGCCACTGAGCAGTGGTAGAATCGGGAGCATAAACCAGGAAACCAGAGGTAAAAAAAAAATCAAAAAGCAAAGAAGATAACAACTTGGAAATTAGTTAAACCTGAGTTTTACCTGAGTTTAGAAGCTCAGGTAAAAATGCTGAGAGTATAACCATATGTCTACAGAAACATAGGTCCCAATAGTCAAAATAAGAACATGAGTCAAACGCTGCTGATTAGCCAGGAACTGAGGACCACACAGATGGTGGAGTTTTAGGAATCAGAAGAGCAGACCCTAGAATCAGCAGCAAGGAAACAGAAACGGAGGTGATAGTTATCCAGTTTCTTAATTATGCCCCATAGGAACCCTTGTCTCATTGTTTATCTTTTATTTTAAAATAACTTGAGAATTTTATTTATTTATTTATTTATTTATTTTTGCTAAAAGGTGATAAAATGAACACATACTTATTTAGTTCCTGTCTCAGAAACTCACTGAAATGGACAATAACAATAATGAAAAACAGAGCCTGAAAATTGTGAAACTAGAGAATGGTGAAAAAAAAATCTTTAAAGAGTTCATAGTAAAAGTCTGTGTAAGGAAATTCACACCAAGTTAAAAAAGGATGCATAGTAGAAATCCATGCCTGACTCCACACCCTTAAGAATAATGCAGATTTCTCTTTAAAAGCAAAAAATAAGATTCCAACAGTACCCCCATTGAAAACCCTGTATTTGAAAAATGGGGTCAGATCAGAGTTGTGAGCATCAGTAAGAGCTACAAATATTAACTCAACAAGTAATTATTGAACAACTACTATATGCTAGAGTAAAAGAGCTGAGAATGCATTATTTTATACTTTTTTTCTACTCAATTATCTGTTCATGAAAAAATTAGCTGAAGATGTATAATACATAGAAGCCAAAAAATCTATTTAACTAGACTAAATTAACTTTCTTTAAGTCAGCAAACAAAAAAACTTGACAGTTTCAAGATTTCCCACTCACCCAGCCTCCTGCCAGAGTGAACAGCTGACCAACATGGCACATGAGCAGAAGCTGAGGGTTCGGTCCTGGACATATGATTGGGCAGGTGAAGCAGCACAGAATGTGAAGAGGATACTTCTGAAGCAAGACTTCTTATTTTATCCCTTTGTCCCTCAAACAAATAGAGCACTGAAGAGTTTATTCTACCTCCAAGTCCAGTTAGCACCATTTTAAAGCTGCTAAATAAATTGAAAGAAGAATTAGAAGTGAAAGGTAATCCTACTATCCACCTCCTGAGTAAACAACAGGCGAGAGAGAACCGCCCAACACAGAGAATATTGAATGTTAAATTTTAAACATGGCACCTGTGAAAACTTCATATTAAAATACCAAAACCAAAACAAAATCAAGGAAAAAAAACAGAAAGAAAGAAAGAAGACGGAAAAAAATGGAATTTTAAAAATAAAATGTGCTATATATTTCTGAAAAGTTAGAAGAAAGGATTTTGAATATTTTCACCAAACAGAAATGATAGGTATTTGATGAAATAGACATGACTACCCTGATTTGAATATTACACCATGTATACATGTATCAAAACATCACATGGTATTAAATAAATATGTATAATTTTTACATGTTAATTAAAGAATAAATTGAATTTTTTTAAATGATTTCTTTCTCTACAGGAAAAAAAGGAGGAAGAGCAATGAAGAATCTACTTTGGAAGAACAAGAATAGTTTATTCCAAGTAACAGTTCTTTAAAGTACAGAAAACATCTCTACATAGATCTTTTCAAAGTCTTAAAAATCAAAGATGATTTGGACTTTACAAAAAAGGAAATCAAAGAAAAGGCTCATGGGTGCAGCTAAGATATAATACCATAGAAAAGAAAGAAAAGGAATAATAAGATGAATAAAAACATTACATGGTACAAACTGTAGTGGAGCAGTAAGAAGGAAAATCAATATTGGTGAAAACAGGTGGAGATACAGAGGACTGGGAAGGGGAAGAACACAGAATGCAAAGGAAAAGACAAATGTACAAAAATGATCAGAGATAAAAGAGAGACTGAAACTGCTGTGGGACAGAGGATGTTGGGAACATGAAGTTGAAACAATAATTCTATCAAACGGGCCACTATGCTGACCCCCACATGCTTTCTTCTCCAAGAAGCAATTCACCTGCAGCCCTATCTGGTCTTAGTGGACAGGTGATATCACATTCCTCAGCAAACTACCTGTTCACTACAGGAGAAAAGCATAGGCCAAAATAATGTTAATAAGGGGAACCCAAGTTACCCCAAAGGAGGAGACTTCTGTAACTAGATCCTGAAACTCTGGGAGATAAGGATAGTTCCTCCTAACCATAAAATCTTTAAGAATTCAATTAGAACCAGTCAGCAGGAGCTAAGGTGACCTAGAGTGGCCATGACAGTGGGGACTCAGTCAAAAGTCTCTGGAAAATTCTCTGGGATCCCTAACAAAACTGGAGTGCAGGAGAGGTACATTGTCCCTCTCCTTTCTGAGAGGAGCCACTCTTTCCCTTGAGAGTGTCCTCTTCCCCTTTTCTTATCCCTTCAAAAAACTCATTCCAGTTACTCTGAACAACATGGCGCCCACTTGATGGTAAGAATTGAGGTTTCAAGGGGGGTCTTCTCATTGACTCAGTTTCTCGGAAGGCCTCAGCTCCATAACAAAACAAAGGTAATGGAGATCCAACATCTGAATTATAATCCTGAAGAAAAATCAGTATAAGTGAAGCAGAAAAATAAATAAGACAGGAATGGACAAAGGGAAAGGACTAAATATACACAAGTAAAATTTATTACCAAGCCATTGAAATGAAAGCATAATGAAGCTATGAAACTTCAAAGAAAAAAGTCCATAAGTAATTTTGCAGAAGACACGGAGAATCTACAAAAGAAAAAAACTAAACTTATGTTTTTTTAGCAATATTAAATGTCAGAAGACAATTGGAATAATGTCTATAGATGGGGGGAAATTGTTATTATCTTTGTTAATTGAATGATTAAGCTTTTGTGGTCTATGCTGTAATCAATTTTTATAAAATCCATGAGTTCCTTTAAAAAAAATTTTTTTGTAAGTGCTCTGTAAAGGTATCCGTGGCACATTCTTTAATTACTGTACAGTACATAGAAAAGGAAACCTCAATTTACTCTTTAATGGAAATGGCACAAATTTTCTGATCACAGTGCAATAGAATTTGAAATCCATAACCGAAGTGGAAATTTAAAATTTAGATACTTGAATTGTTTTGTTTCTTTGTTGTTGTTGTTTGGGGTGCTGGGGATTGAACCCTAGACCTTGTGTATGCTAGGCAAGTTCCACCACTGAGCTACCCCCCAGCCCCAAAATTAACCTTTTTTAAGACAAATTCTTCTGTTCGATTCTTGGATCCAAGAGTAAATCAAAAGGCATCAGCAGAGAATTAGAACCAACAAACATGAATGTAACACTTACCAAAACCTATGGGAGAAATTGACGCTATGCCATAGAAAAAAATCTATGACTTGAAACTTACATTACCTGACAAAAATAAATAGGCAGCCATTAAATTTTAATTGGGAAAATAACAAAATATACCTAAAGACAAATAAATTAAACATGGCTAGATGCAGGCAATAACATGAATGAATTTCAGCTAAAGAAACCAGACCTCCCCCTTCACAGTGTAATATCCACTAACTATAAGTTCAAGAAGAGTCCATCCCAACTTAATGGCAGCAGGGATCAGCAGGGTGATTACCTCTTGGGGTGGAACAGTTTGGGTTCATGCGGAAGAAGCAGGAAGCAACTTTCAGGACAGTGAACAGTTCTATTACCTCATCCAGGTGGTGTACACAAAAGTTAAAATCCACTAGGTTGTGCCCTGAAAAGAATGAATCCTGTGTTAATAAGTAATACTGAAACTTTAGAAAATTTTTCATTTAAAAATAATAATTAGTGAATTAGAGAAAAAAATGGTAAAATTGATAAATATAATAACTAGTTCTATGGGGAGAGGGTAAATATATGAACTAGGTAAATCACTAGTTTTGAAAAGGGAGAAAAACATAAATACAAAAATTTAGCAATAAGAAAAGGAAAGGCCTGGAGTTGGGCTTAGCGGTAGAGTGCTTGCCTAGCACAGGTGAGGCACTGGGTTCGATCCTCGACACCACATAAAAATAAATAAATAAAGTAAAGGTATTATGTCCATCTACAACTAGAAAAAAAAATTTTAAAAGAAAGTAATAGCTAACATTTTAAAAAGCAAAATAATGTTAAAAAATGCTATGTATATTTTGTTTCTAAAAATGTCGAAACCCTCAATCAATAGAAAACCTAGGCAAAGCAAAAGAAATGTTTTCTAAGAGCTAATCCTCACAAAAATCACAGACATACAACAATTTTGTGAATGAAATATTTCAGACTTTCAGGCTAATATGAAGGGTAACTAAGGCTTCCAGATTTAGCAAATAAAATAATAGCAGGCCCAATTGTATTTGAACACACTTATACTAAAAAAATTATTCATTGTATTCATTGTTTATCTGAAATTCAAATTTAAGAGGGCACCATATATTTTATGTCTACCTAGATGCAGAAAATGGCCTTATTACTTCTCCTTGGTGACTAGAGACAGTGACCATAGCTTTGAGGAAAAGATGGATGAGTGAAAATGAAGTGGATATAGAGACCCCTCCTATTTCACCACTGTGACTAAAAAATCTGACCAGAACAATTTGGGGGGAAGAAAGGTTTATTTGAGGGCTCACTGTTCCAGAGACCTCAGTCCACAGACATCTGTCTCACATTCCTCAAGGCTCAAGATGAGGCAGGATATCGTGGTGGAAGAGTGTGGCAGAGGGAAGCAGCTCACATAATTATCAGAAGCAAAGAGAGAGACTCTACTCTCCAGATATAAAATATATACCCCATAGCCACACCCCCAAGAACTACTTCCTCCTGCCACACCCCACCTGCCTCCAGTCCCCACTCCGTTAATCCCATTAGGGATTAGTTCACTGATTAGATTAGGGCTGTGGCCTGATCATTTCTCCTCCAAATTTTATTGCATTGTCTCACACGTGAGCTTTTGGGGGACACCATATCTAAACTGTAACAATTCCTTTGTCACAGAAACTCCATAGTATCATTAAAAACTAATGATGAAATGAAAAGAAATTATAAAACAGCCTGGCCTTAGACTCCTCCACAGAAATATCCACTGCCAAAAGATGACACTAACAAGACAGGCAAAGTTCTGAGGGAATATGTACATCAAGAACCTACTCAGGAAAGAGTTGGTTCCTATTACAATGTTTTCAGCATGAACAAACCCAGGGAGGGCAGTAAGGTGCCCCCAAGGACTTTCTTGCAAATTTGACTGGATAGTGGAAGCAAAGCAATTGAAAAAAAATAATGAAGTTTCCTTAAAAGAATCACTGATAAGTACTGAAGACTTTAAATTATGGTAAAACTGGAAATTACAGAAAGTAAGAAAATAAATATGAACTTAAAATCACATAAAACTAATAAAACTGAGATGAAGAGAGAAATTATTAAAACTTCATCAATAAATTTTAGATAAAAGTCAAGTCAAAGCAAATATAATAAATCAAATTATTTTCTTTTCATGGTATAATTTTTCTTAAACTATAGAAGCATCTTTTAGAAATGAATATTTCATGATAAATTTTTTTTCTAGATTCCTGAGGTGTCTTCAGTTTTAGTTATTTCAATTATTTGTTTCCATTCTGGTAAAATGTAATCCATAAAAAATTAAAACTGTTTAATTATGATCACGTTTCCAAAATTAATTTCATCTAAGTTTTATTTGTTCATTCAATAAATGTCATCATTTGAACACCTCCAATGTTCCACGAATCCTGCTTTTTGTATGCAAAAACACAGACATACACACACAGACACACACACACATACACACACACACAAGTGATAAAGAGATAAGTGGTGTATATCCATCTAATGTTAATGATGCTTTCTTTAGAATGATAGAATTTGGAGTGAGTCTCTGCTCTCTCCTTCCTTTCAAAAAGCTTGAATCACTTATAAGAAATAGGAATTATTTTACAAAACAATGTTACCAAGAAACATGGAAAAGGCTGGAAATTTAATTTTTAAAGGTCACATATCAAAACCTGTCAAAGAGTGCACCAAAAAGAACTAATATGCAAATCTCATTTGTGAATAGTGGACAAATCCTCAGTGAAAAGAAAAATTAATAGAGTTACACAGTACAGTGACAGATTAACACACTATAACAAAACAGGTTTATTCCAAGAGTGACAAAAATAGACACTTCATGTTAATAGATTCATTGCTGTAAGTTTAAATGAGATAAAGCATATAATTTTCATATTAGATACTAAAAGCATATTATAGAATACATCATTCATCCTAAATGTTAATCAATAATAGGTCAGTAACTTTTCCAAACTAATAAAGCCAAAGGAAAATCAAGTGAGTATGAAGCTCCAAAATCCAAGTGAAGAAATTCAAGGAGAAAATGGTCCACAGTATATATTCTAATATGCTTGAATGTTGGTTCCATGGAGGAGAAAAAATTGCTGTTGCCAAGAGAGGAGAAAAATCATAGCAGCATGGCCTTGGGAAGCAACAGGGAAGACGGTCCTAGGAAGAGCATAGACAATTCATCTTTGTAAAAAGAGCAAGAACATATCACAAAAGCACAGAAACAAAGGGGTTGAAAGAGGGAGTTCTGTGCTCTTTTAGCTTTTCAATGAGCAAGAATCAACAAAATCAGTGAAACTAACAAGAAGGGAGGATAAAAAGGGGTATATAACCATTGTGTTAGTCAGCTTTCTGTTGCTGTGACAAAATACCTGAGAAAATCAACACAGAAGAGGAAAACAATATTTTGGTTCACAGTTGCAGAGGTTTCAATCCAAGTTGGCTGATTTCATTGCTTTGGGCCTGAGGTAAGGTAAATATCATGGTGGAAGGATGCGATGGAGGAAAGCTGTCACCTCATGACAGCCAGGAAGAGAGAGAGAAAGAGAGAAAAGAAACGGTCTTGGTAAAAAATATACCCTTCAAGGTCAAGATCCATGACTACTTCCTCCAACTAGGCTCTACCTCCTAAAGGTTGCACCTCCTCCTAGTAGCACCACAGATGGCAATCAAGACGTTAGCACATGGCCTGTGGAGGACATTTCATACCTAAAACATAACATCCATCCTTTAGGATCATGGAAGAGTGATCAAGGAAAAAGGGAAATAATAAATAATTTGTAGGGCTCTGCTGAGTGCCCCCTTGGGACATATGATCATAAATTCAAAGAGCAGCCACCATAATCCGGTGATTCACCACAAGTATATTCATCCCAGGGGCAGAGGCAGAAGGGTGGATTCCAGTAGGACAAGGGCTGTTCTAGAAAAGTACAGCAGAGGAAGGAAGAAGTCGAGGTGTAAAGGGACACACTCACAAACACTAGGGTGGGGCAAGAGTCGAGGGGAGACTGGTGAAGGTAAAAGATGGTGAAATTTTCTGCAACTAATGGATAAAAGGTTCTAATATGGTTACAAATGGTTGAAACCGGAATATTAGAATTAGACAGGAAAGAGAAGAAGGTGAAAGGTCAGAGATTGGGACATTAAAAGTGCAGGTTCTGAAGATAAGAATATAGGAGTGGAGACAAAAGATCATTAGAAATAAGGAAGGTAAGGTACTAAGAGGCCAGCATGATCATCTTCTCTTTCACACAAAATGCAAAGTCTTTGCTGACTGACAAGGCGCTACACGTTCTGCACAGACCCCACCCCCATTAACTCAGACCTTTTCTCCTACTACCCTTCCTCCCATCACTCTCTGAGCCAGGCTTAGCTCCCTACTCTTCCTTCAGCTCACCAGTGACATTCACAGCTCACATTCCTTTGCATCTGCTACCTTGGCCCAGAATGTTTTTCCCATGTGAACATCTCATGGCGAAATGTCACCTTCTCATTGAAAATTGCACTACCCACCACATCCCAACACTTCCTATCCCCCTTCCCTGCTGTCTTTTACCACAATCTAACATGCACACTATACTTACAGTGGTTCACTATCTCTCCAAGTAGGCCATAAGCTCCATGTGAGCAATGTTCTTTATCTCTTTCCTTTACTGCTACATTCCCAGAAATGATAAGAACATTTAGCACACAGTAGGTGATCAGTGAATATTTGTTGAGCAACTGAGAGAGAGAGAGATCGGTAAGTAAAAGAGTGAAGGGAGAAATTCACAAAGGTTTTAGGACTTTTAGGGAAGGCCTAGTTTAAATCAAGAGTAATACTACATCCTTTTAATGCAACATTTCTTTTTATGTAAAAATGTAACATCTATTAAAATGTCCTGTTTTTAGCCAAAAAAAAAAAGTGATGATTAAAAGTAAAGAAACTCATAGGTGACATACAAAACTTCCCCAGGAAGGTTTAATTTTAGCTTTTTCACTCTCCTTTCTCATCCAACTCTCTGAGCAGCTCCTTAAAAATAACTCTCCCAAGAATCTTGTGTAGTTTTAAATGAAGCACACATGCACCAATGAGAATCAGGACTGCAAGCAAAATCTACTTAGAAATTTTTGTGGCAGTTGCTAAAACATACTTACAAAATCATTTTTAAAAATTCAAGGTTTCATTCAAGTCATCCAGTCTAGTTAGAAGCACCAGAAACTCTCAAAAATAGATTTGTGAGATTAACTAAAATGGATTTTTTTTAAAACTCAGGGCCCATTCAAGTAATACCAAAAAAAAAAATGTAGTAGACTCATGGACAAGAGAACATGGGTTCCAAAATGAAGTTTAATGCCACTTGCTTTCTGTTATTCTTGAAGCTGCATGTACACTAAGGCTGATTCTGATGCGTCAGAACCTCAACTAGGCTGTTTCTTCAGCAGAATAAATAACCTGTGGGCTTTTCAGGCAAGGGAGTGATACACAACAGCTAAAAATGAAATATCTAAAAAGCCCAAGCACAATTTTTCTCTTCTCAATCTCTTCCTCTTCTCCTTCTCTCATCTCCCCTGCTCATTTGTCACCCTAGGCCTGGAACCCTCAGTGGAGAGCCCCTGTGCAGGGAAGCCTCAGCATTAGCTTGTGGGTTGGAGAGAAGCAGTGGTTCTGAGCAGCATACAGACATCACCAAGCCCTGAGCCCACTCACCTGGGAAATCAGCAGATCCTCCAGGAAGACAGAAGTTCTAGTTATAACCAAAACAGAAACAGGCATAAAATGAAATCTCCCAACTCAAGGACCATGTAACCTGCTGATACTCACACTAAGCAATCAATGAGAAAGCTATTGCCCTTCAGTTATTTGTAACAGTTCATTGATTTCAAGCAACTGAAACTGAGTTCTAGCCAAAAAAAAAAAAACTATTCCACGTGAACTTGGGAAGGACAGAAAATACAGTAGCCCCAGGTACTGTTATTAAAATCTTTAAATAGTCTCTATAAGGCATAACAACCTCTTTCCAATAGTGTGTCCCTTCATTCAAAACACAAGCTTCCTTGGAGACTGAATCAGCTTCTTTTAGCTTGAATCACGGAGACACCTGCAGGTCACATATGTGGAAGTCATTGTGATTGACAATTCCACTGGAATGCCTGGAAGAAAGAAGTGTTGATCCCCAAAGGAAAAATGAGAAACTGATTTTTTTTTCTTAAAAACAGTGGTGTTTTACAACCCCTGTGATATGAGCAGACTACCCAAAGGTTTCAGAATACGAAGACCAAGAGATTTTGTGGCTAGACCCCTGGGGGAATATACATACTAGGGGAAGTAATTACCAAGAAACGGTGCCCCCGGGAGCCCATCAGAACAAAATAGTACCATCTCATCATAATACAGGTGACTTGGTAGACACAGCATGACATGAACTAGGTGGTGGCAGAGGGAGGAAAAAGCTAACTTGTGAGAATACGAAGACTTAATCTGAGAACTCCAAAACTATCTAAAATGTGGAAAGCCTGAAAAATGAGATGAGGTTCACCTGTCAGTCAGGGTAGAGCACCATGTTCAAGAAATTCAGGAAATAATGTAGAGGTGCTAATAGAAGAAAAAGTTGGCCCAAATCTACATCATGTCAGCTTTGGAACCAACTTCCTTAACAAGACTCCTAAAACGTAAGCAGTAAAATCAAGAATCAACAAATGGGATGGATTTAAACTAAAAAGCTTCTTCACAGCAAAGGAAATAATCAAGAATGTGAAGAAAGAGCCTACAGAATGGGAGAGAAAAATCTTTGCCACCTATACCTCAAATACAACATTAATCTCCAGGGTATATAAAGAACTCAAAAAAACTTCAAACCAAAAAAATAAATAAATAAATAAATAACCCAATTAATAAATGGGCAAAGGAACTGGACACTTCACAGAAGAAGAAATACAATTGGTCACCAAATATATGAAAAAATGTTCAAGGTCTCTATCAGTTAGAGAAATGCCAATTAAAACTACACTGACATTTTATCTCAGTCCAATCAGAATAACAATTATCAAGAATACAAGTAACAATAAATATTGGTAAGAATGTGGGGGGAAGGCACACTCATACATTGCTGGTGGGACTGAAAATTGGTACAACCACTCTGAAAAGCAGTATGGAGATTCCTCAGAAAACTTGGAATGGAACTACCAATGACCTAGTTAACCCATTCCTTGGTTTATAGCCAGAGAACTTAAGATCGGCATACTACAAGTGACACAGCCACATCAATGTTTATAGCACCTCAATTCACAATAGCTTAACTATGGAACCAGACTAGATGTCCTTCAACAGATAAACGGTTAAAGAAAATGTGGTGTATACATACACAATAAAATCTTTTTCAACCATAAAGAAGAATTAAATTATGGCATTTGCTGGTAAATGGATGGAAATGGAAAATATCATGCTAAGTGAAACAAGCCAATCCCAAAGAACCAAAGGCCAAATGTTCTCTCTGACCTGCAGATGCTGACTCACAACAAGAGAGGATAGGGAGGGAAAAAATATAAGTACCTTGGATTAGACAAAGGGAAATGAAGGCAAAGGAGGGGAAATGGGAATAGGAAAGATAGTAGAATGAATCAGACATTACCTCCTATGTGCATATATGAATACATAACCAATATAATTCTCCATCATGTACAACCAAAAGAATAAGAAATTATACTCCATATAGGTATAATATGTCAAAATACATTCTACTGTT
This sequence comes from Ictidomys tridecemlineatus, assembly GCF_052094955.1. Taxonomy (NCBI): domain Eukaryota; kingdom Metazoa; phylum Chordata; class Mammalia; order Rodentia; family Sciuridae; genus Ictidomys; species Ictidomys tridecemlineatus. The sequence goes on from NC_135494.1 coordinate 18,016,298, forward strand.
ATGTATAACTAATAAAAACAAATTTTAAGATATTTTAAAAATAATGTTGAGGTGCATTTGACTGGGAAACTTCAAGTCACTCATAGAATTGGGGGTGTGTTTTGGTTTTGGTTTTGGTTCTTTGAGAACAGAGAGAAAAGGGAATTTGATCTCAGCTTTGCTCTTTCTTAACTGTGGCTCCTAAAATGAGGTGCTGCTGCGAATAACAAGGGGTGAGAGATCCAAGATGGTGGAATACAGAGCAGTTCCTACCGCTCTGTGTCATGAAATCAAGAAAGCAGACAAGCAGCTTCTCCACAAGGTGGGTGAACAAAAAGAAGAGGGGGGTACTTTACTGGAACCTAAAATTGGACATTCAAAGCAGAGCAGGGCATAGAAGGTTGGTTGTGATAAAATAAGGAAAAAATCTGCAGCGGCAGAGCCACTGCCACACTCAGGCCAAAAGCTCCAGCCAGAGAGGGCCCTCCATGAGCATAGAAGAGGGATGGGAAATTAAAGTAACCCACATTTTAGGGAGTCCTGAGGTGTAGCTGGGTATGGAATGTTCAGAGTCCAAGGACATTGCCTGACAAACCTGAAGGAGGCGCACAATATCCACAATATCCTTGTGTGAGGAAAGAAGCTGCTCTCCAGGAAGCACTCGGAGAACCAGGGAAGAAGCCATTTTGCAGCTACAGCATAGGGCTGGCAACCCAGGAAGCCGATTCCTGGCAAAACCCAAATTTGGCCCAAAACACAGGCTGAGCAAACCCAAGCTGCATGACTTACAATGTGTTTAAGTGACCATGAGAAAATCAGACCTGGAGAGAGGTTTACCCAGAGGACAACTGGTCATGGAAACCCAGCCAGCGCTACCCCTCCCTTCCAATCAGACTGCTTGCAGGGCCTGCTGGGAGAGAGGCATTTGGCCAGAACTCAGAAGGGTAGGGGTGGGAGAAATCTTTTGGATACTGAACCTAAGACCAGGGAACATGGGGTCCACAGGTGATGTAGGAGACTATGAATTGGCTCCCCCACCACATGAGTGGAACCAAAGAGAGATGCCTGGGGTAAGTCTTATAGCATGGACGAGAAAGTACTGGGCGCTGGAGATGCACTGATTTAAAATCTCCTGATCAATTAGTATTTGACAAAGAGGCTGTGGCTCCTAAAATGAGGCCTTGCTGCTAATAACAAGGGGTGAGAGATCCAAGATGGTGGAATAGAGGAGGTCATATTAGCCTAAACCTAAACCCTGCCTCCAGGAACTGTGCCTACAGGATTACCTCTCTCACTCCAGCAATTCAGAGGGTGGAGCATCACACTCCAGAAGACAGCACCTAAAACTGATGAGAGGAGAAGCTGAGAATATTTTGAACTCCAACAAAAAGAATTCTTTAATTTTTCATCAAGACATTTTTTCTTTTCTTTTATTATTCTTTTTCACTGTTTAATTGTGACCCTAAAGATACATGGACATTTATTTATAGAGTCCCCTATTTTTTTTCCTTCTCAACTCTAGCTTTTTCGAAGCCAGTTACTTTATATGGATTATTTTTTGTGAAATAAAATGTTTGATTAGGATATTTTAGTTTTGTCTAAAATTTTTTTTATTCTTTTAATTTTTTAAAATTGTTTGCTTTACATATTTTTTCTCATACTTGTTTCTCTTAATTCTCTCTTTTCTTCTGCTAACAGCCAATCACTATTGTTCTCTTTTACTCTTCCTTTAATCTTGTTCTTCTGTCTTCTCTCCTCCTTATAATCATTACATTATGTATCCCTGTCCACCATTTTGAAAACTTGCTGTTTTTATTATAGGCAATAATTGATAATATAATTTATGTTGATTGTGATAATTAACATTGTAGACACCATAGTAGGGACTATTTGGTTTACTCTTATATATTGTTTGCATTGGTTATTGTTATTATTTGTCTCCACCTAGACAGTGAGGTCATGGAAACCTCCAGAAACACTATAAGTTCACAGGGTAGAAACTTTACTGCCTCAGATGGATACTTGTAAGTGGGAAAACACACAAAGGATATGAAAAAAGCAGGGGAACAAATCACCTGAAGTAAATCAAGATCCTCCAATAACAGAAACCATTGACACCACAGTGAAAGAAATATCAGAAGAGAAGTTTAGAATGCACATATTTAAATGGATCTGCAAAGTAAAGGATAATATAAGAGAGCAAACATCAAAAGATCACTTAATAAAGAGAAAGAGGTTCTGAAAACAAAAACAAACAGAAATCATTGAAATAAAGGAAACAATAAATCAAATTAAAAATCTAACAGAAAGCATAACCAATAGACTGGATCATATGAAAGACAGAAGCTCAGGCAATGAAGGCAAAATATATAATCTTGAAAATACAGTTGACCACAAAGAGAAAATATTAAGAAACCATGAACAGAACTTCTAAGAATTATGGGATAACATGATAAGACTAAATTTAAGATTTATCAGGATTGATGAAGGTGCAGAGATACAAACCAAAGGAATGCACAATACGTTCAATGAAATAACATCAGAAAATTTCCCAAATCTAAAGAATGAAATGGAAAATCAAATACAAGAAATTTACAGCATCCCAAATGTGCAAAATTACAATATATTCTCATAAAGTCACTTTATTATGAAAATGCCTAGCATACAGAATAAGGATAGAATTTTAAAGGCTATGAGAGAACAATATCAGATTACATATAGAGAAAAAGCAAATGGATCCCAGCTGATTTCTCAACCAAGACCCTCAAAGCTAGGAGGTCCTGGAATACACATACCAAGCTCTGAATGAAAATTGGTGTCAACCAAGAATCCTATATCCAGCAAAATTAAACTTCAGATTTGAATATGAAAAAAAACTTCTATGATAAACAAAAATTAAAAGAATTTACAACCATAAACACTGCGCTACATAACATTCAAAACAAAATATTCCATAAATATGAAATTTTTAAAAACTGAAAACCAGCAAAGGGAGAAACTATACTAAAGGAATAGTCAATCAAAGGAGAAACTAATTCAAATTAAACCAAATCTAAGAAATATGTCTGATAAAAGAAATAAGTATACTAGCAATTATTCTCAATAAAATTTTTTCTTGTGACGAATAGTGCTACGAGTATGAAATAAACCAAAATGACCAGGAACACAAATCAGATCTCAATAATAACCTCGAACATTCATGGCCTAAATTCATCAATCAAAAGACATAGACTAGCTTTTGGATTGGATTAAAAAACAAGACCCAACAATATGCTGTCTCCAAGAGACTCACCTTATAGGCAAGGACATACACAGACTGAAGGTAAAAGGAAAGAAAAAAGCTTATTATTCACATGGATCTTGTAAAGAAGCAAGGATTTCTATATTCACATCAGATAAAGTGGACATCAAGCCAAAGTTAATCAGAGGGGACAAAAGAAGGACATTTCATACTGTTGTATATACCAACAAGATGTAACAATCATTATACCCCAAACAACGGAGCATCTACATACCACAAACAAACCATTCTCAATTTCAAGACTCAAATAGACCATATAACAATAATACTGGGTTACTTTAATATACCTCTCTCATTACTGGTTCGATCTTCCAAACAAAAACTAAACAAAGAAACTATAGAACTAAATAATACAATCAATGGTTTAGACTTAACAGACATATACAGAGTACTTCATTGACTGAAAAGACTTTCTTCTCAGCAGCACATGGATTCTTCTCTAAATAGACCATATCTTATGCCATAAAGCAACTCCTAACAAATACAAAAAAAAAAAATAGAAATCATACCCTGCATCAATCATATCAGATCCTAATGGAATGAAGTTAGAAATCAATAATAGAATTAAAAATAGAAGTTACTCTAACACCTGGAGACTAAATAATATCCTATTGAATAATGAAATGTTAACAGAAGATATCAGGAATGAAATAAGAAGTACTTAGAGGTAAGTGAGAATAGTGATACAATGTATCAAAATTTCTGGGACAACATGTAGGCAGTGTTAAGAGGAAACTTCATTGTATTGACCTCATTCATCACATCAAAAGAATAGAAAGTCAATGAATAAAATACCAAAATTACATCTCAAAGCCTAGGGAAAAAAAGAACTAATCAACACCAAAACTAGTAAGACAGGAAGTAATTAAAATCAGAGCTGAAATTAACAAAATTTATACAAAAGAAACAAATGAAGAAATTGACAAAACAAAAAGCTGGTTCTTTGAAAAAAGAAATAAATTTGATAAACAGCTACCTAATGAAAAGAAAGAGAAAGAGAAAACTGAAATTAGTAAAATTGATGATGAAAAAGTAAATATTACAACAGATACTATCAAAATATAGAAGATAATTAGAAACTATTTTGAAATTTTAAAAAATAGAAAATATTGAAGACATCGACAAATTTTTAGAGACATATGATCTATCCAAACTGAACCAGGAAGGCATACACAATTTGAACAGATCAATCTCAAGCAATGAAAGAGAAGATGCCATCAAAAACCTAATAAAAAAAAAGAAAAGCCCAGAATGGACTCTCAACTGAGATCTATAAGACCTTCAAAGAATTATCATCATTACTTCTCAAATTATACCATGAAATAGAAAAGAAGGGAACCTTCCAAATTTATTCCATGAAGCTAATATCACTTTGTTACCAAAACCAACAAAGACACATCAAGGAAAAAAAAAACTTCAGACCAATATCCCTGATAAACACATATGCAAAACTTTTCAATAAAATTCTGAAAAATCACATACAAAAACATATTAAAAATATAGTGTACCACAATCAAGGGGGGTTCATCCCAGGGATGAAGGTTGGTTCAATATATGGAAATCAATAAATGTAATTCATCACATCAATAGACTTAAAATGGGAATTATATTATCATCTCAACAAGAAAAAAACATTTCACAAAAATATAGCACCCCTTCATGTACAAAACACCAGAAAAACTAGGAATAGTAGGAACATAGCTCAACCTTGAAAAAGCTTTATTTTCTAAACCCATGGCCAATATCATTCTAAATGGTGAAAAATCAAAATAATTCCCCCTAAAAACTGGAACAAGATAGTTATGCCCTCTTTCACCACTGGTATTCAACACAGTCCATGAAACTAGAGCCAGAGCAATTAGACAAAAGAAATAAATTAAAAGGTTACAAATAAGAAAAGAAAAACTCAGGGTTGGGGTTGTGGCTCAGCAGTAAAGCGCTTGCCTAGCACATGCGAGGCACTGGGTTCGATCCTCAGCACCATAAATAAATAAATAAATAAATAAATAAATAAATAAATAAATAAATAAATGAATAAATAAATAAAGTGAAGGTATTGTGTTCAACTACAACTAAAAAAAAGAAACAAACAAATAAAAGAACTCAAAATATAACTATTTTCTGATGACATGCTTCTATATTTAGAAGATTCAAAAAATTCCACAGAAACATTCTAGAACTAATAAATGAATTCAACAAAGTAGGAAGATATAAAATTAACACCATAAATCAAATGCATTCCTATATATCAGTGATGAATACACTAAAAGAGAAATTAGGGAAACTACCCCATTCCCAATAGCAAAAAAAAAAAAAAAAAAAAAAAAAAGGAAATCTAACAAAAGAGGTGAAAGATCTCTAAAATAAAAATTTCAGAAGACTAAAGAAAGACCTTAAAGGAGAACTTAGAAGATGGAAAGATCTCCCATGCTCTTGAATAAGCAGAATTAACATCATCAAAATGGCCATACTACAAAAGCATTATACAGATTTAATGCCACTCCTATTAACTCCTATTTTTTATAGAAATAGAAAAAGCAATCATGAAATTCATATGGAAAAATAAGAGATCCAGAATAACCAAAGCAATCCTTAGCAAGAAAAGTGAAGCAAGAGGTATCACAATACCAGACATTAAATTATACCACAGAGCCATATTAACAAAAACAGCATGGTATTGGCACCAAAACAGACACATAGAGCAATAGTACAGAATGAAAAACACAGAGACAAGCCTGCATAAATACAGTTATCTCATACTAGGCAAATGAGCCAAAAACATATATTGGAAAAAGATAGCCTCTTCAACAAATGGTGCTGGGAAAATTGGAAATCTGTGTGTAGCAAAATGAAATTAAATCTCTTATCTCTCACCCTGCACAAAACTCAACTCAAAGTCTGAAGCACTAGACTAGAGACTCTGTGTCCTATTGGAAGAAAAGTAGATCCAAGTTTACATCAGCTTAAGAACTTACTTTCTTAGTAAGACTTCAAAAGCAAAGTAAAATTAAGAATCAACAAACGGGATGAAATCAAACTAAAAAGTCTTCACAGCAATGGAAACAATTATGTGAAGAGAGAGCCCACCGAATGGGAAAAAAATCTTTACCATATGCACCTCAGATAGAACATTAATCTCCAGAATATAAAGAACTCAAAAAACTTCAATACCAAAAAATTTTAAAAAACCAAATAACTCAATCAATAAATGGCAAAGGAACTGAACAGACACTTCACAGAAGAAGAAATACAATCAGTCAAAAAATACATAAAAAAATGTTCAACATCTCTAGTAATTAGAGAATGCAAATTAAAACTACAATGACATTCCATCTCACTGTAGTCAGAAAGACAATCATCAAGAATACAAGCAACAATAAATGTTAGTGAGGATGTGGGGGGAGAGTAACACTTATACATTGCTGGTGGGACTGCAAATTGGTGCAACCACTCTGAAAAACAGTATGGAAATTCCTAAGAAACTTGGAATGGAACCACCATTTGATCCAGTCATCCCATTCCTAGGTTTATACCCAAAGGACTCAAAATCAGCATATTACAGTGATGTAGCCACAGCAATATTTATAGCAGCTCAATTCACAATAGCTAAACTATGAAACCAGCCTTGTTGCCCTTCAATAAATAGATAAAGAAATTGTGGTATATATACACAATTGAATATCACTCGGTCATAAAAAAAGATTGAAATTATGGCATTTTCCAGTAAATGGATGGAACTGGAGAATATTATGCTAGTTGAAATAAGCCAATCCCAAAAAAATCAAAAACCTAATGTTTTCTCTGATATATGAAGCTAATTCACAATAAAAGAGAGGGTATTTTGGACTAGACAGAGGGGAGTAAAGGGAAGGGAGGGGGAATGGGGATAGGAATAATAGCAAAATGAATCAGAATGAACCCTCTGACTTCCAATATGAATACTTATGGAGGTTCAGTTATCAAGCCTTCTAGGTATCACTCTGCAGGTATCTACCCTATTTGCAAACATGATCACACGACCTGTGTAACTCTACAACATGTACAACCAGATGAATGAGAAGTTATACTCTATTATATGTCAAATGCATTCTACCACCATGTATAACTAATTAGAACAAAGAGAAATATATTTAAAAAATAACAAGGGGTAGTTCTTCCTTCCTAACTAAATCATTTGTTGAAGCCCAATGACTCCATGAAAGACCTGCCAATATTCAGCGTCTCCCTTTGGCAGTGTGAAAGAAGAAAAATCAGGTAACTGTCAAAATCAAAATTCTTGTTCTCCTAGATCTCCTATGAATATGCTCTTCAAAATCATGCTAAATCCATAAGTTGACTCAAAAAGATGAGGGCAGACCCTGCTATGAATCACATAGAAACCTCACAGCCTTATCTCTTTCCAGCCATGCCTCTATACACATGCACATTTTTATACCTGTAAAACGTCGTCAAAATTAATATCTAGAGCAGGATTAAAGGAGAAAAAACATTTTAAAACTGTAGAACTTATAAATAGGAAATAAAAGCAGAGCAACAAGTCATATACATGCTGGTACTCAGTTTGCCTAGGACGGAGGTGTGTTGCCTCTAGGTTAAGAGATGATTAAAAAATCATCAGCTCTAGTCTTCTCCAAAGCCAGTCAGCCTCCTCCCTTTTGCCCCTGGGGCTTTCTTGACTCTGTGCTGTGTGTGGTCCCTGTACTCTCTGGGGCAGCACTGCCAGAGGAAGAATTCCTTGTACAGCTTTATACAGGTCCTGTCTTATTTTTAGAACATGCATATAATAAATAAAAGTATCATATTGCAGATGAGAGGTGCTTCCAAAGGAGTCACTGACAAAGGAAAGACCATCCTTGCCTCCACTGCAGAACCTTTGGGTAGTCCATTAGGGAACACACTTAACTTGGCTATTTATATAACCAGTTGTATACCAAGCACTTATCAGAGGTAAGAGCATTTGAAAGCTTCTGAGCACTGTTTAGTTCCATGTTACTAACAGGATTGCATTAACTTCTAAAAATATTCTTCTGTTCCATTCTGACTTCACTTAATTAGGAATCTTTTGCTCCCAGTGAAGACCTTTTACTCTACTTCAACTCTGTATTTGGGTTTTACTGTTTACACAAACTTAGCTTCTATGTTTGGGGCAGCTAAATATTTGCTGTGAGATTATCTCTGCAGATCAGAATCTAATTTCTCCAGACTTGAAAAAGCTCTGGCTTCCAATATGAATACTTATGGAGGTTCAGTTCTCAAGCCTTCTAGGTATCACTCTGCAGAACCCTTGAGAGACCAAGGAAAGCCAAGTTCAAAGATGAAGATTAGAATGTAAATCACCTAAAAGCCTAAGGGTTTCCTCATTCAGAGTTTAAAAAAATATCGCAGCAAATCATGTTCATAATTTCTGGGAGAAAATAATGAAAGACATTCTACATATGTTTTATATTGTTTTATATCTTATTGCTGTAGATTTGAGAACTAAGCAACATTGGATAGTATCTTTAATAAAGTACATTTAGCCCATGAGAGCACTAATAATATATGTATTAAAAAAGCAACATTTCATAAAAAGCATGCAGTTCCATTAGACATAGCACATTCTCTGAGTCCTTTATGCTTTCCAACAAGATTTTGAAATGCCTTTATGATTGTGGGGTCATTATTGCTTGTTTCACCAAATAAGGCTTCACTATCTCAGTAATTATTACTCAGAGATTTGATGGACTCACAAGGAATTTGTTGTATTCTAGCACACACATTAGAATCTCATTTTAAATCATCAATAAATATAAATACAAAATTTTGCATTGTACAAATACCTTCTTACAAATGAATACAAAAGAGACAAGGGTTGCTAGGCAACCACCCAGCACAGGTCTCAGCATTCCAGGTAACAAAAAGACTACAACACTACCACCACCTGAAGGTTTGTGCTTAAAGCAACAAAAGAACACTGGGTGGAGCTGACATGCAGTTCCGAACCATCACCATCCTTCCAGAATTTTATTTGAGCATATTTTATCAAATTTAATATGTTGATTTACAAACTAAGTTAAATGAACTTTATTTAGTAGTGCGTTCAGCATTCAAAATTCACCTGGCATTTAGGGCACAACTCGGTGATGCAGTCTGAAGGGGACACTACATACAAGCTCTTCTGCAGTATCAATGGGGAGGGAAGGGCAATGTCTCTACTATGTACTTGCCTTTGGTAACCTTCAAATTTGTCTCATTTCTTCAGTGTGCCCAAGACTTCCAGATATCCAATATCTGATGTTGGTTTCGTGGAGTTGGATGCAATGATGCAGCTTGGTGATGATTAGTTCAAGTGTCTGGCGTCCTGTAATATTTCTGCTCCTTCAATGGGGACCGCTGAGAGAGAAGCCTGAAGAAGAAAATTTCAAAGTGTTGAAAAGATTAGCCCCTGGGCAAGTACAGAACTCACTGAGGACCACCACCCAGGACTCCAAAGCCCATCACTGCTGTGTAAGGATTATAATACTTTCCTTTGTGGCACAGAATGGCATATGTAAGCTCACAGTTTAGAGTCAAGCTACCCGGTTCTACCACCTACCAGCCTTGTGACCTTTGGCAAGATACTTAAACCCTCTAAGTCCATTTCTTCATCTACAAAAAAGGAATTGAAAAAAATGTGCCTACCACATGTCATTCATGTGTTAATTGAAATAATGGATGTAAAGCCCTTTGCTTAGTCTCTGACATGTAATCAATACAGAATAAATATTTAAAGTATTAATTCTATTATGCAGGTCAATAATAAATAATGTTCTATCTCATTTATTTACATAAATACTCTCAGGGTTTTTATTAGCTAAATAGTCAGTGTAGGAATACTCTGTTCCAGTGTACAATGAAAACATGTACACTATTTAGGAATAAACGATGTCAGGCAAGAACATAAAAGAAGAACAGATTTAGTGTGATTGAAGGCCTTGAATGTAGCCATATACATTTTATCATCTTGCATTACCTAAGGCCATATTATTATAGCAATGAATTTTGCCCTCACCCTCTGCAAAACAGATGGTATGTGTATCTTGGTCTTATGTGAGTTCCTTGCATTCACATACATGGAGCCACATAGGATTATATACACTTAGATCACCAAGAGCATGAGATTTGGGGGGCTACTTTAACAAAAGAATATATGTGCAACTATAAAGAAAATTACATAAGTAGAAAATCAAGAACAATGCAGGAACTTGACACATCTCTATGGGCTAAGCCACAGGTTGTACAACTCAAATCCACCTGGTGTCATTTTGGTGCCTGGTGATGTTATCTTCTCTCTGTCCTGCTTCAAGTTGCTTCCTTCCATACTCACAGCTTCTGTTTCATGACATTAACTTCCATGTGACTCTTGGTGGCCTGCCCAACCCTTCTTCACAATGACTTTCATTTTTCCTTGGACATATTATGTTACCTGCTTTAAATCTGAGCTCAGAGGTGAAGCAGGCTATAGTGGGCACTGTGTTGGGGTGTCAGACCCCTCTCAGAAATGAAGGGACTTCTCCCGTAGCCACTAGGAGTGCTGTGGACAGACAGCCCAGCTGTCAGCAATCTACAGAGGTTACCTCAACTGAAGAGAGCTGCCTTTCCCGGTCATGTTCTTTTCCTGGGTGCTGGGATTGATGATAGAGAAGACAAAGACCAAGTCCTTGTGTCTCAAACTGAGACATCTCTGAAGGGTCACCTGAGCTCCATAATTCCTTATGGTGTTTGATGAGCCCTGCTTTGAGACAAACATGGCCATTCAATTTCTGCCTCTGCCCACTCCTGTTCCCCTGTCTCCTCCTCATTCTCCTCCCTTCCCCGAATGTTGATCTCAGCAGCATTCCAGATAAACTTCCCCAATGCTGATCTCCACCTCAGAGGCTTCTTTTTTTATATAATATTTTTAATATTTATTTTTAAGTTTTAGATGAACACAATATCTTTATTTTACATTTATGTGGTGCTGAGGATCGAACCCAGTGCCTCGTGCATGCTAGGTGAGCACTCTACCACTGAGCCACAACCCCAGCCCCTCGGAGGCTTCTTTTTTGGAAACTCAATCAGTGGTTGGAGATAACCCATAGGGGGGACACAGAGTCATACAGGTTGTCAAAAATCAGTCAGGAAGTCAGGCATGGTGGCTCACGCCTAAGCCCAGCAGCTCAGGAGGCTAAAACAGAAGGATTGTGAGTTCAAAGTCAGCCTCAGCAACTTAGTGAGGCCCTAAGCAACTTAGCCAGACTTTGTCTCGAAATAAAATACCAAAGGGCTGGTGATGTGGCCCAATGGTTAAATGTCCTTGGGTTCAATCCCCAGTGCCAAAAGAAATTAGTCAAGATACTGACTGGCCTCAGTTAAGGGCCCGTTCCTGCTCCATTAAGCTATGGCCAGGCACATAAGTTTGTGGGATACAGAACCCCCCTGTGGGGCCACTGGCAGTTCTGAGTGTGTTTCCTAGGGGGTGGCATATTTGACATGTCTCATACATTCTATTATGGATCCCAGGCAGGGTCCATAGGTTTGTCTGTCTTTCTGCAATGCATAGCATTTGGTTTATATCCTTTTTATCTTCAAAGCTATCACCACCCCCTTGGCTCCACAGAGATCCTTGCCTATGCTAGAACTTAAAGTGAAAACATCTCCTCCATTTGACTACAATCTAAAAATATTCACTTTTGAGTTTGAGAAGTTTACTGCTAATCATGACAGGGAAACTGAAAGGAGATATGTAAAATAGCAAACATAATTAATACATTAAGAAGCGTCGTTAATGAGATTTTTTAGAAATTCAAGCTTATGTTATTGCATTAATTAAAGACACTCATTCTATAATACTGCTTAAAAATGTTTTTTTTAAATCCCTTCTTTCTCACATCAGCAATGAATTGTATCTTTGTTCAGAACAAAGACCTCCATGTGCTCATTATAAAAATTAAAGTGACATAGAAAAGTCTAACAAAGGAAAAATATTACCTAAAATCCCACTGTCTAAAAATAGCCATAATCAACATTTGGATATAATTATAGTTGTCTGTCTATTGACATAGCCAGAAAGATAGAATGACTTGCAGTCAAATGAAATCATATACCTGCTATTTTAACTCTTAAAAAATAGTTTTAATTTCATTAACCAAAAAAAAGAGACAGAAGTAAAATTAAAATAATTTCTAAATATTAAGTAAATGTTTCCCCATCATATGAACTATTTCCTAAAAGATCACCGAAAGAGACCACATAAGAGACTGGCTTCATGCAATTGGCAGGAGGGAGTTTATTGAACCAGCATGCTGGGGCTCAAGGCTCACTCAGGAAGGGAGAGCAGCCCAGAGCCCAGAGCAGAGGTCAAGCAGAGCTTAAGTACACTTTTTGGAAAGGGTGAGGGGCTTTGCATACATCAGAACAAATCATCATGAGGCTCAGGGAAATTGAACAACAACTCTGAGACATGATTAGTACATTCGTTGGCGGAAACAGTCTGGGCAGGGGTGATTGGTCACCTCTAAGTGGGATACACATTCAAACTGATTGGTTTTAGGGCCTCAAGGACTACGTGACATACTACACAGAGTCCCAGGTTATTAGACCACTAGTGGAAACAGTGGAAATATTTACTGGGCAGTTCGGTTATTGTCCTAACAGCTACAGGGATTACAGGTTCTGGGGGTAGCAGAGGAATTTTAACAATACCTAGTCTTTCACTTTTTAACTCAGGCCCTGCAGCTTGGAAACTTTACAATACCCGGTCTTTTACACTTTAACTCAGGCTTTGCAGTTTAGAATCAGCTTAGAAATTTTACCTTTACAGTGGGATAGGGATGTAGCTCAACACAAAGTATTAGCATTCTGGGTCCCCAATACTCTCCTCCATCACCAAATCAACCTTAGAGTGTGACTACCCAGACTTTCATATAGGAATGAACCATATTTCTACTTTATGTATGCCATCTCATCCTTTAGGTTTCTTTGTATATCATCCTAACTTCATCTTTGCTAATATCTCAACTAATATGATTATTGTCTACTCTGAGACCATAATTCCTGGAGTTATTTTGTCTTAATTCAGCATCATCGGGTAGAGTGCTCACTGCCAATGTCTTTTACCAGGGTCTCCATTCCTGAATTCTTGGTGATTTATTTAATTATGTTTGATGAGTTAGTTTGGCTTATTACTACTATAACAAATTGCCACAAATTCAGTGCTTAACACAAATTTACTCCCTTACCCTTCTGAGTATCATATTGCAAAGCAAACATCACTAGGCTAAAATGAAGATCCTGCCTTCATTTTATTTTATTGCCTTCTAAAGGCTCTGGGAGATGCTCCATTTTCTTACCTTTTCCAGCATTTAGAGGTTGTCTCCATTCCTTTGCTCGGGGTCACTTTCCCTCTCCTCAAAGCCATCAGTGTAGTGTCTTCAAGTTCTCTGTGGCCCTACTGCCTCCCTCTTAGTTTATAAGGACCCTTATGACTACCTGTGTACCACCAAGATAATCCAGGGTGCTCTCTGCATCTCAGGATCTTTAACTTAATTGGACCCGTAAAGTTCCTTAGCCATGTGAGAGAACACACTCACAGGTTCCAGGGGATTTAGACATGCACATTTGCAGGGTGGGGAGGCATTATTCTGTCCACCAGAGGTGGTTTGGCTTAGATATTGTACCATTTATTTTATTTCATCGATTTGAGGTTGTTCTCACTGGAAACGACTCCCAAGCACTTCATTGCCTGAGCTATTTGATACAGTATCAGGAATGTATGTTTCTTTATAGTTGACAAACATCTGTCTGAATGTCATAATATGGAATCATCTTTTTTTTTCAATTTAGCACATAGTGTTATACTAAAAATACTTTAAAGCAGCATGTTGGTTTTTCTTTGTATATGAGGCTCTTATTCTACCCTTATTATACCTTAAAAAATCTCTTTTAAGGGGCTTGGGATATAGCTCAGTTGGTAGAGTACTTGCCTTGATGCACAAGGCCATGGATTCAATCCCCAGCACCTCAAAAAAAATTTTTTCTTTCAAGTTCAACGTAACCAGGCTGTCTTGAGTCTGTTGCTTCTTGTTATTTTTTCCTAAGGTGAGGTAGCCTTTTTCAATACACTTACTCAGTTCTATCTTTTTTACAGTGAAGTTTTCTTCGAATATTTTTTTTACTTCCATGTGTTGAATTACGTATTTGAGGGTCAACAAGTTATCTTTACCTTGGATTATTTTTTCCTTCAGTTATCCATTACCTTAGTTTTAATTCCATAAATATCTTATTCTTGCTTATCTGCATTCATTATGTTTATCTCGAGCTGTTTCTCCAAGTTAGCATCCTTATTTTCATCAATGCTGCTATGCTCCTGAGTCTTCTAATCATTCTATTCCCTTTGTAGTGTGTTGGCTTGGTGCTCGATTTATTTCTTCAGCGTCCTCCTCATTTTATTAGCTATCGTCTCTTCCCTGAGATATCACCTTTATGAAGATGACATATGATTGTCTACTTCACAAAGTTACTAAATAACTGATAGTACTTAGGAAGAATTTTCTTTTGTTCTGAGCCATAGTGTCTCTTAGACGGTATTCAGTGTTTTCTCCTTTCTATTTTTGTTCATGCTCACTTTTAATTATTTTGGGGGTATGATTTTCTCATGGCATTACTATGTCTTCTCATGCTTAATCCTAGCTGCTTTATTCCAATAGTTTTCTCTGACATAATGTGGAGTACTTCCCTTTTACCACTGTGTCTAACACCTCTTCATGTTTTCTTCTAATCTTATTGTATCCCCAATTCAGCTTTCCCTAGTTGTTCCCCAAAACTATTATTGGTTCCTTCATTGGCACCAACACAAAGGGAAGATAAAGTAGGAAAAGCAGCTCCCTGGACCAAATGAAGTTAAAAGTAACACCTTTGGCAAACTTTACAGAAACACGTGACAATGTGAAGACATTGTGCTAGGACCTCTCCATAAATCCCTGTGCAAATGAAGGTGTCTGAGTTCCACATTGTTACCATCCCCTGTAAATCTGCATCTGCAGGCAGAAATAGGACCCCTCCGGCCTTGGACTGTCTCTTCAATTTACATGAATGGAGGCTCTCCTGCCTTGTGCTTTGTCCTTATTTCAATACCTCCTGTCAGAGGAGAGGAAAGACACATCCACTTACTAGGTTTCTCTCCAGATTTGGAAGTAATAGACATTGCTGCTATAATGTGATTATGTATTCCTGAAAAAGTCTATTTTCTGCAAAATTACACACTAAAAATTAGAGTTTATGGGGGAAAATACATTTGGAACAGTGCACTCAAAACCTGCACCAATTTGGAACCCGATTACCTCCCAAACAATTCCAACACAACTAGAAATACAAGCACAGTTAAACATCCACTGACATGTGTTGGGAGATGATGCTCCCCAGATTCCCTGCTTTCTACATGGTCCAGACTTTCTGAGTAAAGGATCTAAAGGTCTTTTCTCAGTGTTTTAGTCAGCTTTTTCACTGCTGTGATTAAAGGACCCAGCCAGCACAATTGTAAATGAGGAAAACTTTTTATTCGAGGACTCATGGTTTCAGAAGTGTTAGTCCATAGAAGGCCGGCTCCATTACCTGGGGCTGAACATCATTTTAAGAGATGGAGGGAAGCAGCTCACATAATGGTGATCAGGAAGCAGAGAGAGAGAGAGAGAGAGAGAGAGAGAGAGAGAGAGAGAGAGAGATCTCCACTTGCCACATACAAATATATACCCAAAACCACACCCCAATTCCCACCTCCTCCAGCCACACCTTAGCACTTCAGTTACCACTCATACATCACTTCTCATATATCATTTCTCCTCTGAACCTTCTTGCACTGGCTCACACGTGAGCTTTTTGGGGACACCTCACATCCAAACCATAACATTCAGGCATGATTGAACAGAAAACCTCAGATAGAAAGCATCTTACTCTCCAAAGGTGTTCTTGCTCTTTCCAGAAGATATTTGCTTAGCTCCAGGATTAGGAGCAATAGCTCTGCAGAGGGGGAAATGAACAGTTAATCAGCAATCCTAGTAAAGGCTCAGAGTCTCCTGAATTCAAGGTTTGTTTCCTATAATGAAAACTCACAGCACATAGGCAGTACCTGCCTCATTCTCATCTCCCTATAGGGATTCGGGTGTGAAGAGCAGATGCAAGATGTTACTCTGGCTATTATACTATGAATAGTAAGCTATATTCTATGAATAGTAAGCTATATGCAAAAAAATAGCCCTAGGAAAAGCCTGTTTTTCTCTAGCTATGAATAGTAAGCTCTGACCCAGGGGTTCTATATAAATATTTATTCCCCTATGTATGGCAGGCTAACATTAAATTACAAGTAAAGTTAAAATCTCAGACCCTTCATGGTTTCTGATTTAACACTAGTTTAACATTGTTTACAACCAACATCACAGTCATATACCCTTTTAAGTCTTGGGAATTTCTCTTATTTTTTAGATTTAGGTCCATTAAATTAAAACCCTGACCCAGTGAATAGCCTTTTTCTATAACCAATTTTAACACTGAATATAATGTCTTCACAGCTCCTTCATCTCAACTTACACTCTTTTCAAAAAACATCTTCACATTTTGGGAAACAATAGCTCTTCAACCAACTAAACTAGCTATTATTTGCACTCAAAGAAGTCACATTTAAAAATCTGAACATTTGGGGCTGGGGTTGTGGCTCGTGTTAGAGCTCTTACCTAGCATGTATGAGGCACTAGGTTCAATTCTCAGCACCGCATAAAAATAAAGATCCATTAACAGCTAAAAAATATTTTTTAAAAAATACGAACATTTTTTGGAGGGGGTTCTTAGGTTTTGTCTGGGTTTCCTCTTTAATTGTGGAGTAGTTTGCCCATGATCACTTCAAAATATTAAAATGAAGTGTGTGAGGGGTCACACATGAATTTAAAAAAAAAGTCCATTGTTCTGCATCAACAGATCCACCTTGAAAAAAATTTCTTATAGCAGAGAACATTGGATTAAGACTGAGTCTCTGGATATTTTTAAACACACTGGTTTAACCAAAGACCACAGAATATAGGCTATGAGATATACTCTACAGCTCCATAGTACTCTAGACAATTTTAGCCACCATTTTCAATACTGATATCAACTTGTTTTCCTTTTTTGGTTAGTTGCTACTGGAAAAATATTTTTTCTGGTCTTTTTATAAGTTTTTGTTTTTGGTGTATGAGTGTGTGTGTGTGTGTGTGTGTGTGTGTGTGTGTGTGTGTGTGTGTGTGTGTGTGTGTTGAGGGGGACATAATTTGAATGATGTGTTCTCTATCATGCTCCAATACTAATTTTTCAGTAGTTATACACGATGCACTATATAGTACGACATGAATAACCTCAGGCTAAGAATTAGGACACGCACCATAGTCTAGTTTTCTACTAAGGACCAACTGGGTAATTTTAAGAACGCATTCAATGTCTATGGGGTTCAGAAATACATCTGGAAATCTTTTAAGTACTAATTTAAATTGAATGAATGTTCATGTACTTCAAAATTCATGTATTGAATCCCTAAAATCCAGTGTGATGATATTTGGAGATGGGAGTTGTCATGAGGGAGGGGGGCCTCATAATGGGATTAGTAACCTTATAAGAATGGACACCAGAGATGTTCTTACTCTCTACCATGGGACACAGCTAAAGGGAAGCTAGCTGAAAAGAGACCTGACCTTGCTCTGACCTTGAGATTGGACTGGTTTGGGTTTCTAAAACTATGAGGAAATAATAAATTTCTGATGTTTAAACCACTTGGTCTATTTTGTCAACATCCCAAACTGATGAATACAAGTTCCTTCCACCTTAAAAAAAAATTTATGCTCAAGGAAAAATGGTATAGAGGTACTTTTTCCTAGTCAACCAACAAGTAAAACCCCTGGATATTATAAAACAAGCGTGAAAAGATGCTGAGTAGTGGAAAGAAACAGGTGGGCTGGCTAGGGACCTCATACCAGGAATGAGGTGAGTTCCCTGAGTTATATTTTTGCCTCATGTACCTATACTGACGACTGAGAAACTGACAACTCAGACCATTAGGTCCAGACAAATATATATATATATATATCCCCAGGAAAAGCCTGTTTTTCTCTAGCCAAAAGACCAGGGAGGGGACAGCCTAGCAATAGAGAAAAGATAACCTTGAGACAATAGCTACTCTACTCTAGCCAGACACCACATACAAAAACCTAAAAGCCTGACCCCATTCCCACTCACACCAGAAAAGGTTGAGTGGGGAGCTTAGACTTCTGTTCTCAAGAAGCTGCCAATGCCCGAGCAGCTAACGCCTAATACTGCCAAGATGATGTCAAAGAGGCCAAGTGGGACTGTCATCCCCACCAGGTAGCAATGACTCCCTCACCCATGGAACTGAGGGAGCCCAGCTCCAGCCCACCTGGTAATATCGGGGGCATCAGTCTCCCTCCCCACGGGGTTGCGCCAGGGAAGGCTGCTACTGTTTGAGTGCCCCACCAAAATTCATGTTAAACTTGAGTCCCTACGGGATATTAAAATAGTGGAAACTTAATCAAACTACACTTTTGAAGTGGGACCTTCGGAAAATAATTAAAATAAGCCCACAAAGGTCAGGCCAATAGGGAAGACCTGAGCTAATGAAACCAAAATCTGGAGATGAAACTCGACTACCTGCTTCTGCTGGCAGGTGGGACCAGTAAGACTGGAGCCCTCTACTACTGCTGGCAGGTAGAGTGCACATAAGGTTGCATACCTCTGCAGCCAAGAAGTGTCACAGCTCTTAATAGCAAGCTATGCCTTACAGTGTTGCAGCAAAACTCAGCAGTTTACCATCAGTATCATCTTCTTTCTGGGTTGTTGTCTTGTGAATTTGAAGCATGAAAGCCACAGGCCAGGATAAGTAAGTGAAAGAGTAGGATTTAGTGAAGAAGGAACAGAACTTTTGCAGTGCAAAAGGAAACCCATCTGAGTATGCTAGTCTAGAGGTTTATATAGGACTGGGGTCACTGCTATTGGTCCAAACTTATGCTAATTAGGATCTGAAAAGACTACTGGTGCCATTGGTCCGGACTTATGCTAATTAGGGTTTGGAAAAACACTAATTTTCTTGGTCCAAATTTATGCTAATTAAGTTTGGGAAAGTACTAATGGTATTGGGCAACTCAGAAACCCCAAATTCCATTCAGGTCCATTTCCATTTTCTCACCACAGGTCAAGAAGCGAGAAGTTAGGGTTGGTGAATGGTCTGTGCTGGCGGTTCCCATCTACAGAATTGCATGCAACGGGCGTCTGCAGTAGGCATCTATACTATGCCCTAGCCTAGCTGCAGAAGGTGACAGGTAGGAGAGTCTTGGCTCTCAGAGCCTCAGGCCCACTATACCTGCATGACAGGCTCCACATGGCCATAGGCTGTACTTCCCTCTTGTTATGGTTTGATTGTGAGGTGTCCCCCAAAATCTCCTGTTGAGAGCCACAGCCAAAAAGCCCCAGCAAACTTCCAGCTGCCAGCAAACTTCCAGCTGCCGGCTGATGATTGGCTCACAGCGGCCCCAGCAACATCAAGCTGATTGGCTCCTCTGCGGTGATGTTCATTGGGCTGTTTCCCTGCCCTTCAGACTGCCAGCTGATGATTGGCTCACAGCGGCCCCAGCAACATCTAGCTGATTGGCTCCTCCACGGAGCTGCTCATTGGGCTGTTTCCCTGCCCTTTCAAACCACGGAGCTGCTCATTGGGGGACTTCTTTGGCTCCGCCCACGCAACCCAGCCAACCGGCCTCAAGAGCAGGAGGATTGTGGGAGGTGGTGAGGTTTGTGTGGGTGAGAGGCTTGTGGAAGCCAGTGGTGGCAGTTGGGCTCTGAGGGTTTTTTTCCTGAGGAGCTGTTTTGTTTGGCGTTTGTAGTTCTAAAAATAAAGTTAGTTTCTTTTGACAAGTGGCTCCTGAATTGTGCCCAGACAGACTGCAGCAATCTCCCATGTGAGACAATGCAAGCAGATTCAGAACAGAAATGATTGGGTTGCAAGAGTCTTAACCCAATCGGTGATTTAATCCCATGATAGGGATTAACTGAGTGGTAACTGAAGTGGTGGGGTATGGCTGGAGGAGGTGGGACTTGGGGGCGTGACTTTGAGTATATATTTGTTTGGTGAGTGGACTCTCTCTCTGCTTTCCGATCACCATGTGAGCTGCTTTCCTCTGCTGATGTTCAGCCTCGCCTTGAGCCCTGAGAAATGGAGGCGACTTTCTATAGATTAAGACCTCTGAAACTATGAGCCCTCAAATAAACTTTTCCTCCTCTATATTGTTCTGGTCAGGATCTTTTAGTCACAGCAGCAACAAAACTGAATAAAATACCTCCCTTGCTCCAACTCACCCAGGCTGCCACTGCACCACTTCACTGCCTCTTCTCAGCTGGGATCAGTAGGTTGGATGGCTGGCTTCTCAGCCAGGGAGCTGTGTTACTAGAACATTCTATTCTATCATGTGATGCCCTGTGCAGCCTCAGGACTTTGCTGAGAGTCCCCACCAGCAAGAAAACTCTCCTAAGCCTCAACCACCTGATGTCACCTCGGCTTTCAGAGCCAAGAGCTGAATAAACATTTATTCTTTATAAAACAACTAAGTCTGTGGTCTTCAGTTATAGCAATGAAAAGTAGACTAATACAGAGGTCTAGTGGGAAGTCAAAACTTTCACCACTGCCCAGTGGCAAGAAGGCCACTTCCTCCAAACCCTGTAGTGCCAGTGGAGGTCAAGTAGGGAGTACTGACAAGGAACCCTGATTTGTTCCTGCCAACAAGGTGATAGTAGGTCTGGTAGGGAATCAGAACTCTTGCACCCGCTCAACAGAAATGAGGATTTCCTCACCTCAGGTGTCAACAGAAACTAGATAAGAACCTATATATATTTCTACCCTTGTCTGGCAATAATGAGATGACTCTCTTTCATCCCCTTCCAGAGAAATGTCAGAGAAACCAGCTAAAATGGGAAATTTAAAATTAAATCTAGGGTCTTATATTATCCAAAATATCTAGATTTTAATAAAAATCATACATCATGCCAAGGAAGCTATCAAACTTACTTCAATAAAAAAACCACATGTTAATGGCATCAAAACAGATGCACAGACCAGCTGTACTAGATTGAGAGCCCAGAAATAAACCTGTCCCTACAGCCAACAGACATTGAACAAAAGAGCTAAGAACACACACTGAAGAAAGGACAGTCTTTTCAATAAATGGTGCTGGGTAAATTAGAAAAACACATGCAAAGAATCAAACTAGACCCCTCTGTCTCCTCATATATAAAAAAATAAACTCACAGTGGACTAAAGTCCTAAATGCACAACATGAAACCAATAAAAGAAAAAATAAGGTAAATGCTTCAGGACATTAAAATGGGCAAAGACTTTTTAGATAAGACCCCCAAAACACAATGGATTCCAACAAACTAATAAGCTTCTGCACAGCAAAAGAAA
Organism: Ictidomys tridecemlineatus; assembly: GCF_052094955.1. NCBI lineage: Eukaryota > Metazoa > Chordata > Mammalia > Rodentia > Sciuridae > Ictidomys > Ictidomys tridecemlineatus. Next base: position 18,038,062 of record NC_135494.1, read on the forward strand.
CAATTAATAGAGTAAAGACACAGCCTAAAACTTTGGAGAAAATATTTGCAAAGTATATGTTTAACAAGAGGCTACTAGCCAGAATGTGTAAGTAACTAAAACAACTCAATACAAAGAAAAGAAAAAATATAATTAAAAAGTGAGTAATAGACCTAAATAGACATTTATCCAAGGAAGACATACAAATGGCCAACAGGTATATGAAAAATTACTGAATATCTTTAATCATCAGGGAAATTCAAATTAAAACTACAATGGGGGCTGGGGTTATGGCTCAAGCGGTAGTGCGCTCGCCTGGCATGCGTGCGGCCCGGGTTCGATCCTCAGCACCACATACCAACAAAGATGTTGTGTCCGCCGAAAACTAAAAAATAAATATTAAAAAATTCTCTCTCTCCCTCCCTCCCTCCTCTCTCAAAAAAAAAAAACTACAATGGGATATCACCTCACTCCAATAAAAATGAAAAATATTAAAAAGACAAAAAGTAACAAGTGCCGATGAGGATAAACTCTTACACACCATTGATGGGAAAGTAAATTAGTACATCCATTGTGGAAAAGACTGTGGGGATTCCTCCAAAACAAAAACAAACAAACAAAAAAAAAACACCTGCTGAGTATTATTTCCAAAGGAAAGGAAATCAGTATGTCATGCTTATTGCAGTACCATTCCCAAAAGCCAAGAAATGGAAACAAGCCAAATGACCATCCACTGATGAGTGGATAAAGAAAACACAACAGAATACTTCTCAGCCAGTCATTTTAAAAAAAACGGAATTCTGTCATTTGCAACAATATGTATGGAAATGGAGATCGTTATGTTAAGTGAAATAACCATAACACAGAAAGACAAATGCCACATGACTTTACTTACACGAGAATATAAAAAAAGGTAATCTCATAGAAGCCGAGAATAAAATGGCAGCTACCAAAGCCTAGGAAGACCATCAGGGAGGGATCAATAGGGAAAGCGTGAACAAAGAGTGCTGAATAACAGCTGGATGAGAGAAAAAAAAAAAAGTTCTGGTGTGCTTTTCACAGTAGAGCAGCTTCTTTGAAAAAAAAAAACTAGAAGAAATTATTTTTTAATGTTTTTACCGTAAAGAAATGATAAATATTTGAGAAGGTAGATGGGTTTTGCCTGATTGAAACATTACACAGTGTACACATGTATTGAAATATCACATGGAACCTCATAAATATGTAGCATTTTTTATAAAAGTTAAAAATTAAAGAAATAGTCAATAGATGTCCGTACCAACATGGAAATGTTAAAATTATCTGACAAAGATTTTAAAGCATCTATTTTAAAAAAGATTCATTAGAAATTGAAAATAGACTTTTAAAAATGAAAAAAATAATTAGAAAGTCTTAGCAAAGACATATAAAGTCTCAGCAAAGTAATATATAAAAACGAGACACTTGGAAAATTTAAAACTGAAAAACATAGTAATCAAAAACAAAAGTCGGTGAATGGGCTTAACAGCAGAATCCAAAGGACAGAGTAAATCATCAGTGAATCTGAAGACAGACAATAGAATTATTCAATCTGAACAGAGAAAATATAGGCAAAAACAAAATAAACAGAAGTTCAGAGAACTCTGGAACTAAATACTTATAAATTAAATTTTAAAAGCTATAAATACAATATAAATATAAATAAAAGGTATATATCTATATCTGAAAGTTATAGCTATTAAGAAGCTAAATGATTGTAAATAGGCTAAAACCAAAGAAATACACCCAAACATATTATCATCAAATTTCTGAAAATTAAAACAGAGAAAAAAATTTTAAACTGTGAGAGAGAAATGAGACCTTCCTCATGAAGGGAAAACAATCTAAATGACAGAAGTTATCTCATCACAGAGTCCAGAATAAAGTGTATAACATTTTCAAGTCTAAAAGAAAATAATTGTGAACCCAGAATCTCACATCCAGAAAAATTATTCTCCCAGAATGAAGGAAAAATCAAGGTATTCTCAGAGAAAGAAAAACTAAGAGAATTGATAGGAAGCAGGAATATCTTTAAAGAGTAGTGACAATTTTTTAAATAGAAACAATTTTTTTTTAAAAAAGGAATCTTGAAACACTGGGAAAGAAGGAAAAACATGATAAACAGAAATATTAATTAAAACAACAGACTTTTCTTCTTTAGTTTTCTAAATGATGTTTGATGAATAAAGTAACATTGATGTGGTTCTATGTATGTAGAGGAAATATATACATTATTTTATATCATAAATAGGGGAGGATATAGGCACATAAAGAGAGCTAAAGTTTCTGTGCCTGACTCAAACTGGTAAAATAATAATACTAGTAATTCATGATTAATTATGTATATATGAAATAATATCTATAGAACTACTAAAGTGCTATATAGAGAGATACAAAGACATTATAGTAAATCAAAATTTAATTATAAAAAATTTTCAAGTAATACAGAAATGAAGGAAAAAAGAAATAGAAAAAGAAGAAACAGAAAATGTAATGGCAGACTTAAGTCCTAACTTGTGAGCAATTAGATATAATGCATTTTATCTAAATAATAGCAATTAAAATACACAAATTGTCAAAGTGGATTAAAAACATGACTCGATTACATGCTGTCTCAAAAGCACATGTAAAATATAATGATCTTAACAGAGTGAAAATAAAAGTATGGAAAAGGATAGACTTTGCAAAGCCTTAGTCAAAAGCTGGTAGAAGTGACTATACTAATATCAGATCATTTCAACTTCAGAACAAAGAAAATTACCAGAGATAGAGGGGACATTATTATGTAATAATAAATGGACCAGTACTCCAGGAAGACACAGCAATCCTAAATGTGCATGCACCAAATCACAGAGCTGAAAATTTGAAATGAAACTCATAGAACAAAGAAAAGTGGAGAAATACACATTTATACTTGGAGAATTCAACATCCTCTCTCAAACATAGATAGAACAAGTATAGAGAAACCTGGCAAGGATATAGGAGAATCAACCTCACTGTCAGCCAACAAGATATAAACCAATCATCTTCCCTTCTCTAAATCGAGACAGGGATAGAGTATATATTTAGGCTTTAGGACATTCTTATTACTAGATCCTATAGAGGTAAAGGAAGAGAATAGGTAGAAAAATAAAAATAAAAATCTGCTTACTCTAAAATTCATGGCTGGTTCAGGAAAGAAATAGAACTAAACAGAAACTTGAATCCAAACCTTGCAAAAGGCATAGACTGGAGCCATCAGAACCCAGTAGCCTCTACACAGGAGAGATTTTCCTGTGTCCAGATCAGAACAAACCCAATATGAAAACTAAAGTTACTGTTGCTTTAATTATATTAGCCATTGAACTCCTATAAAGAATGAGTCTGAATCTACCACTAAAAAAGGGATAAATTCTTTTTTAATTCTAGGATATGTTTTAGAAAATTACTTAATCCAAAGTGCTAAATTGCCCAGAAGAATTATTACATTTCCCCTAAGTGAACAATTTTTTTTTCTTTTCTAACCAGTTGTATCAAGTCCAATTAAAAACAGAATATAACTTCCTAGATATTTAAAATAGAACAGGTCAGTACTGTAAAAACCTGAGTAATTTGTAGGGATTTTGTAATACACTAGTAACAGTGCATCAATATAAGTAAAACTGCTATTTGTTGAGTAACTCTCTCTTCACTGTCACTACCTCAAGGGATTTGTGCCTTACATGGTGGCACACACCTATAATCCCAGTGGCTCTGGAGACTGAAGCAGCAAGCTCAAACCCAGCCTAAGCCACTTAGCAAGACCCTGTCTCAAAATAAAAAGGGCTGGGATGTGGCTCAGTGGTTAAGTGCCCCTGGGTTCAATACCTGGTACTAAAAAATAAAAACAAAAAAGGATATGTGTGTGGGCAGGGTGGATTGGTATCTGAGTTGGACAGAGAAATGTGTCAGTCAATTCCAAAGAGTTTTGTTGAATTATTCTTTGTCATCTGTTATTTCTCCCCTCCATATTCATCTTCTCAATATTTTCCAGAGGCCTGACATCACAGAGCAAGCACATTAGCATACACTTTTCCTCTTATATAAACTACTGAGTAATAAAGGTATTCACACAGTTCTCTTCAGAGACAAATCCAAATCATACAAATTTTCTCCATAATTTAAGGTAAAATGCAATCTGAATCTATGACAAATGCATCCCACGGGGAGTTAAGCAACCAGAATGCAGAAGCTATTTAGCATCTGAGGTCCTCAGTTTCCTTAGTAGAAGAGGAATGTTAAGATCAGCCTTCTTTCTGCCTCAGGGGGGACTGTGCGATTTAAATAGTCCCATGTACACGAAATACTTTGAGTCCTTTGGGATAGCTGGATGACATGGTTGTTTGTTATCATATTATTTGTGGACGCAATTACATTGGTATTTCACCCAAGAAGGTCTTCATACAGTTTAGTTTTCTTAGACCTCTGTGGATGTGTTGCTTTTCATTCATTTCAAGAGTTAGAATTCAGACATTGGGATTTCAGTGATCAGCTCCAGTCATTGAACTCTCCCACCCCAATACAGAACTGGAGCGGAGAATTCCTGGCGCTGAGCCCCTGTGGGCCTGGCGAGTCTGCCCTGGTGAGAGCTTCTGTGCAGTGTTCAGTTGCATTGCTCTGTTATGGGGAGCAGAGAAAGACTCTGTTCTAATGTTATTTTTTGACAGACTTGGAATTTTTTCAATTGGCGGAAAAAAGAGAGAGAATCACTGAACTGCTGGATCGAAATCATAATCTGCTTTTAATGGAAAAGTGAACTCAAAGTTTTTACCCTTCTTGCTCCTTCTTGGGATGCCCTCAACTCAGGTCCCCTGGGTGGGGGGTAAAAATGGGGGTAGGGGTCCCCTGCCTGCTAACTAGTTGACACAGCGTTCTTTTTTATAAACAGCTCTGCTAAAACGCACCCTCTCTGTGCTCTCCCTGACAAAGCAGGGCGTGGAAGAAGCTGTTTTTGGAAAGAACCTTGTGATCCTCAGCTCAATGGTTAAATGTTGGCTGACTGGATATGCTAAAAGAAACAAGGACCATGTTCCTCCTCTGAATTTGGGGGATTTTCATTTACAGAGAGAGAAACTCCAGTGAGCTGGTACTAAGAAAATGAAATGGGACGCTGTCTTGGGTTGATTTGCTGTTCTCTGTGCAGCCTGTTACTTATATGAGTTGTGGGCTTAGTTGGGTAGTGGAAAAAGAGAAATCTACAGAAGCAATAAAACAACAGTGGCCCTCAAACCATTCTCTCTTCATTTAGTTTTCTGTTCTTGTGGAGTGGGGTGGGTGTGCACACCTGCACGTTCATTTTCTGTTCTTTGGCAACAAAGGAGAGGGGACCTCTGTGAAGCATTAAAACCTGTGAAGCTTCAGGCGTCATAAAATATTCTTTTTGATAACTTTCTGTTTTTCTTTACCTTAGGCACTGGTGGGTAGAGAATTTGGAATTGTGGAAGAGAACAGGGAACAGGAAGGATCTCCCCTCATCCTCTTCCTTTCAACTATCATCTAGAAATAGGAGACACTTTGCATCCCAGTCAGTAGTATGTTGCTGGGGTAGAATTCTACAAGACCATTTGCCTGGTCATGCCCACTCCTGGGTCTAGTCAGTAAGAGCCCAACAAATTCATCTGGACCAAAAAAGGTGCATAAAGATGTGAGAGGATTTATGAAAATACTTAAACAACATGAAATAATTGTTACAATTGCAGGCTCTGAGTCACACCAACCTGGGTTCTTATCTTAGATCTATCATCTATGAATTGCATGGTATTGATCAAATTGCTTCCTGCATCAAACCTGTCTATCTTCATAGCAGCCTTAATTATAGCAGCCCCAAAGTAGAAACAGCCCAAATGTTCAGCAGCTGATCAATAGATAAACAAAAGTGATATATCCATGCAATGGAATATTATTCATCCATAAAAAGGAAAGACATACTGTATTTGGTACAACATGGATGAATCTTGATAACATTATGCTAAAAGTAATGAATCATACACAAAAGAATAAACATTATGTGAATTCACTCATATGCAATGTCAACAATAGGCAAATTCATAGAAGCAGATAGGACATTGGGGCTAGTCAGAAGGAAGGAAGGGGAGCAACTGCTAATGGGTAGAGAGCTTTTTTCAGGGTGATGAAATGTTCTGAAATTAGTGATTGTTGTGCAGCCTTGTGAATATATCAAAATTTACTGAATTATATACTTTTTAAAATTGAAATTTTAAAATTGCAATTTTAGGGAGAAAATCCTGTTCATTATCTTTTAAACTATGTTGATAGTTTCTCTTTCATAAAATTTATAATAATAAAATCATATATGCAATGCACATCCACATGGTGACCAGAACATAGTAAGTGCCAAATTAGTGATCATTGTGAGAACTTGAGTCCACTCACCCTGAAGTATCAAACATTCCATGAATCATCACAAGCTTGCAATGGGTTCGATTATAACCTCCAGGTTTTCCCCACTGTGCCTTGGAAGTTGACCTTAAGCAGTGCAGCCAAGGGACTAAATTCTGATTCAGTCTGCATCTTCATCTACGATTCCCATGCCCATCTTACCCCACAAATGGCATGACCATATTTTACTAATAAAAATAAACTCAATTAAATTTGAATTTCAGAAAAACAAAAAAATGATAATTTTTAGTATATTTTAAATGTTACATAGGATGTACTTATACGAAAAATAATTTATATAGCATTTGGGATATACTAAAAGCATTATTTGTGCCTTATCTAAAATTGAATTTAGCTGAACATCTTGTATTTTATCTGACAATCCTACTCCCCAGGAGGTCTGCACTAGGCTGGAAAGCCTCCTTCTAGCCTCATAAGTTTTATTAGGAAGACTTAGTAACTGCCCATGTTCAGAGAACAACCTGGTGTATTGCATATTTATCAACAGCTTTCTAAGAAAGTCTGGACCCCAATGTGCTCTACTAAATGACAATCTTCCTCCTAAAATCCTGCATATCCATCCCCCACCTCGTGTATATGTGTGTGTGTGTGTGTGTGTGTGTGTGTGTGTGTGTGTGTGTGTGTCTAGAAACAGTGAATCTCTACTGAATCTGTTTTCTGTGCAGGCACCATTCCTCAAGGAATCAGCATCTGCCTGTGTTATGTCAATAGGTGAAGCAGATTAAACACTTTCAGTTAGAAAGGTTGCTCCTGTTGGGAATAGAGTAACTCCATTTACACAGATCCTTTCTGGGTAATTTCTACTACTCATCTCCAGCAGTAACTGAGGTCAGACCATAATATTCAATATCTGTGGTTGATACAGAAAAACACAAACACCTGCAAAAGTATTTTGAGTACAAAACATTTATTAAGTGGCCATTGTTAAGTATAACCTCGGCCATCAGGAGTTGTTGAAATGTCAATTGCCAAAAATCAAACCTTTAAGAATAAGGTAGGGGGAGAAAAAGAATAAAAAAGAATAAGGTAGGGCTGGGGGTATAGTGTAGTAGTAGAGATGCATGAGGCCCTGGGTTTGGTCCACAGCACGGGAAAAAATGAGGAGGAGGAGGAGGAGGAGGAGGAGGAGGAGGAGAAGGAGGAGAAGGAGAAGGAGGAGGAGGAGGAGGAGAAGGAGACATCCAATTATATAAACATAGTTGATCTCTCTGCAATTAAACACTTAAAAGTGGCTCATTATGATTCAGTTTGGTATTTTTCCATTCTTTCAGAAATTTTACACTACCAGGAGGTTTCTGACATTTTCAGTAGATGTTTCAACATGGTAGACCTCAGAGACAGGTGAGAAACATGACTTTTGTTCAAAGAAGTGATCGTTCTTATGTCAGTTAGGGACTACTCAAGTCAATTATTCTATTGTTTTCCATCTTCAAAGTACCTGAGATAGGACTAGCTAAATAATTAACTGGACATAGTGAAATATGAAGATGAGGGCCCCTGGTTCAAAAATGATTAGGAATTTCAAAATAGCAAGAGCAGAGCATTAAACCAGGAACAGGGGCCTGTGCAAGTTTCCGTTTTCAGCCCATGAAGCAGATCTGACTGTAGATATCACATTTTGGGAATGCAGTTATTAGCATTCTCTTTCTCCACACCAAGTATTGAAGTCGTCAGGTACATTGTGTGTATTATTTTCTTGATCTCATTTGATGGTTTCACTTAATCTTTGGAACCCTGAAAAGAATTTGAGTAAAATGGAATAGAATCTTAGTCCATTTTCTGTTGCTATAACAGAATACTTAGAAACTGAGTCATATTTAAAGGAAAGAAGCTCATTTAGCTCCTGGTTCCGGAGGGATTTCCAAGAGCATGGCACCTGTATCTAATGAGGACCCTTGTGCTACATTAATAATTTAGCAGAAAGTTAAGGGGCAAGCAAGTTGATGTGAAAGAGAAAGCACAGGGAGGCCAACTCACTTTTATAACAACCCACTCACAATAACCCACTTCTGAAACAATGATATGAATCCATTCAAAAGAGCTCCACCTTCATGACCCAATCACCTCTTATCAGGCCCCACAAACCAGCACTGCCACATTGGGAACCAAGATTCCAATACATGAATTTGAGGGACAGATCCAAAACACAGTAGTTACCTCTGGGTGAGGAACTGAGTGGCTCCAGGACAGACGTGAGAGGAAGACTTAATATGTATGCTTTCGTGCCTTTTGTATTTGGAATCACGTCATGGGAATGCACTAGCTAATTAAAAATGAATAAATAAAGTTAAAGAGAGGGTTTAGAGTCTCAGATCAAACCCAGAAGAGCCAGCCACATGCATTTTGAATTTATATACGCACCACCATTAGGGTGTTGTACTTTTCTGATTTTCCAGCAACATCCCTTAGTGAAAAGATAATTCTTCATATCTTGAAATATTCCAAGGTGCAATTAAGAGGATTTACAAGGTAAGTTGAATAGGGGAAAATTGTTTCTGTGCTGAGATACCTGCACCCCTTAACGCAGGGTGGTCTTTAATTTGAGGTCACTGTGAATTATGTGGCAGGACACAGTAGGACTTGGCAGTTTAGGCCTAATCAAGCGTGACATTAGTCAGGATATATTTTTTAGGCTTCCATTTTTACGTACATTTCTATTTTCTTTCTATGAGCCTTTTAAATCCTAAGAACAAGTTTATGAAACTAGGCGGAATATTCTATTCTTCATCCCAACATGTAACAATGACTCCAAGAGAACTGAGGTGAAAACTTTACATTTCTTTTTTCTTTTCTCATTTTAAGTATTAATGAATACCTCACTAGACACGGAAGTCAAATACTAAATTAAAAATGTATCAATATTCTTTTAAAAAGTAATTATTTTGCTGAAGCTTGAGGATCGAGAGTTCAAAGCCAGCCTCATCAATTTAGCAAGGTCCTAAGCAACCAGATGAAGCCCTGTCTCTAAATAAAATATAAAAAGGACTGGGGATGTTGCCCAATGGTTAAGCAACCTGGGTTCAATCCCTGGTACCAAAAATAAGTAAACCATGAATGTATAAGCTTAGAAACAAGTTCCAAGGCGAAATACATGTAAAAGATCACATAAAAGTTAATAGGCATAAACTTCCTGCATTCTACTAACATGACTACCAAATTTGCTCTGACCCATATTAACTCTAACATCTAGAATATTATCAGCCTCACCTAAAAATCACACCGGCACATATGTTCTATTCATGACACTATTGCTAAATGTAAAAAAAAAAAATCAGTAACAATGCAAATTATCAATGATAAGGAATAGGTAATTTATCTACCCAAAGAACAGAATACTATGCAGCCAATTATTTTTATAATTGTTTCAAGAGTATTAGGACATGATAAAAAATTCAAATACCATGTTGAGTGAATGATCAGAACATAATTTTGTTGAATTGATCTTGGGAAGAGGAGTTAAGGAGGGTGCTACTATTTGAATGTGTTCCCATATTTCATATGTTGAAAACTTGATCCTCAGTGCAATAGTATTAAGAGGTAGCATCTTTAACAGAAGATTAGGTTCTGCCCTCATGAATGCATTAATGGCATTTATTATAGAAGTGGGTTCCTTACAAAAGGACCAATTTGGTCTCTCCTCTCTCTCCCTCCCCTGTCCACACCACTTTTCTGTTGCCCTTCTGCCTTCTACAATGGGCTGTGATCCAATAAATAAACTTCTCTTCATTATAAATTACCGTGTCGGTGGCATTCTATTTTTAGTAGCACAAAACAGAATGAGACAGAGGGTAATAATTATGTGTATTGGCATATATGATCAGACTGAAAGTAATTTTATTTTATTTATGATATTTCTTCTAGTTTTAAAAGCTTTTGCAATAAACATGTATTATTTTATAAAACTAAGAAAATTATTTAATTTTGAATTATTATTTTGAATAATCTTGAATTATTTAATTTCGAGATGTTTCCCAAAACCAAAATCCTTGAATGCAGTCTGCCAATGTGTTGACATTTTTCCTAAATTTGGGGTTCACTCAGGTCCCCCAAAGACTAGACTCATAGTGCTCAACAATATAATGAATAAACAGAATATAGGCCTCAGTGATCTATAGAAACCCAACATCTGAATCAATCAAAGTAACCGATATGGAAGCAGTTCTCAAAATTAGCAATGCAGGAAAATATCAGGTCTATAAAAAATGAGCATGCTGGCCAAAATGAACAATTGTCAATAATGAAGGCTCATGTGAAGGTCTTTTAAAAAGAACAGTGGTAAATAAGGAAGGACATATTTTTTCAAATTCAAGGCCCCTGGATGTTCTCATTAGTCACTAGACTCCACATACACAGGACAAGGCGAGCATTTTGACGAGGTATTGCTTACAGCAGTGTGTCACCTCCTGTAACACTGACCACCTGACCCCATCAACAGTCTGACCTGGGTTCACTGTGCTTAGGCAGCAAGAGCCTCAGTGACACCAAGGCAATAAACACAAGTTTGCAAATGTCCCTCATCCTTTGCTTTTGTGGAAATCACATTTTCTACTCAAGATTTCAGACCCAGTAAACTCAACTGCCATTCTCAGCCATGTGCAAATGGGTCACACCTCCAAATGAATAAATCAGGTCTATTGAGCACTGCTGACTGACTAACGATATGATAAATGCAGCTGGTAGTTTAATGGAAATAAAGGTGGCATTACCAAGTGTCTGCCATGTGCTGGGCTCTGGGATCTGGACCCTGCTAACCTCCCCTAGCACCTCAGTAGGTCATTTCTCCTGCACCTGTGGCTTGGGGTGTGAGGGAGTGGCTTCCAGGGCTTCTAAAAAGCAACATACAGATTTCTCTGAGGTCTTTACTTACTTTTAGAAACATGCTTTCTCTCAAAGCAGCAGAGAATGAAGCAGGTATGTTTATATGCTCGAATACAAATTATTTCTGCCTCAGGAAAGAAACTTTTCAGCATATATAATTCCTAAGTATTGCTTTGAATGAGGGAATAATTTAATGAATTTGTGAATGAGCAAACAAATGAATGAATAGATACATGAAGAACTTTGAGATCTCCAGGAGAGTCAAGACACTTGTGATTCATCCAAGGGGCAGATAGCTTCAGGGAGCATAGAGCTGAATAATGCAGAAGCAAAGAAAGGCTGAAGGTCCCCGCACAGCAGTGCTTCTTAGCCCCCAGCTTCCCCACAACCCATAAACCCCAGAGACCAGGCCAGAAACACCGCTGAGGAATGACAAGAGAGGGATAAGTTTATGACTGGAGATTTGCCTGGAGCCATCATTGGCCAGAAGTCAATAACAACAAAAATAGCAGTAGTGGTACTTTTAATAATAGGTTTAATAATAGGTAACATTTTCAAGTGATGACCATGTTAACCTCGATAACTCAGCCAAGTGTCACAATAATTCAATTAAAAGGTACTATTATTAGCTCTATGTTACAGATCAGAACTTTGGCTTAGAGAAGATAATTAACTTGCCTAAACTGCACAGATTGTACTACGCTGTACATATGGTAATTAACTAGAGATGTCTAAATCAGATTTTACATTCTACAAAGATTTACATTAGATCATTTTGATCAATGTTTTTCAACCCAGCTGCTCATTAGCACCACCTAGCACCCTTCACATTTGAAATTCCTCTCCAAGGTTTTCTAACCGACAAGTTAAATAACCCCTTTGATTCCACAGTTTTCAGAATACACATGAGACCTGATCTTGATACTGAGACAGGAAAAACCCCTGAGGGACTTTGCCAGGCCTTTGGGTCACAAATGTCCTAGTCAAATAATTGTGCTGCCTCCCTCATTTGCAATATGGACTGACAGCTTAACTATCAGAAAAATGACCCCCCCACACACACTTTCTAGCTATAGATTGTCTGAGATCACAAAAGGGCAAAATTACGATTTTATTTCTTCAAATTTCTTAACTAATGTTTCAATTGTGAATTGGACAAGGAAAAGATCACCAACAATTTGAATAAGACTGCGTTATAATAGAAAGTTCCTTCCAAGGAAAACACCCTGAAATAATTCATAGACTGTGAAAGTGGCATGAACATTTATGGATCATCCAGTTCAATGGTTCTCCATGCTGGCTGCACAGTAAAATCACCTGGAGAAGCTATTAAATAATACCAGTGCCAGATCCCATCCCAAAACATCCAATTTCATTGATTTGGAGTAGTACCTGGGAATTGGTAATTTTAAAAGCTCCCTGGGGATTTTCAACCACCATGTGGAACAACTGATTTAACCTAACACACCATTATCTGTAAAATGGTCTCCCTGATGCCTCTTCAGCTATCATGGGCAAGGTCATGATACATCTTTCCGGCTCAAATCTGCATTGAACCTGGACTGTGGCTTCTTTTCAAAATACCCAGGACTCTTAGAAAAGGTGCTATAAGACTTAAAGAAAAATAAAATTTTTTAAAAAAAGGATTACAGATAAACACTTTAAGACCTACACAAGTTTATCACAATAGTTATTTTCCAATGAGCCCGTGTACTAATTGCAATTGTTCATTAAGAGGTTCTATTTCCCCTGCTTCGGTTATGAAGAGTGTGGAATTTTTCAGAGAAACCATATGGAAAGGTGATTGTGCAGATGCAGGCTAGCAGACAATGCTTTTGACCACTTAGGTTTACATGCTTGGTGTGATGCATTGAAAACCATTGTGGCTAATGAGCTGATCCTAATTGTGCTCATTTTCCAGCAGCCTTAATAGGCTTGTATCTGAGGAGACAGAATGTGTTTCTGGTCATTCATTCTAATCCCCCAAATCAAGGAAAATAATAGAAGTCCAACAGAGACCAGACCTATCAGGTGATACTGTGAGCAGGGAAGCATAGGCTCTTGACAGTAAACACCAAGGAGGAACAAAGGGAGATGCAGGAATTTGATCATTCTTTATCTGTAAACACAATGCCCACAAAACCTAAAATCTCACTGTAAGTGTAGATTGCAGGAGGCTACCATAAATAATCCCTCTTAAAACCTATAGAAAATAAACTATCAATAGCTGGATCCTACAATAGTTTAGTAATCTTTAGGTAGACAAAGAGTAATAGGTCAGTTTCACACAGAAAGTATTTCAAATTAGGGATGTTCAAAACTGTGAAGCGAATGTTTAGTTTTACTTTCCAAAACACAAAGTTTTAAGCCCTCCAGCAGAAATATTCATGCAAAAGGCTCATTTAAAATGTTATCTTTATGGTAAAAGGGGTTTCTTGCAGCATGTTAGAATCCAGCGCATTCAGTAAACATGGATTGAGTGTTTAGTATGTGATTTATTGAGAACATGATTTAACTGGGTCACCAGCTGGGAAATTAATTTGTGCTTTTTCTGTTTCCTCTTGCTGTAGATTCAGCCAAAAGGAAGGAATTGAGCTTCTTTGTTCCTTAAGTAAGGGCCTTTTGAGCACAAGAAAGAAAGAAAGGCTCATCTGCAAATGGGTCTGAGGCCAGGCGCTCTGATCTATCTTATGCTTCCTCAGGTCTTATTATTGAAAGAAGGGATAGGATAGGTTGCTCTGTACTGAGAAGACTAAAAGGGGACAAGAAGGAATGGTTCTATTGGATAACCCAGAATTAGGACAAAGCTTGAAGATCCTGCAGTGACTTGGAACAGGAACTTAGAGATAGCAGGCCCATAAAAGGTACATCTTGGGATACCAGGTTCCCAATCTGGGGAATCTACGTGAAGTGCTGTCATGTGGGGTCTCCACACAACCTGGTCAAGGACTGGGATCTGGAGATGTGGATCATGATGTGGGGTCCATAAATGGGCCCAGTGCCAAGGCACAGCACCATGTGACCATAAGAAATGACCAATGTTAAATAACCCTGGCCGAGGACAAGGAATTTCCTCTTCATAAGAATTGCAAGACTGCAGGCCCCTTTCAGAATGGTACAAAAAAAATCCACACCATGACTGTGCAAAACAAGGCCGATGCCTCCAAAAATGATTGATATTGGATTTCTTATTGATTTGGACATACGGAAGCTGATAATAGCTCTAATAAAATCCTTCTCAAAAGTGATAAAACAGTCCCTGAACATCACACACATTCACAAAAATTGGTATCTATAACATTTGTGTAAAGAACCTTATTAACAAATAATTTGTGTCACTAAATTCACTTGAATATAATGCAATTATTTTTCTCAGCCATAATCTAATTTAGATCTTGTGTGACAATGTAAGGAGAGAAATGGATGCCTGGCTGGATGTCATTAAAGACTCCTCTCTAAATAAATTCCTACTTCTCATTGAGTTAGAAAACGATTTCCTGGAATCTTACTAGAGACCTCTAACAGGTATTTAATTTAAATGTGAATACTTTCTCTCATGTACAATCTCACTTATTGATTCTTTCAACAAATGTATGTATTAAATTCTCACGGCATGCCAGGCATGTCTATATGCAACTCTTCCTAGAAGCCAAGCTGTGCTGGTATTGTGCTCATTTTAATATAGTGGTTACTGTCCCCATCAAGTTCTTGGTTCATGAGAAGACAAGAAAATTTGTTGAAAAACAAAACTTGGTGTGTGCCACAATGGAAGAAGCACATGTTCTATAGTAGCAAATATTAGAACATAGACAGGTCAAGGGTGGGCTCTGGAGAAAGTGATAAAATGAGAGCCAAAGAATAGGACTAATCCAGGTGAACATTGTATATATTATAGTTTCTCATTATCTTTTTAATCACCAAGATGAGAACACAGTGTGAGTTTCAACATAATGAAGTCCTTCAAGACCAAGTAAGCACACAAATCTAAAGCATTTGAGTCTGGAGAAATATTCAAAAAGAGAAAACAGGAGGGGCAGGGTAAGCTCTCTACTATCCACACTGCTCTCAAGAAAGACCTTTCACTTGAGCTGTGACTCTGACCATCTCCAGAAATGCTTCATTTCTGGAATTATAATATCTCTCCCATGTCAACAGTACTCCCTTCTTACTGAACAACTCTCTTTGATGATGTATTAATCATTCTTTCATCACTGTAACAAACACTTGAAATAAATCAGCTTATACATAGAAAAGACTTATTTTCATTCACAGTTTTTGAGATTTCAGTCCCTGATCTATTGGTTCCATGGCTTGGGCCAGTGGCAAGGCAGCATATCACAGAGGAAGTGTGTGGTGAGACAAAACTGTTCACCTGATGGCCACGAAGTACAATAAAAAAGACTAGCTCTTAGAATCCCCTTCAAAGGAACAACTCCAATGACCTAAAGATCTCCCGCTGGGCTGGGGATGTGGCTCCAGCCATAGCGCGCTCACCTGGCATGTGTGCTGCCCGGGTTCGATCCTCAGCATCACATACAGACAAAGATGTTGTGTCCGCCAAATACTAAAAAATAAATATTAAAATTCTCTCTATCTCTCTCCCTCTCTCTCATTCTCTCTCACTCTTTAAAAAAAAAAAAAGATCTCCCGCTCACCCACCTCCTAAAGGTTCTACCAACTCCCAATAGCAAGAAGCTGGGGACCAAGCCTTTCACACACAATCCTTTAGGGGATGCAGAAGTACCATAATTCAAGAAGTTTATTAATTAATTGAGAAGTAAATGCAATGGCTAAAATACTAATAAACAATACACAGCAATATATAATTAGGTGAGGTGTGTGTGTGTGTGTGTGTGTGTGTGTGTGTGTGTGTGCATACACATTTGCAATTCTAAGAAGGAGCTTAAAGAAAAAAGAAAAGATCGGTGGGAAAAAGTGAACAAATAATTCTTTGACTCCTGAGTTCAAATAGCTCTTTTATAAGTCAGAGAAGGCTTCAGGATGGGACGAATGAGACATGGGTGGGCCTTACAGGATGAGCAAGCCCTAGAGGCTAGGTAAGCTCTACCAAAGTAAGACACAGCGCAGGGAATAAACTGAGAATCATCCTGGAGTCCAAGAGACCAGCATGCTCCTGGACTGGAGCTGTAAAGAGCCTCCAGGAAACAGTGTGTTTAAAACCTGAATTGGGGGTGGGAACAGAAACAATCAGGATTCAGTGTTCTTTAAAGAAAGTTAAAGGAGCAGCTACAATAGCCACGAAGCAATACATGAACATACATAGGGCAGCACATAACCATGACTGTGTTTGGTTGACAGTAGACCATACATACACACCAAAGTGGCCCCTTAACATCCTATTGCATAGTGACGTTGGAGCCATCCTAGTCTGCTTAAGTGCACTCTGTGAGGTTCACATTTCTCAGAACATATCCCCATTGTGAAGCAATACATGACTGTCACTCTCTACCTAAGAACTAAAGAGAGAAAGCAGGGTGATGTGATTGAGATAAGGTTTGTCACTGAGTCTCCATATAAGTGTCTTTTGAACCAAGGCTTCAATGAAAAAAGATTAGAAGGAGGCACCTCCAATGAAAGGAATGGAATGAGCCACACCCAAAGCAAGATGTCACTGCCCCGCGTGGCCAGGGTAGGGGCAGGAAAGTCAACAGTGAGCTCCTGTGGGTAGTGAAAAGAGGGAAAGCTGAGAAACCTAGGAAGGCACCTCGGAGCATACCCAGGGAAACAGACAGACAGAGGGATCCTAGATGGGGAGATGGCAGCAGGTATAGAAAGAAGTAGCCTAAACCATCACTCTGGCAAAAGGACGGAGGGTCAGGCTATGTGGGGGAACCTATGCTCATTACTTGACAGATTAGAAATTTAATAATTATTGAAAGTCAAACAGAGGGGGGGAAGTGTTTTCATGGAGCTGCGATGCAGTTCATTGGTAGAGTGCTAGTCTTGGGTTCAATCCCCAGCACCCCCACCACACACACACACACACACACACACATACTTGTTTCCATGTGTAAAGCCAGGAGAAAGAGGGAGCAGACTGAAGGAAACTGGGATTGGAAAAGAGATAGCTTTGGTGTCTGGGGTCTGGACTCTACATCAATGTGCCACCCTGGTCCAGTGAACAGAAGCTATAAAAAGGACTGGTAAAGAATAGACAGTGAGCTCTCTGTGTAGGAGGCACACATTTGTACACTGGTCATAGTTGGCAACAATTTCACAATACTTCGTTTCATATGACTTCAAAACAGCTATCTTTTGAATTCTAATAAGATAAGCTTGCAATAAGCCCTGCTATACACTCTTGATCTCCTATAGCTTTGCTGTAACTTTTAAAAATGTTTTATTGCCTTCTAACACACTACACAATTTCATGTATTCATCTTTTTATTTGTGGTCTACCTCCAATAAAGTGCAAGTTCCACAAAGGCCCCGAATTTGTTCACTATTGTGCCCTAAGTGCTTAGAACATTGTCTTGTATATAGGGGGCTCTCCATTAGACATTAGGTGGATATAGTACCGAGAGGTAAGTGGCTTGCCAAAGGCAGCAAGCACTGCATTATATAAGAGTATGTCCAGCAATTTCTAATCACAAAGATGTAGGCCAACAAAAATTTAGGACTCCGACTTAAGCCCTGGAGAAAGGCACAGCTGTAAGAAAGGAGTTTGAGTCCTTAAAAGCTACCCACCTACTGATCGATAAAAACAACCTTGCTGTTATAGGAATAAAAAGTAAAATTCTGTTTGGGTAAGCCTCTGAAATTTTGGAGTTTATTTGTTACAGAAACTAGCTAATACACATTTGAACATGAACTTTTCTAGCAGGAAATGAATACATGTGCTATGGGGGGATTTGCATTATTCATTCAACAAACATGCTGAGCTCTTGCTATGGGCTAAGAACCCTGACGGGCATAGGGGATTCAAAGATGAGTAATAGAAAATTATTTCCCTCTAGGAAACCCAAAACTTACAATATCATGTTGTAAGTTCTATTGTAGAGAAAAGTAAAAGGGGCTGTTGGAGCCCAGAGCAGAGAGCCTAATTCTGTCAGGCAAAGAGAGAGAGGGATCAGGACACAGGATCTGACATTTAGACTCAGTTTTGAATTATGAGTATGATGAAGAATGGAAAAAGGAAATGTATCATTTTTGTGAAATGTTACTTGAAAAATTTGATTCCAAATTATTTGGCCTTTTCCGTCTATATGACTGCTCCTAGAGTTTCATTAGAGACAATTTATATGCACTTCAGAGGTGAAATTGAACTTCAAATGACTCAAATAGATTGGGATATAATATTTTTTCTTCCTGCTAGAAGAGGTATAATGTGAGCCCGTAAGAGAGAGCAACAAGAAAATGACTGTTTTTCATTGTTGATATATCCCAAGTAGTTGATTTACTCCACAAAATACAGAAATAAAAGCCCTTTATAATCACCTAAGAAAGCATCCGTAGGTATTTCACAATTCTTCCTACTGGCTAGATGATAAAAGGATCTTAGTGTATTTGAAACTTAGGAACCAGAAAGACCTTTCGTTGATATTCCAGAACACCTTATGGCATTTGTTTTATTTCAATTTACAGAGGCCTTCATAGTGAATCAGTGCTTTTGAGAAGTAATTAATCTTGACATTTATTAAGTAATTTCTCATATTTAAAGACTGATTAAGGTTCAGTTAAGATAAATATTGAGCAATATGCTAAATAAGAAGTAAGTTTTCACAAACATATAAACACATATGGAATAGCATCTGGAAGTGGTCCAGCAGACATCCCATGGTGGTGGGCGTGTAGCAAAAACAAGTCTATCTCATTATTTTTGGCACTGATTGGGTCCTTTGTTAATTCATCTTGCCTAGTTCTCCTTTTGTGAAATAAGAGGGATGGCAGGAAACTAAAGTGAGGGCAAAAAGAAAAAATAACACTAATGATAATGATGAAGAAAATTCCTTTTGAGAGATCTTTTTCTCAAATAGTTTTACAATTGATATCCCACTTGGTCTTCTTGAGAAAACACAGAAGCAAAGATGAGATTCAAGATGGCTGCTTTGGGGAAGGCTGCATTTCCAGTTGCTCTGTGGCTCAGGATTTGAGTAGTGAGAGTACTGTTTCTCAGCTAAGTGGGTTAAAGAGGGGATTCACTAAAATTCAAAATCAGACACTCAGAGTCTCTTAGAGATGAGAAATTTAGGTATATTGAAAAAAGGACCAAAAAAAAAAAAAACAGTACCCACTTGAAGCCAAGTAGTTTGTAGCAATGGCAGAAGCACTGACTTACCAGAGAAGGGAGGGATAACATATAGAGATGAAAACAGACCAATCTGGCACAGAAAAACCTGCAGAACAGAAAAGAAGCCTGAACTTAACTGATCCAGAAGCTGCACAGCAAACTGGTATTTGGAGAATGCTTTGGGTTTCTCATCTGGCACATGGAGAGTTCAGGAGGATCCATTGTAAGAAGCCCACAGTGCATCCTGCTGCTGTGGGGGCCTGGGGGGGGGTCATAGCATGTATTTCTATACTGTCCTGGAAAGCACCTAATATGTGGCTTACCATATATCTAGCAGAATGTGAGTAAAATAGGCACAGAGAAGACAGTAACCAGGGGGATTAGAGTCAGAGATATGGATGGGGGGGGGTCTAACTTGCTGTCACTTTGAGTCTGGAAGCTCACATGACCAGAAGAAGAGCACAGAAAAACTGAAATACATGAATACATGCATGTAGACACTTGGAAAATGCATAAATACACTTGGGAACTGAGAATGTATTTGTGAGCAGTGACATGTGAGAGACCTCTGGAGGGTTAAATCCCCTTCCCTACAAGTAGAATTCTTGAAAATAAGGGTATGAAGTTAATGTTTACATGTCCAATGCTAAGACTCCCATCTCTTTTAATTTGACTCCCTGAATTCTAGAAACAAACATATGTTCCCTAGACAGGATATGAAAACACTCTTTTTCTGGCTAATTTGACCAGCCTAAACAGAAAGACTTAAAGACTCTGTATTCTGGAGTCCTTCAATGGGAAGACCCAGTAAGATCATTCTATGGTGTGTCCCATTAGGGACAGTCACCAATCATCCACTCACATTTGCAAGTCTAATTTCCTACTATTATATATGAGGATCATTAGATACATGAGAAAATTTCTAGCATTAATGTCAGACACCAAAATTTAACTAATCAATTTAAAAAGTAACTCAAAGGAAATATACTCTTCAGAGAGCAAAGGATTAAAAACTAATGTAAATAAACTCAGAAAAATAAAAAAGAGATATCATATCTATGAAACAATAATAGAATATTATCAAGACAAAGTGAAGCAAAATAAAACTCAGTTAAAATCTAGTACTAGAAATTTAAAATAGAATAGACAGTTATTTGGAAAATAACCATGAATAAATTTCCCAGAACAGAGCAAAATGCCAATGTAATGACAAATATTTTTAGACAGAAACACTGAGATCCAGCCCAGAAGACCCATAAGCTGAGTAGTGGAATTTCTAACAAACCAGAGAAAATGAAGGAGAGGAAATAACTAAAGAAATAATTCAAGAAAATAGCCCAATGCTGAAAGACATGGTTTCCTTGATTATTAAAGGTCAGCACCAGGGGTAAAAATGGATATTTTGAAATTTCAGAACAGTGAGATAAAATAAAAAATATATTACAAATTCCTACAGAGGGAGGAGACATGGTTCACCTACAAAGTTTAGGGAATCACAATGACTTTAAGTTTCCTAATATCAACTATGGACAGAAGAAAGCTCTGCATTAAAAATTCTGGGGGAGAAAAGTAATTCTAAGATTGTATCATCAGCCAAAAATTATGAATCAAGAACAAGGGTAAAACAGAAATGTTTTCTTTTCAAGGTCTTAAAGTAAATTTCAAAACATTTATATTCAAGTACCCTTCTCTGGAAGTGAGTGATTCCACCAAAATGAAGGAGTCAACCAAGAAATAAAAAGATAGAAATGACAGAAAAATAGGGCTCTGAACAGGAGGAAAAGGGTATCATCAGAGAAATCATAAGAAATTCCAGCATGTCAATGGTACAGCAGCTAAATTTTATTAAACTAGTCTGGACCACTGCAGGTCAGAACCAGCCAAAAGATTCTAAGAGAGTGTTTCTTCAAGATGGTGAAATTAACTAGCTGATTCATCTAAATAAATTGCAAAGGACTTGGAGGAAGTAGAAGAGTTTAGGGTTGAACTAATGATAAATATGTCTATGGAAAATAAATAAAATGTATGCACAAACAAAAAAAAAACACAATTATTAAATCTAGAAAAATAAAAAGTTGGAAGGAAAGAGCAGAGTACACACCTCAACTGTGAATTGTCATAATAACAGGACTGAATAAAGCTTTAATCTTAGCATAATGGGGAGAAAGATGAATAAGGAGTTGGGCAAAGTGATGAAAGAGAATAAACCTGCTGCTAGGAAGGCAATATATCATATCTAAGTCTAAAAAATCAAGAGCTAGAATTATGAAATTACTCTTTAGAAATATGGTGCCATGCTGGGCACTGTGGCGCAAGCCTTTGTAATCATAGTAATCACAGCAACTCAGAAGACTGAGGTAAGAGGATTGCAAGTTCAAGGCCAGCCTCAGCAACTTCCTGAGACCCATATCAAAACAAAAAGGGATGTGGATATAGTTGAGTGGTAGAATACACCTAGGATCAATTCCCGGTTCCAAAAGAAGGGAAGGAAGGAATGAAGGAAAGAAGGGAGGGAAAGGAGAGGCAAGGGGAGGAAGGGAGGGGAGGAGAGAAGGGGAGGAGAGGAGGGGAGGGGAGGAGGGGAGGGGAGTGGAGGAGGGGAGGGGAGGGGAGGAAGGAAGGAAGAAATAGGGTGAAATATACTAAAAAACCATCAAAAGAGCTTAAGTAGTTACCCTTAGTGAGGAGGAAATGGAAGGTAGAGGAGACTTCTGTTTACTAACCCTGTAAAACCATTTGGCTGTTAAACTGTGTGAACACAGAACTTTGATAAAAATAAAGGCTGAATAAAAGGGCTATAATATTTTCATTTTAAAAATCAACAGGAGAAAAATGTAGCTGAGAAAAGAGAGACTAATGTCAAAATGACTCCGAAGTTTCAGATTGAAGTGACTGGTTGGATGGGAAGTCCAAAGGAAAGGTTGGATTTAAAGGGAGTAACAACTATAATTCTAAAGGTATGGCATCAATGGCAATGAACAGCTATCCCGTGACACAAAACCATGGAGCCATTCTGTACTTTAGGACATTAAGGCTGCAAAGAACCTTGAAGATCACATTGCTTCTGCTTCTTGTATCCCTTCTAGGACCTCCTTTGAAAGGGCTGCCCAGCAACAAATCCTCTGAAATGGAAATGAGGACAACCACTCCATTCACAATATCCTCAAAAATAATAAAATACTTGGGAATCAACCTAACAAAAGAGGTGAAAGACTTATACAATGAAAACTACAGAACCCTAAAGAGAGAAATAGAAGAAGATCTTAGAAGATGGAAAAATATACTCTATTCATGGATAGGCAGAATTAACATCATCAAAATGGCGATATTACCAAAAGTTCTCTACAGGTTTAATGCAATGCCAATCAAAATCCCAACAGCATTTCTTGTAGAAATAGATAAAGCAATCATGAAATTCATATGGAAAAATAAAAGTCCCAGAATAGCAAAAACAACTCTAAGCAGGAAGTGTGAATCAGGTGGTATAGCGATACCAGACTTCAAACTATACTACAGAGCAATAGTAACAAAAACAGCATGGTACTGGTACCAAAACAGGCAGGTGGACCAATGGTACAGAGTAGAGGACACAGAAACCAATTCACAATATTAAAACTAACTTATATTTGATAAAGGGGCTAAAAGCATGCAATGGAGGAAGGATAGCATCTTCAACAAATGGTGCTGGGAAAACTGGAAATCCATATGCAACATAATGAAACTGAATCCCTTTCTCTCGCCATGCACAAAAGTTAACTCAAAATGGATCAAGGAGCTTGATATCAAATCAGAGACACGGTGTCTGATAGAAGAAAAAGTTGGCTATGATTTACATACTGTGGGGTCAGGCTTTAAATTCCTCAATAGTACACCCATAGCACAAGAGTTAATAACAAGAATCAACAAATGGGACTTACTTAAACTAAAAAGTTTTTTTCTCAGCAAAAGAAACAATAAGAGAGGTAAATAGGGAGCCTACATCCTGGGAACAAATCTTTACTCCTCACACTTCAGATAGAGCCCTAATATCCAGAGTATACAAAGAAATCAAAAAGTTAAACAATAAGAAAACAAATAACCCAATCAACAAATGGGCCAAGGACCTGAACAGACACTTCTCAGAGGAGGACATACAATCAATCAACAAGTACATGAAAAAATGCTCACCATCTCTAGCAGTCAGAGAAATGCAAATCAAAACCACCCTAAGATACCATCTCACTCCAGTAAGACTGGCAGCCATTATGAAGTCAAGCAACAACAAGTGCTGGCGAGGATGTGGGGAAAAGGGTACACTTGTACTTTGCTGGTGGGACTGTAAATTGGTGCGGCCAATTTGGAAAGCAGTATGGAGATTTCTTGGAAAGCTGGGAATGGAACCACCATTTGACCCAGCTATTCCCCTTCTCGGTCTATTCCCTAAAGTCCCCAAAAAAGCATACTACAGGGACACTGCTACATCGATGTTCATAGCAGCACAATTCACAATAGCAAGACTGTAGAACCAACCTAGATGTCTTTCAATAGACAAATGGATAAAAAAAAAATGTAGCATGTATACACAATGGAGTTTTACTCTGCATTAAAAAAATGACAAAAATCATAGAAATTTGCAGGGAAATGGATGGCATTAGAGCAGATTATGCTAAGTGAAGCTAGCCAATCCCTAAAAACAAATGCCAAATGTCTTCTTTGATATAAGGAGAGTAACTAAGAACAGAGTAGGGAGGAAGAGCATGAGAAGAAGATTAACATTAAACAGGGATGAGAGGTGGGAGGGAAAGGGAGAGAGAAGGGAAACTGCATGGAAATGGAAGGAGACCCTCAGGGTTATACAAAATTACATACAAGAGGAAGCAAGGGGAAAGGAAAAAAACAAGTGGGAGAAATGAATTACAGTAGATGGGGTAGAGAGAGAAGAGGGGAGGGGAGGGGAGGGGAGGGGGGATAGTAGAGGATAGGAAAGGCAGCAGAATACAACAGACACTAGTATGGCAATATGTAAATCTGTGGATGTGTAACCGATGTGATTCTGCAATCTGTATACGGGGTAAAAATGGGGGTTCATTACCCACTTGAATCAAAATATGAAATATGATATATCAAGAACTATGTAATGTTTTGAACAACCAACAATAAAAATTTTGAAAAAAAATTTACACAGAAAAAAAAAAAGAAAGGGCTGCCCATGCTTTATGTGAACACCTGTGACAACCGGGCGTTCACCGCAACCTGTAACATCTATTTCTGCCTTGAACTGTTCTGTCGTTAAGTGGAGCTTCCTTTAGCAAAGCTAAATCTGCACATACATTGGCCCAGATCGTATTCTATGGTTCTTCACTCTCCCTCTCCATTAGTTGAAGATAAGGGAGCTCTGCCTTTCCATCCTCAGTGCCTTTAATAAGTACCCAATGCTTTTCTATCTGTTCTCTGGACTTGCTTAATTGAATCCGAGGACCAAACATTGTACTAAAAGAATCTAAACATTGAAATATGAGTAAGAATAAAACCATTAATCTCTGGCTAGTGATAAGGGCTTGAATAAATGATTTCCAGATATTTCTTCTATTCTTGAATAAACAGGAGTGCTTTCTGAACTGGAATCTCTACATCAAGTTCGACACTGACAAAGCAGGCAGGGGAAGGCCAGAGGAAAGAGTCCCACGCCCTGCTATTTGCAGGCGCTTGCGAAGACAGTAGTTGTCATGAAGCTACACTCTAAATCTGGTCTAAGAGCTAACTCACATTCAGATTAAAGCCAAGTACAGCAGCATTGTTTCTAGAATAATTTGATTCTTCAAGCTGTGCTAAGTGCCCTTTTTGCCATGAAACTTACTAAATTTTTTTAGTTTGTTTCTATTTGAAAGAAAATGGTTTAGGTGATTATGGAGGAGTATCTTGTCCGTTCCACACAAATTCCACTCATGATGTTTTTTCTGTTAAAATTACAAAATTCTCTTTAATAGATAATTTATGTTCTGCTAAGACAGGTTTTTTTTTTAGAACAGTAATAAGCCCTCAAACTTCCCAGAGGCAAAAATATATATGTAGATGCTCAATATGAGATCTTAGGCTCAGCTCTCACCAGAGGCCTATCCGTCTTACATGATCAAGAGCTGGTCTCCAGTAGCTCTCTGTGGGTGACTGAACACTGTAGAAGAGTGATGACATACAAACTGTCTTTCTGCACTTGATTTTCACCAATGTCAAGTGCAAAAGATAAAAATTCCTTCAGGGTATTTGAGAAATTTTAACTCTCCTAACACCCATTCTCTTACATTTAATTTTTATTAATTCAAATATTAATTATCAAATATTGATTGAGCACCTACTATGTGACCAGCAACTGTTCTGAGTATAGGGAATACAGCAGTGAGTGAGATAGAAAAGATCCCCGGAGCATACATTTTCAGGGATGGAGACTCCTCATTATCTGTGGATATTTATAAAGAAAATAAAACAAGGTGATGTCCTGGACAGAGGCTGTTGGGGGTGAGAGCTGATTACACAAAGTAATTGGGAAAACCTTCTCTCTGGAGAAGTGAAAACCAAGTGTCAAGAACCAGGCACTAAAAGGGCAGGGAAAAGAATATTCCAGGCTGAAGAGAGCAAGTGCAAAGGCCTAAGAGGGCTCTTGAGCATGGTTACTCTATAAGAATGTTCTCGGGAGGATTTTAACATCTTCTCGTGTAATGGATGCCTTGCTGCCCCTAAGCACCCAACAGAGGCACTCATTCCCCAGCTGCCAGCCTGTTGCCACTGATGGGTTGAAACTGAGACCCAGTCCAGGAATCACCCGCAGCCCAGGAGTCTCTCCCCTCCCTGGAGGCAGGCTGTATCCAATGACCCAGTTCTCCAGCCTTCCAGTTCATGGGCACCCCACAGGCTGGCTGAGCCCATGTTGTGACTGGGTCATAGCTCAACTCCTTCTGCCCCGTCCTGCTTTCTTCCCTGTCCTGCAGGTAGTGATTCTGAGGGCACTTCCAACACACCTCTCATATACAGATTTTCATCTCAGGGTCTCTTTTCTCTCATACATCCAGCTGAAGATCTGGGTTGATCATTTTAAGCGCTTAAAAGTTTTACAATAGAACAGCAGCCCACCACCAAATTTAGAAATCTTTTAAGAGTGCTAGTGCTTCTTTACTATGTCTGTGTGCTTAACGATAATTTAACAGGAGGTCCTAACTAGTTTCCATGCATCTAGTTTTACTCCTCTGAAATCTGTCCCTTGTTGCTGAATGTTCTTACCAACCAAGAATCTGATCATGTGTTGATCATGGTGAAAGCCCACACTAAAGCTCTTCAGTGTCTCTCAGTGACCTTAAAGCTTTCAGATCTCCATACTCACAAGTCTGTTCACGGCCTAGAGTCTGTCTTCCTATCTCTCTCTTTGACCTCCATCTTCATGATATGTTGGCCTGTTTCACATCCTCTTGGCTATATTTGAACCTGAAGTTTCAACCTCTGCTTAGCAAATCCTTTTTCATTTTTTAAAGCTACCCTCTGCAAAAGCCTTCCTTAGCCCTCATTCTCAGAATTCTAACATCTTCAGTTTACCTCTACTCTATACTGTGTGATTATTTTTATTATTGTATGTATCGTGATAAACATCTGCACCTTCATTTCTTTGAAGTCAGAGGGCACATGTCCTATTCATTATTCACCCCTCCCCAGCATTCAGCATAATACCAGGCACTTCGAAAACACTTCAAAGGCCACCTCATTCTGATGTAGTCTTGAGAAAAAAGTATAGGCACAAAATGTATCTGTCAAATAGATGTCTTATTAGCAACCTCTTTGCAATTATAGAATCCATCTTAACTGAAAGGTTATTCCCACGGGGCCCTGAAAGAGGAGGGGCAGAAACTGATGTATAATGTTTGTACTGTAAATGTAACTGCCATTCCCCAATCCCTGAAAGTCTCAGGGATCTAACATCCTAAATGGATCTTTACCAACTACTACATTTCCATACCTTCCTGCTTCAGTGTGATCCTAGAAATTAGCTATTTCCACTGTGTTAAGACCTTGTCATGAGAATTTATTAATTCTTGCAGTCCAGATGGGAGAAAAGACAAAAGGCAGATTAGAGCAAAACCCTGAGAGCTTTGTTTGTTCTGGTTGTGTACAAATGTAAATATTATCAAAGCAATCCATGAAATGAAGAAAAATTCTTGGTTGGGCAATTAAAAAGAACAAACTATTTTTTTTCCAGAAACTTTGCTGGTGAGGGCTGCATGTAAATATTGATGAGTAATAATAGCAATCATGAGCCCATCAGAAAACTAATTTTCCATTCCTAAAAATTCCAGTGTGCAGGAGGGATAATATTTAGTAGAAAAGTCAGTGGCCTCCAAGACAGAACACTTGAGCTTCAAGACTCTTAACAGCAAGTAGCCTTCAGCAAGATATTTAACTTCTCCTAGCTCTTAAATGGAGATGGGATCATCTCTAACTCACATTGTTATTATAAGAATTAAATGAATGGGATTATCTTTGAGAAGATACACAGTATGGGCTCTGGCATAACTGTGTAATTCAATAAGTCTTCACTCAAAACAAAAAGTGTTTCAACCAGGATCATATTCTTTATGTCCTAAAACCCAAGCACAGCAGATCAGAAGAAATCCATTCTTACAGAGCAATATTGTCACTCGATCTCTGCATAACTTTGAGATATTTTGATTTTGAATTTCTCATTTCAATCTTCTAAACGATCAGAAAATCAGTGTACAGAAACTATATAAAACTGCCAACCATATATACTATATTGTAAGTACATTTAGTTTTTTTTCTAAATAAACAGAAGAACGGCAGTTAAATAGTAAAAAAGAAAATCAAACACCTGGAAGATTAGTAATTTTATATATCTTTTACCCCAGAAAATATATAAGCAGATTATAACTTTTCTGCATGTCTTAAAGGCACATTTTGTTCTGACCACCTGTATGTAACAGTGGAATTTCAAACGATTAGGGCAATAATATCTGTCCAATTCACATATTGTAAAAAGTCAATGCCACTCAAAATTTTACCTCTCCAGGACAGCATTGGAAGACAACCTCTCAGATCTGTCTTTAAAAATCATGTTGCTCATTGTTTGTAAGGTTGATAATATTGCAAAATACAATGCTTCAACTGAGAAGAAAATAATCTACAACCTGCTGACTCCTTTGATATACAAAATGATAAGTCCTGTCAAAGAGACTGGAGGCTATGGAAAATCTTTATTTTTTACAAAATCTATTAATCAGCCTTTAGTGTAGCCCTGCTTGATGCAAATTGTACGACTTGTCAAGACTTTTGTTTAGTCAGAAATAAAAGGCTTAGTGGATAAAGGTTTGGCCTTTCCCTACTGGTTTTCTGCCAAACTGTGACCTAACATGAATGAATTGGTATTGAGTGGGGCCTCTAACTCTGTAATTTAATGCTGACAGTAATTAGCTAAGAAGGGGGTGTTATAATGAAAGCCCAGGGCATGGTGTTTATGTGATTTTACCCAGCTGCAATAGACGACACCTTCTTTTTCTGTCTTTTCCACTTACTACCTCTGAAAAGGGAGAAGGTGCAAGTCATAAAAGATCCTGGCTGCTTGGCTCTCTGATAAATCTCTGGGCAGTGAAGACCTTGGCTTTAAATTAGCTGTCAGGCATCAGCCATCTCACTCTCCAGCTCTCTCTGGAGTCAGCAACAGTGCAAAGATGTTATAAATGGATTCATATGTCTTGATTAATGCCTCCTTCTGTAAACAGACTTTGAGCATAGAGCCCTGACATAGGGATGCCCTGCTCTAAAGGTTAATTGTTACATCGATAGCATATTCAAGACATCCTTTTTTTTTCTTTTTTGCACTTCTGCTCTTTTCTTTTTGAATTTCAAATTATCTTAGAATAAATGAGAAAGAGGAAGCCTAAGAGCAGAATCCACATCTATTGTTAGACACTTCCTATATAAATAAAAGGTCTTTCCTCAACATCCATCTCATAAAACAGAGGAAATCCTCTGTATGGTTTCAGATTGGCCCTTAAAAATTGCTTTGGCAGAGAAGGTCCACACCTATGCAACTCCTCTGTGCCTTGAGCTTGGGATAATTTGCTGGATGAAATGGAGCTTTTGCATCAAGTAGTCTAATGCTAGGAGCTCCAAGTATTCGAACTATAACTCAGTGTTACAACCAAACACAGAGAAAACTTTAGACTTGTTCTTCTCCAACTTCTGCCAGTCTTTGTGTTGCCTGAATGTCACTCAGTTACTAGAAGAAAAAATTAAAAAGTGAAATTCAAGGAGATAGAGGGGGAAAGAGTATGGTAATACATTTTTACTTCATCACAAGCTGCAGTTCAGGGAGGGACTGTTGATAAGAGATTTTTGTCACCTCAATTATTCCCAATGAATTGGAAGCAAATATTCCTTTCAAGTGTGTATTGACACTGTCATTTACTCAGCTTTGTAAAATGTTGACATAAATTAGATGTTTGTTTACTCTACCCCAGATAGGAACAAAAATAAAACACTTTGATAAAAACAACTATGTAATTACTTCACTATCCTAGAAAATAAGCAATTCTACCTAAGATTAATAGGTTACATTAGTCCGTTTCCAAAAGAAAAAATAGTACGAAAGCAAGACTTATGTGCAAGAAATTGGTTAGGAATTCCAATTAATTCTAGTTACTTTTTCAGAGTCTTTTTATTCCATGTACAGACTATGTTTGCATAATTTAATTTTGATTTCCAGAACATCAATCCTCTCCGTGTTCAAATGAAATAGACAATACATATCCCTAAAATTGAGGGCTTATCCGGCCATTTGCCACTGTGCACCCCCAATTACTGCGTGTTCTTACTCTATGCTATGGTTCTACTTTTGCATTAAAATTCTGCTATAATAAAAAGGATTCTAATGTAATTTGTGTGAAATCAATAGTCAGTTGATATAAAGATTCACAGTGATCTCTCTATTCTCTTGTCCTGTGACAGACTTCCAACAGGAATCCATCATACCAGATAAATCGATCATTGGAACTAGTAATCAGTAGATAGAAAACACACTGGGACACCCCCTTGGAAAAATAAGTACAATCAAGGTAAGCCAAATACACAATGGGGAAAAAAGAATATATTTCAGGCCTATAGGAGTAAAGAGTTCAGTTAGAGTCTACCTTCTCATTATTCATTGCACAGTTGTTGAACCTGCTTGAGCAAACAAAAAGAAATTCATGACTATCTATTGTTTTAACTTGCAAAATATTTGCTAATATAATACAGAATAAAAAGGCAGATCTTGAGATTTTATGTTCATAAAGAATAGTATAGATATGATGAGGTAAGGGTGCATGAGTAGCAACAGGATGAAGGGTTACTTTATAAATAACGTGCTGCAAGGGAAAATACTGGAGAGTGAGATTGAACAAGTTAACATATGTGCACACAAAAAGATGGCATAAGGAATCCTGCTATTGTGTATAATTATAATGGCTTCTGGGATGACAGGCTTCACCGCTGCACCCGGCTCCAGGAGGAAACACCTCCCAGGTGGGAGCCGGGCCCCTCTGCTGGCTGGCTGCGGGGTGTGCAGAACTTAGCCTGCCAACTCTGGCACCTCAGGCCCTGGAGGAGGCACTGGGAAACACGGACCCTGCGCACAGTCCTGCTTCCCTGTCATCTGTCGGTTTGAGGACAAGGCCCGCCTCGGAGGGCAGAGAGGAAATGTGTTCCAGGGGGAGGAGGAAGGCTCCAGGCCAGTCACTGCCCTGTGCTCCTGTGTCCTGCTTCCAGAACCAGCACCCTGCAGCCCATGCTCCACAGCACCGACCAGGACACAGAGGTGACCCACTTCAAACCCAAGGGATGCCCCAGCCCCAAGGAGAGGACCCAACCCCACACAGAGCCATGGACAGCACCAGATCTCCCATCTGCAGGTGGGATCTAGAAAACTGTCCAGTGCACAGAGATAAAGAATAGAACAGAGCTGAGTGCGGTGGCTCAGGCCTGTAATCCCAGCAGCTTGGGAGGCCAAGGCAGGAGGATCACCAGTTCAAAGCCAGCCTCAGCTACAGCAAAGTCCTAAGCAACTCAGCGAGACCCTGTCTCTAAACAATATTCAAAATAGGGCTGGGGATGGGGCTCAGTGGTTAAGCGCCTCTGAGTTCAGTCTCCAGTAACAAATCAAAACAAAAAAAGAACACAACAGTGTGCACAATGAAGAGGAAGACAGAGCAGTGGGCAAGCAGAAGGAACAGCCGGGAGCCAGTCACCCGGGCACTTGAGGACTTGAGGTCTGGCCTTGATGACACTGTGGACCCAGGTCTCTTACTAAGAGTCGATCTCAGGTGCTCTCACCTCAAAATAAAAGATGGACAGTTCTGTGGGATGATGGACTTGTCTGGTCTCCCTGCTGGGCACCCCGACTTACAGAGAAGGGTTTCAATTCTGTGTCCCCACACCCAAGAGCCTGAGCCCTACAGTCAGCCTCACCCGGCCCCCTGCAGCCGCCATCCAACCTGCCTGCCCCACCTCTGCGGGAGGGCGTTGCTCCTGCCTCCGCCCCAGGGAGGACTTGTCTGAGGTCTATTCCAGGACCCTGTGTGGCTGGGTGACGTCACAGACACCTGCCTACCTGTCTTTTTATCCCAGCTACAATAGGAGCTCGCTGGGGCCAAAAGCACATCCCTGAGGGCCAGCTCCCTGCCAGCATCTTCTGAAAGACAAAGGGACTACCCTCCGGAGAACCGGCAGCCTCAGATCTCCCAGGAGCCGCTGTTCATGTCTGATTCTGCCTCCAGATTCACCCCTGCCCCTCCGCCTCTGGTCTGGCCGCTGCCCTGCTGCTTTCCTCTCCCTGGTAACTTTATGAGACGGGGCCTCCCATCAAGCAGCTCAGGGGCCGAGGCCGCCCAAGTCACTGGAGAGTGGAGGGGAGGCTGAAGGTGGCCCCAGGCAGGTGGGCGAGGCTTGCTGTGGGACTTGGTCCTCCTCCAGGGGCGCTGGGGGACGTTGAGCTCTTTCAAACAATTATTAGAAATGTTCAAGGTGAAAACACCGCCTTGAGCTCGAAGACGCTGCAACCACTTGCCATGTTTTAGTGCTAGAGACCCTTCCTCACCCAGCATCCGGGGTGCAGGGCCTGTCCTGCCACGTTCCGCAGACACAGAATGGCCAGGAGGGGAGACCACAGCTCCAAGATAGATACGTCTTCAAGGGAGAGAGGAGAGAGGAGAGAAGAGAAGATGGATAGATGATAGAAGATGGATGTATGGATAGATTGATAGATAAATGGATGGATAGATAGATTGATAGATAAATGGATGGATGGCTGGGTTGATAGATAAATGGATGGATGGATAGATTGATAGATAAATGGATGGATGGCTGGGTTGATAGATAAATGGATGGATGGATAGATTGATAGATAAATGGATGGATGGATGGATGGATGGATGGATTGATAAAAGGAAGGACGGATGGATGGATGGATACATAGATCATAGATAGTAGATAGAGGATAGATAATAGATGATAGATGGATGGCAGACACTGACAGACAGATGGTAGACAGATGATAGGTGTAAAGACAGGTACATAGGGAGATGTTGCTAGAGAGACAGAAATAGGTAGGTGGGTGATAGACGAGACAGTTGGACAGATCCACAGACAGGTAGACAACTGGTTAATAGACAGGTGGGTCACAGCAGTGGAGAACCGGAGAGTCCTTGTGGCAGCTGATTTGCTGCCTGCAAAGCTGGGCTCGTGTCCTCTGTGCTGACGTCCATGATGAGACCCCCAACAGGAGCCTGGACACCGCAGTCCTTCTCGCAGTCTGGAGCCTGCGAGGGCAGGCCAACTGGCAGGACTGTCTCCTGGCTGTGGACACACCTTCTGTGACCTCACGTGGGGCACAGGGGTCACCTCTCTGGTGATTCTCCGTGGAATGGCCTGATCCCTTCAGGACCCCACCCTCCTGGCCTCGTCCAACCCTGCTCCCCTCTCCAGGGCCACCTCCAAATCCACCACCTGGGGGCTCAGGGTTCCCGAGTGTGAAAATCCAGCTCTCCCTGCTGCCCACGTGGCGCTGGTGCCCAGCCGCTCTGCTCAGGGACGGAGAATCCCTCAGGCCTCCTGTGCCCAGATGGGAGAACCCAGTGTCTTTACCTACCACCTCGTCCTGGGGTGACGCGAGGCTTTCAACGGGTACAACAGCGGCTCGCAAAAGACTCGCCCAAGCCCTGATCTCTGGAACCTGGGCTTGATGTTCTGATTTGGAAAACACGACCTTGAGAGCAGATGTGATTCGGTCAAGGTCTGGAGGTGAGACTGTCCCGGTCATCTGAATGGTCCTACACCCAGGGACAGGGCCTCTACAGGAGCCCAAACAGCACACGGTGAGAAGATGGCAGGGGCCAGCCGCTGCAGAGCCACAGGGACCTTGAAGAGGCACAGGGCTCTCCCAGCGCCTGAGGGGCACGGCCCTGGCCCCCTTGCTGAGGGGCTCTGCCTCAGTGAGAGCGACTGCCGCTGTCCTCAGTCCAGGGGCAGCTCCCATGGCGCCCAGCAAACCCACACAGGGTCAGGCGCTGAGCCACGGAGGCCCAGGTGAAGGCTCAGACTCGCCCCTGCTGCCTCTGGGCCAGAGAGCGTGGCTTGCGCCGTGGGGGGCGCTAAATAGAGAAACCATGACAGAAGAATCAGAGTTGATTTTGTAAGGAAATCTTGTTTTTGGAGAGTTTAATTTTTCGTTGTTGTTCCTTTGGGGTAAAAAATAAGAAAACAGATTTCCCCATTCCCAGGCAGCATCATTAAGTCAGTGTGGATAGCAGAGGCTTAATTTGTCCCAGCCCTGTACAATTTCATCATTCTAGACTATTAAAAATTTTAATCAAAGGTTTCAGTTATTAAACTGCCCGAGGTTGGCAAAGATTTGCTGTTATCTTACATTAAAATCCATCAGGATCCAAATAAAATGAAATTAATTTGAGATACTGAAAGGAACTCAGGCCAGAGGAGCACTGGTGTTTCCGGGGCTGAGCCGGGCACGACAGGTGCTGGAGGGCCCACCACGCAGCCCCCAGCACCAGGAGGGCACTGAGCCCCCGGGAGACCTGGAGCCCGAGTTGGGGAGGGGAGGATCCTGGAGACCGGGCGCAGCCGATGGCTGTGTCAATGTGCAGGCGCCCACCCAAGGCCCCACCCCTCCTCGCTTCTCCGTCTGTCCTGAGCAAGCCTCTCCACTCCCTCCTTGGTCTCTCAGCAACTCACAGGTCAGATTCCCCTCTGTGTCCTCCCAGCAAAGTCCCCGGCACCCTTGTCCCCAGCGCCAGCCCCAAGCCAGCCTTCCAGGGAGCTGCCCAGGCCGAAGGAGGGTGCCTTCAAGCACAACTGCCCGAATGCCATCAGCATGAAGCTAGGCTTGTCCCCGTGGGGGGAGCAAGTGTGGCCATCGCAGCTCAAAGCAGAGTATCCGCCTCAAGACCAGCAGAGGCAGCACTGGAAAGGAGCCTGTGAGCTGGCCAATCTGAGCCTGGGCACTGCCCTGCTCCCTGCTGAACGCGGCCTTGGCCTGTGGACCGAGGGCTGATCACATCATACCAGCCCTGCCCCGGGGTGCAGAAGAGACCAGTGCCCTGCGCTTCCATTCAAGAAACCGAGACCCCCAGCGGCCCAGGCCTGAGGGCCGCCTGTGTGTGCCATTAGATTCCAGCACCTCTTCACCACACCACACCCACCTTGTCCCTGTCCCCGAGAGCTGCCCTCCGAGAACCACAGAGATGGCTCTCAGGACCACCCTCAGCCACCTCTGTCTGTCCAAAGGGAGCCCCAGGATCCTCCCACACTTTTGTTATCTGTGGCCTGTGCTTCTGTGGTGGTCAGTTCTGTGTCCACCTGGCCGAGCCACGACCCAGGCCAACAGTTAAAGGCTAGAGTGGCTGTGGCTGTGAAGGTCTGGGGAAACAGAGGGCCCTCCAGAATGTGGAGAAAGAAAGGAGGGAAGGAAAAAGAAAGATGGTAGACAGACAGACAGACAGCTCTCCCGCTGCCCTGCATCCCTGGAGCCCTGGGCTAGCACAGCCTCCACCTCAGGCACAACAGCAGGAGGAGACACTTCCAGGGAATCCGGGAGCTGTCCAGCACCTCGTGGGCTGGCCTGTCGGGCCTTCCTGGGTCCAGTCACTTCCCCTCACAAGGGAGGTGGGTCTGCCGCAACTGCACCACCCACAGGGCAGGCGGGGTGCTGGGCACGGATGGACCAGAGTCATTGCCGGCAGCTTGGGTGGCAGTGCCCACCCCTCAGCAGATCCAACCTGTCAGGGTCCTGGAGGGCTGGGTGCTCCCCCACATGCTCCACCCGCAAGCCCCTGAGCAGCCCCCTGCCACACGGTCCACCTCACGTGGGCTCGGAGCTCTCTGGCCAGCTTCAGCACTGCCAGAGCCGGCCTGAGCCTCACCGGAGTGCTTCCTCCGTGGGTCCTCCTGACCCCAGGACAGGCCTCCCTGCCCCCTCCACCCTGCGCTGGGTACCACCGCTCCAGACCGGAGCTGCAGGCTGGAGACCACGTCCACACCCAGCGTGGCAGCCCCAGCTCTCTGAAGCTGCAGTCTGCCCAAGGCCTGGAGAGTGTCTGCCATCTTGGGGCTCCTCTGATATGCCGAGGTGACCCCCTGAGCCCCCGTGCCCAGCTCCCTGTCCCCAGCAGTCAGCAGAGGAACATCCTCGGCAGCCACCCAGGGAGGCCACGGCCCAGGTGACAGAGTGACTACCCTCCAGGGGCTCAGCCCTGGTGGAATCCTGCTCCACAAGGACCCAGCAGGCACCTGAACCCACAGTCCACCCTGCCTAGGCCAGCATCCTGCGCAGGACAGAGAGGCTCCCTGGTCACCTGCCCCACCTCCTCTGTGGGTCAACCACGTGCCTCCTGGAGGAGGCTGGTTCTGACCCGTCCATTCAGCTGGGCCCGTGCGTCACGTGTGACCCGCCATGGCTGAGTCCCTGCCTCCGCGGAGGCTTCCCGCCTCAAAGGGGGCTTCCTGCCAAGCCAGAGTCAACAATTATCCTCTAGACAGAGAAGGGAGACCCAGGGGCATCCCGACAGAGAGCCACGGGAGCCATGAGAAGGGGGCCGGGGAGGGGAGACCCTGAAGCACGGGGTGAGGGAGCCTCCTGGGGAGGCTCAGTGGAGCCTGGGTGTGGGAGAGCCGCGGACGTGCACGGGCAGGGAAGGAGCCCAAACAGCTCGGAGGTGGGAGCTCAGGGAGGCGAGGACAAAGGCCTGGGCACAGAGGCGGGAAGAAGGGCACAGCCCCGGGACTCGCAGGCTGGATGAGCAGTTGGGGTGTCCTGGTGAAGCCCTAAGCAGAGCTTCCTGCAGACCACACCTGCAGGTGACCACTGTGGCCCCGGGTGCGAGGAGCCGTGAGGGAGGCCTGGGAGGGTACAGTATAGGAGGCCCCACAGGGAGGGGGCTGGGAGATAGGTGGCCGGCCAAGAGGTTAGACCCTCTGTCCCTGGTCCAGATGTCAAGGTGAGGTCACCAGCCACAGGGACAGGGCAGGGAACGAGCAGACGGCTCCCCTAGAATTAAGCTGGAGACCCCAGATGTAGCTTGAGGGCTGTAGAGAGAGGATCTGACTCCGGACAGGGGAGGGTCTGGTGTCCTAGAACTCTGTCCACCTGAGCTGCGAGGAGACCTGGCCCTCAGCTGGGATGCGGCAGAACAGACGGAAGGGACAAGAGGAAGGCCGAGCCTCCTTGAGGGGACGGGCACCTCCTGACGGGGACCTGGCTGTCCAGGGGGAGGCCTCTGGGCAGGTGATCCACCGGCCAGTCGCGGCAGAGACAGGCAGAGGTGGGAGGTCAGGATGGACTTTCTCAGAGACAGAAAGCAAGGCCAGAACCGGGGGCCTCCGACTCACGGTGGGGGTTACGCACAGGGTGGAGGGGCTTCAGGCTGTGGCATCTCGGAGTGTCCAGGAAAGGGGGCAGCACACGGGGAGGGAGGGTGCTTCTGCAAGGCCCAGAAAGGTCTGCAGGGCGGCCAGGGCAGGATCTAGCAGGATGGGGGTGCTTGGAGACAAGGGCACTCTCAATGATATAAGGGTCCACTGACCCCCAAGACCAGCACCCGGACCTGGGCCACCACCTGGCTCCACACTTGACCCCACTGTCCACACAGGGATGCCAGGCACTTCCCTCCTCTGGGTTTCTCCTCAGGTCGGAGCAGCAGGGACAGGCCAGTCGCCTGCTTCAGAAATCCACACGTGTCGGGAGGCCTTTGATAACGAGCACATGTCGGCCAGCCTGGGGCCCCCAGACCTGCCACCTTGGCAGGAGGCTGAGAGGAGAGGCCCTGCTACAGGCGCGGCAACAACGGGCAGCCTTTTAAAGAACAAGAAGAGCCGCGGCCCCTTGTGTTAGTTTCTGCAGATGGCTGCGTCAGAGGCACCAAGCAACAGAGCGTCACCTTGGGCTTGGTTGTACTTGATCAGAGACACAAAATCTAATAAAAGAGTTTGTCAGGGCGACCTCATCTTATTACAGAAAAATCAGCATCCCTGGACCCCACGCCCACCCTGAGAAGGGGTGTGCTTGCCGTGTGTGTGTGTGTGTGTGTGTGTGTGTGTGTGTGTACATGGTGGCTGCCACTGTCACTAGCTGGGGGCCCGTCCTCACTGCCTGTCCTTGCAGACCCCCCTTTCTGTGCTGTCCTGACTGTAGGATGAGGAAAACAAGCAGAGCGTGGGCCTCACAGGCTGAGGACGAGACCCACCCTCTGCATGGGGTTCAGCAGACACCTCAGCTCAGCCCACGCCCAACCCATGCAGACGGCTGGCTGTCCCCTCCTGTTTCCATGGCCCTGGCCACATCAGGAACACCCATGACAAGGTGCCATTGAGGGAGCTGGGACACCTGGGTGGCTCCTGCGATAGCAAGGAGCCCTACTGTGTCCTGGCCACCGTCCTCCCACCTAGGGACTCAGAACCAGCAGGCTCAGAGCCCAAGTTAAGGCCCCAGCCCATGAGGACACAGACCTCCAAAAGGTCTCCAAAATTAACCCTCTGACACTGTCCCCAAGCCCTTAGGAGCAGAGCTAAGGAAGACGTAGCCCTTAACCCCCTCAGACACAGCTCAGAATCGGTCATTTTAAATAAACCCTATCATGGATGGTAATTAACCATGGAAACGTGGAGTGTGAAATGGAAACTATCCTTTTGCCAAGCACACGCTGGTTGGAGGTCTGTTTACTCTCCATCCTCTGGGTGACATGCGAGGTGTCTCAGGCTTGTTTTCTCTGCTGTCTGCTGATGGGTGCTGAGGCCCAGGAGTGGGGTAACCGCGCAGCCCTGTCTTGCAGGACACCAGGTGCCCGCGCACTGGGCTCTGCCGGGGCATCTCCTGGCCTCGCTGGCTCGCTGCCAGAAGCTCCAGCTCCCGTCCTCTGGGCTGCTCTGGCTCTGACCTCCGCATCATGTTACCGCCACTCTGCGGGTTTGTGACTTCCAGAGTGTTCATAAGAACTTTAGTGTTCACTGGGCACAGTGGGACACGACTGCAATCCCAGCGCTCAGGAGGATCAAGGTCAAGGTCAAGGCCACCTCAGCCACTTAGTCAGGCCCTAAGCAATTTAGTGAGACCCTGTCTTGAAATTTTAAAAAAGGGGGTGTGGGGCTGGGGATGTGGCTCAGTGTTTGGGCAGCCCAGGGTTCAATCTCTGGCACAAAAATTAAAAAGTTAGTATCAAACAGGTTTATGTATGGAGGGCTTCCATCTGTCCTTCCATCCAGATGACACCCTTCACAATTCCTCCAAAACTAGAGCCTAGGAGAGTGATCATTCTGGTCTCCTACCCTCCTTCCTGAGTGTCCCCAGAGCTCCATGCTGACATCTGAGTCCAGCCTTGGTCCCCGCAGCCTGCACTGGAAGCATTGCTCGGAGCCTAGAGCACTGCCGTCCTCTCTCTCTGGCTCTGGGGCATCGCCTGAGCTATCCCTGCATCTTGCAAGGGTCTAAGCTGAAGTCCACCCCACCCAGCTCCTGCAGCCTCAGGCACTGACTTTCCCAGGAAGCCACAGCCACCTGGTGACCATCCTGGGTCTGGACACTCAGAGCCCAAACTCACCAGGCCAGCACAGAGAGCCCCCAGGAGGACAGCTGGCTGCTGGGCAGGGCCACACCAGTTGCCCTGTGTCCTGGTCTGCAGGACCCAGGAGTCCTAGGAGGCCTCCTCTTCTACCTGAGGAGTGAGTGCCCGGTGGCTGCTCTAACAAATGGCCACCCGTAGGTGGCTTAAGGGAGCGGATGCTTGTTCTTTTAGAGCAGGAGGCCAGAAGCCAGAGCTCACGTATGGCGGGGGCGGGAGGCTGTGCCTCATGAGCCTCCTGCAGCTCCTGGTGCATCGACAGTCCTGGGCTACTCCAAACCACCTTATCTCTGCCTCCCTTTTCCCTGGGCCTGGGTCCCTGTCCTCTCTCTACAGGACACCACTCAGGGGGCCCTGGGTCCCATCTCCTCTTCTCACAGGACATTGTTCAAGGTGTTCACAGCCCATCCTGATCTGGAATTACTTCATCTAAAAACTGCATGTACAAAGTCCCTGTTTCCAAAGGCTACCGGCTGGGTCCAGGTGGCCAGAATTGAGGGACACCCTAGAACCCACTGCAGGAGTTAAGAACAGGGGAGAGTTGAATCTGGGCTCGGGTCTGGAGACCACTCCTGCACTTTGTACCCTCGGGTCTCTTGCTGGTGACCCCACTCCTCAGCCTCGCTGAGCCTTCCTTCTGTCACCCTGAAAAATTAAGGCTGAACTTGTTTTATGGAGCTGAGAGGATTGAGTGTGTGGGCGTGGTGTTTAGGAAAGCAGAGGAGAGGGTGGATGAGGGTGAAGAGTGAGTGAGTGAGAGTGAGTGGGTGAGTGAGTGAGTGAGTGAACGACTGAATGAGTGAATGAATGGGTGAGTGGGTGAATGAATCAGTGAGTGAGTGAGTGAATGGGTGAGTGAATGAGTGAGTGGGTGAGTGAGTGAATGGGTGAGAGAGTGAGTGGATGGGTGAGTAAATGAGTGAGTGGACGGGTGAGTGAGTGAGTGAGTGAATGGGTGAGTGAGTGAGTGAATGGGTGAGTGAGTGAGTGAGTGCATGGGTGAGTGAATGGGTGAGTGAGTGAGTGAGTGAATTGGTGAGTGAGTGAGTGAGTGAGTGGATGGGTGAGTGAGTGAGTGAGTGAGTGAGTGAGTGAGTGAATGGGTGAGTGAGTGAGTGAATGAGTGAGTGAGTGAGTGAGTGGATGGTTGAGTGAGTGAGTGAGTGAGTGAGTGAATGGGTGAGTGAGTGAGTGAATGAGTGAGTGAGTGAGTGAATGAGTGAGTGAGTGAGTGAGTGAGTGGATGGTTGAGTGAGTGAGTGAGTGAGTGAGTGAGTGAGTGAGTGGATGGGTGAGTGAGTGCGTGAGTGAGTGGGTGAGTGAATGGGTGAGTGAGTGAGTGGGTGAGTGAATGGGTGAGTGAGTGGGTGGGTGAGTGAGTGAGTGAGTGAATGGGTGAGTGAATGGGTGAGTGAGTGAGTGGGTGAGTGAGTGAGTGAGTGAATGGGTGAGTGAGTGAGTGGGTGAGTGAGTGAGTGAATGGGTGAGTGAATGGGTGAGTGAGTGAGTGGGTGAGTGAGTGAGTGAGTGAGTGGGTGAGTGAGTGAGTGAGTGAATGGGTGAGTGAGTGAGTGAGTGAGTGGATGGGTGAGTGAGTGAATGGGTGAGTGAGTGAGTGAGTGAGTGGATGGGTGAGTGAGTAAATGGGTGGGTGAGTGAGTGAGTGAGTGAGTGAGTGAGTGAGTGGATGGGTGAGTGAGTGAATGGGTGGGTGAGTGAGTGAGTGAGTGAGTGGGTGAGTGAGTGAATGGGTGGGTGAGTGAGTGAGTGAGTGAGTGAGTGGGTGAGTGAGTGAGTGAGTGGGTGAGTGAGTGAGTGAGTGAGTGGATGGGTGAGTGAGTGAGTGAGTGAGTGAATGGGTGGGTGAATGAGTGAGTGAGTAAGTGAGTGAGTGAGTGAGTGGATGGGTGAGTGAGTGAATGGGTGGGTGAGTGAGTGAGTGAGTGAGTAGGTGAGTGAGTGAGTGAGTGGGTGAGTGAGTGAGTGAGTGAGTGGATGGGTGAGTGAGTGAGTGAGTGAGTGAGTGGGTGAGTGAGTGAGTGAATGGGTGAGTGAGTGAGTGAGTGGATGGGTGAGTGAGTGAATGGGTGGGTGAGTGAGTGAGTGAGTGAGTGAGTGGGTGGGTGAGTGAGTGAGTGAGTGGATGGGTGAGTGAGTGAGTGAGTGAGTGAGTGGGTGAGTGAGTGAGTGAATGGGTGAGTGAGTGAGTGAGTGGATGGGTGAGTGAGTGAATGGGTGGGTGAGTGAGTGAGAGTGAATGGGTGAGACAGTGAGTAAGTGAGTGGGTGAGTGAGAGACTGAAGGAGCCTCCCACGTGCATGGCGCAGGTGGGGGCCTCTGGAACTGACGGCACCATCTTTCCCAGCGCAGCCCCTGGCTTAGGCATTCAGGGTCCCTGCTGTCCCTGGGGAGGTGGCAGAGGCTCGTCCCTGGACCTGGTGAGCAGTGTGATCTTCAAAGTGGGGTGATGTTTGGGCAAACTCCACCTCTGTCCCCTTCGTCCCCGCTGTGCTGCAGATGGCTGGGAGTGGGCGTGGAGAAGGGCTTCTATTTTCCTGGCCAATAGAGTTTATTTTTGCTCTAGTGAATGACACATGAGCGTCTGAACAAACTGCAGTGTCTTCTCCGGGAAGCACTTTGCCCCTCACCCTGCCCTTCCTGGCTGGCTGGGGCAGCACCCTCCTCCCCGCACCCTCTGCCATTCATCCTGCGGAGGCGGATGGAGTACAAACGGGGGCCTGGGGGGCCTGTGAGCTCAAGAGCACGTAGCGTTAGGAACTGGCTTTGCAGCCATAAATCGCAGGAGAGCTCGGGACCACCCAAGCTGCTCTGTAAATAAAAACACTAAGTGGTTTTCCAAGTGTTTGATTTTTCAGCTGAGGCTTATTCCCCTACTAAATTTTCGTAAAGGCCCATTTATTCATCTTTGGAGGAAAATATATTTAGCAGTGTCCACTTGGTAGCGAGGGCTTGAGCCTGAACCAGGGAGAGCCGCACAGCTGACACACAGCAGGCCATGCTCCCAGCCTCGAGGCCGGTTTCCCCACCCAAAGAACAGGAGCAGAACGGCCGCCTTCCGCAGGACTCCTTTCCCCGTGGAAACACGGACACGGGGCCAGCAGGACACACATCGGC
Organism: Ictidomys tridecemlineatus; assembly: GCF_052094955.1. Classification (NCBI taxonomy): domain Eukaryota; kingdom Metazoa; phylum Chordata; class Mammalia; order Rodentia; family Sciuridae; genus Ictidomys; species Ictidomys tridecemlineatus. Next base: position 18,080,836 of record NC_135494.1, read on the forward strand.
ACCCGGGACTTGATGCTGACTTCTATGAGAAGTCGACTCGGCAGTAACGTGGACGCATCCTGGACCACAGCCAGAGGAGCCCCAGGACTGGGCTTAGCAGCAGCACAGTGACCAGGGCTGCGTGCTGACCCAGGGCAAGGTGGCCATTCTGAAAGACAAAGGAGCTCCTTCACACCTAGACAGGGCACCTGGCCAGGAACACCTTGTGTGGTACTGGGTCTTGGTGGTCCTGTCCCATCCCACTCCGCTGACCACACACCTGCCGAGGGACTGCAGGCCCCTCCTCCGGCCAAACCACACCTGAGTGGCTCCCTCCCTGACTTGCTGTAGCCGGCCCCCGTGGCCACCCCACAGTGGACACCCAAGCCCAGTCCATGCTGGGCTCTGACACACACAAGCTCGCACTCTCTCTGCCTCTTCCCTTGTCGGAGAAGGGACTGAGACAGAGCCTGGCCCTGGGGCCCCCTCAAGACTCAGCAGCGCCGTCGGGGACTACCATTGCCCCCATCAGGGACACACAACTCCCTCCTGCTCAGGGTCCTGTGTTCTGGAAATTCCTGGGTCACAGAAATGGAGCCCGCACCTCCTGCCCCAGGGTTTCTCTTCTGGTTCTGGAACCCAGTGAGTCAAGAGCCAGAGTGGGAACCCCAGAGTCGCTCTGTGTTCAGGACGTGGTGCTGGGGGTCAGACCCAGGCCTGCGCGCTGGGCAATGCTCTGCGCTGAGCTACCGCAGCCCCGGGGCTGGTTCTTCAACCAACGTGTCATCTGTATTTCCTTCCAGTACTGCTCTGTTGTTCCATGGCAGACTGGGACCTCGTTGATCTGCTCCTGGGGCTCCGTTTGTCCTTTGACGAGGCCGGTGAGGTGCAGTGGGATTGTTTGGCCTTGCCTGACCTGGCCACACACGATTGGTCACCACGTCACCGTCTTTGACAGGGACCTTGGGTGAGAGATCTGGGCTGCTGGGATGGCTTTAGAACGTCAGCGCTATGATCCACGTTTGAGCTCTGAGCCCCTCGGGCGCACTTCCTTGTTATTATTATTATCAAATTATTTTAACCACGATTAGTTATAAGTTCTCCCAAGCAGAAAGGCCACCTGGAGTATGCAGCAAAGGCAGAGAGTACAGAGGCCGTCCCTGCCTCACCTTCCCCACCCGACGCCCTGGGAAGGCAGGAGAGCTCCCTGTGGACACGCCAGGCAAGCTAGCTGGGGTCCGAAGGACCTTCCCTGGGGACAGAGCTCAGCTCTCAAGGCCAGCACGACTCCCTGCCTGCTCAGCTCACCCTCCTGGAGGGCCCCGTGGAGCCAGGAGGATGCTGAGCATCGTACACAGGCTCAGGGCCAGCCCAGAGCCCAGGGCCGCCTCCCTCCAGCCCCGCACAGGCCAAGTTTGGATCCAGGTGTGATGCTGCCCGCCGGTGGCACTGCCCCTTTTCCTCCTGAAGACAGCACTAAAGCTCCTCCTCAGCATCAGAACTTACTGGGCTGTAGCCATGACCCCTGCCAGGCTGGGCCACGTCTCCCAGATGACTCTTTAGCAAGACAACCTGCCTGTTCCCCTTCTATTAACACCCCTCTGGCCACCCTGCTGGGTGACAACAGCGCTGTCCTTCAAAGCATCCAGCTGCCTGCCAAGCCTGCGCCGCCACACAGCAAACACCCCTGCTACAAGGAGGGAGAGCCATCCTCCACCACAGGACCAGGTGCCCCAGGGCCTTCCCCCTGCTGCCCCCTCCCATGCCATCCACTCCCCCCAGCCATGCCCTCCCCCGATATCCCCTCATTTTGCCCTCCCCCATGATGCCCTGCCCTCCCCCCAGGCCCTCCCCCACCATCCCCCACCCAAGCCACACCCTCCCCCTTGGTAGCCCCTCCCTGAGGGAGCCTAGCCTGACATGGCCTCTCCAGAAGTGACCCTGGGAGCCGTATTTGGAGCCCCCATGCACTGTCCTTGGGCCCCTCTTGGCTCCTCGACCGCCATCCCTCGGGACCCTAGTCTTGTGATGAGACCCCTGTGGCTCGGAGAAAGTCCACGGAGGACCAGGTGGCAGGCTGAGTACAGAGGCCACACCCCCTGCGGCTGCAGTGGAGCCGCTGAGCTGGGCCAAGGGGCCCCGGGGAGACCAGAGGGTGCAGTGTCCAAGGCCGGGCAGCCGGCGTGCCTCGCCAAATTCAATTTATGAAAGAAGACGCTCTCCGTGCACTGGGGGCTTCTGTGGCCCACTCTCCAGGTGCACAGCCTCTGGCTGTCACTGGGAATGAGCTGTCAGAAGTATTTAAGTGAGATCTCCCAGCCTGGCGGAGGAGGCCCAAGGCCACTGTACAAACCACAGGTGTCCTCCAGCACGGACAGCCCTGCCCCCCACCCAGGGCTCACGCATCATGACCAGAGGCAGAGACCCACAGCCAAAGACTCTCTGCCGCCTACCAGGCCGTCCTGTCCCTGCCTCCTGCCCCGGACCCTGGGTGCCTTCCGCTGTGCTGTCCCTGCACCTCCCTGCCCTGGCCCTGACATGCCACCTCACCTCCAGACCGACTCAAGCCCAGCCTCACCAGCCTTCTCCACCCCTCCCCTGTCACCTCCTGTCCCCCTCGGAGTCCTTGCCCCAGCACCACCCTTGCTAGGGTGTCCCCTACAGAGCTGGGATGCAGACACAGGGCAGGGTCTGCCTAAGGGCCCATTCCTTGGGGGTGAGGTCGAGGGAGCAGAGGCCAGGCCAGCAGGAGCCCACCGTGGTCGGGTGGCATGGGAGGCAAACCCGAGGGCCTGGGCAGCACCCACCCCAGGCCCAGCCCCTTCCCTGACCTTGACCCCCAGGGGCCTCTGGGAGGGAGAGTCGGTCAGAATGCTGAGATGGGCACCAGGGCCCTCGGGTGTGTGGGAGCTGTGGGGAGGGACTCCTGGTGCTCCTCCACCTCAGGGGGCAGAGGGGACACGTGGAGGGAGAGTGTCCCAGGGGCCGAGGCTAATCAGGAACCCCGCCTCCCCAAGGGACCGCCGCTGGCCTGAGGAAACAGACATCTGCGCGTGCGCCACCACGGAGGCCCCGGCAGGAGCGCCCACCCTAGAGCTGAGCGTAGCTCAGGCAGCAGCCAGCTGTAGAAAGGACCCCTGTTCAGGCTGGGCCACGTCTGGGCCAACAGAGCAGGACACTAGCCTGCCGCCATGGCCTTCTGCTTCTCCAGCCCGGCTGCCAGCCCTGGGAGACACCAGCAGAGGACCTCCTGACCTGTGGTGAAAGAATCCCCGAACCCCCACCGCTGGTCTCCTCGGCAGTGTTTATTCCTCCCTCCTCATCTGGGAGGTGCCACAAGTTTCTGGGAAGTGACCCTAAGCAACAGACCAGTTCCCCCACCCTGAGACCCTTGCCATAATAAAGCTTCTCTTCTTGTCAGAAGGATTTTCCGAAAGGTGTCCACAGGAGAGCAGAAGCTTCCTGCAGAGGGCTTTGTGGATGGTAACTCTCTCTCTTGTATGCGCCAGGTCTGCAGACAAGACGTGTGAAAGCTCTGTGTGGCCCAAGACCACAGGACAGAGAGCAACCGCTCCCACCCACTGCCACGAAACCACCCCCTGAGGATGAGTCGAAAGCAATTTCCAGGCTCAAGGTCCAGAGGTGTCTGGGCGTGAGCCCCTCTGCACCGCGGCAGTCTAAGTAAACCCGCGTCCTGCGACTTCCTCCGGTGTCTAGCCTCATGTGTCCTGCGTCACAAGGACATCACAAGGTCATCACGGGCAGCGCCTCCTCCTGTGCCACACAGGCTTCAATGCAGTCTGTAGGATTCCTGTGGCTTGGCCGGCTTCGAAGCTCAGAGTTGAAGGCCCCACATCCTGCCTCCTGGCCATGCAGCCTGGTGACGATGGTGTCTGCCCAGCCCCTTCAGAGAGTGTCACAGGGTTGGCTGGTTTTGAGTCCCTGTCCTGCGGGACTATTGGGGTGGCCTTGGAGGTGTCTTCTGAGGTCAAACTGTGCAGGCCCGGGAGACAAGGAGGGTGAAGATGTGGGTCCAGGAGCTGCCTTGGGGTGTAGGGGACAGGCAGCCTGGGGACCTGCCCCGGGGCCCTCCTGTCCAGGACCAGTGTCAAGCCTGTGTGTGCCTCCTGCCAGCGGGTCATTTCGTGGTTTTATACACTGCTGCTGGTTTTGGCTTCTGTAATAAGAAAGCTCAGGGGGTGGTTCCCGGGGCACTTGCCAGGCCCTCAGCAGCTCAGCTCTTGGCTGCTGTGGTCCAAGTACGTGGGGTTGAAGGGCGGCTGGGCCTCCATGCAGAACGCTGAGCATGGCCCCAGGATGACACGGAACGCTGGCCTCGTGGCAGAAGTGGGGAGAGCACCGGCAGGGCCAAGTCCAGGTCAGCACATATCCTCCTCTCCACGTCCCTCCTAGAACTGGGACTCCGAGCAGAGGTGGGCCTCTGATCCCCGGGCGCCCATGACATGTCACTCCTGGTGCTTCCCCAGCACTGCATCGTGACTGTTGGCGACTCCCCAGCAGCTCAAAAGCATCCCCAAATGCACCTGGAGAAAGTCCAGGGGTCCAATCAGAGGCCAGGGCTCAGCTGTGTCGCCCAGGCCACCTGGGAAGTAGGGCTGGGTACCCCTTTGTACAGGCAGCTCCCCTGAGACCCATTTCTAAACCAGAAAGCAGGGCTCACTCCCTGACAGAGGGAGAGACGAATGCCCCCCTCCAGTTTTGCTGAGCAGCTATTTGGTCCCCTTCCAAAGCGGTGCTCTAGCCAGAAAATAGAACAAGAGCCACTGTGGGGGGAGGCACCGGCCTGCCCACGCTGCCCAGACCACTTGATTGTAATCCTCCTTTAAACCTCCAAGAAAGCCAGACTGTTTCCCTCGTTTCACAGTCAAAGCAACAAGCCCGAGATGGAGGAGTGGCCCGTCAGACCCCACTGGAGTGACTAAGGCCTGGGCTGCTGGTGCCAAAGGTCCAGCCGTGGCCGCCCTCTTTCCGATAAAGAGGCAGTTTTTTTTTTAATTTCATCCTATTTACTAAAATCACACTTTAGATCATTTTTAAAACAGAGAAGTGAAGAAACCTAAATCCAGACCCACACCCCCTCCCCCGGCCTCACCAGCCCTGAGGATGCAGCTGGGGGCGTAGCACCCCCCCTCTGCTCCCGCGACCTTCCCCCTGCTCCTGCCACCTTCCCTCTGCTCCTGCGACCTTCCCCCTGCTCCCGCCACCTTCCCTCCAGTTGCTTCCCCCTCTGGGGGCTCCGGGGGGCTCTTCTTCCTCCCCACAGCACACTGGGCTAGGACACAAGCTAAAAACCTCACGTTACTTGAGGACCCCTCAAAAGACCCTGTCTCCACACTCAGTCACATTCTGGGCCTGAGAGAAGATGTCTTGTTGCCCTGAGTTGCCCTCGTTTCTTGACCATCCCTCTCCGTCCTGCCTGCCTAATCCTAGACCTTTGAGACAGATGTCCAGAGGAGGGTGGTGCAGGGTGGGGACATGAACTTGCTCTCTTTCCCTGTGCCCTCCGTAGCAGGTGGCTTTCATCTTCAAGGTTGCAAGATGGCTGCATAGTCCCAGGTATGGCGTGCACATCCCAGCAGGAGGAAGGCAGAGAGGCGAAAGCCACCTCTAGTTGACGATTTCCTTTTGCTTTTGAAGGGACGTCTTCTGTAGGGACTTCTGCCTACACCTGTTTGGCCAGGATGAGAGCCCCGCTCCTTCCTGGCTAGCTGCAGAGAGGGCTGGGTGGTACCTGTTTCCAGGGTGCTTTCCTGATCACAGAGGACAGCGGGGGGCCTCTGAGACGCGCCCTGGGTCCCCGCATCTGGGAGTGTTTCTGGGGGACACAATCATGTGATACGATATTAAACGAGAGCATCCCATTGGGCCGCCCTCAGCTGCGGGTGGCTGGGACGGTGCCCATGCCAGTGTGTCCTCTCCTCTCCATCATGCTCCGAGCCTCATCTACTGAGTGAAAACCCCCTTCTGCAGGGGTGGGCTTGTCCCTTGGCCACTGCCCCTCCTGTTTTATAGGTCCCCAGACTCTTCCTGGGTACTTGGCTTCCTTCTGTTGAAGGGGGCTTGCTGTGGTGAGCTGGGCTCCTGGCAGGGGGCGTGGTCTCCATGTGGCCCCTCCCCTCCCCTCCCCTCCGACACCCGCCCTGCCCTGTGTCTGGACCTCATCTCCCAAGCCCACACAGGGTGCCTGAGGCATCTGCTGCTGTTCTCTCTCTTTGAGGTCCTTTCCCCAAGCCTCACAGGAAGAGGCGGGAAGACTGAGCAGAAGGGACTCCTTGGCTGGAGGAACAAGGACCTTGGGGCTCACAGAGTGGACGCCTTCTTCCTTCTAAACAGGGACTGACCCGCTGCCGAGGCACTTGCTTGGAGGAGCCCTGCCTGCCCACCACGGCTAAGAGCCCACCGTCAGCTCCCGGTGACCTGGGCACCCGTCCTGAATGGAAGGCCAGGTGATGGGTGGAAACAGGGGAGGGAGGGAAGATGGACAGACAGATGATGGATGGATGGAGAGACGGATGGATGGATGGATGGTGGATAGATGGACAGGCAGACGAACAGAGAGATGATGGATGGATAATGGATGGGTGGATGGGTGGATGGAAGGACAGATGGAAGCCCTCCATACATAAACCTGTTTGATACTGTAGCGATTGTTTCATGCTATAGCAACACGATGCTCCTCAGCCGTGGAGACGGGTTGCATGGGGAGGAAGTCGGCAGTGGATTCTCACACAGGTAACCGCTGGTCCTCTGAGTCTCAGGTGCACAGGGAGGTCCTGGGGCCTCCCGCGATGGCGCACTGGCTGTAAAATCTGATGCCTCGTGGTCAGTCTACACGAGCTAGCTCTTCCCAAGCCAACGGCTGTTCACAAGGCACCAGGGAAGGCAGGTCCTGGTGACAAGTCCTTGCAGCTTAAGCACATAGCCTCACAAGCCCCCTTTGCCCATGAACTCGGGACCCTGAAGGCTCCCTCGCACAGAGCCATGGAGTTGAAGGTTGGCTGGGGGTGGAACCCCTCCAGGGGCCCAGGGGTGGAGGCTCAGTGTCCAGGTGCAGGAAGCCCAGCGATGCAGGACGAGGCTCCTGGCCGAGGCCCCCATGGCCTGCAGGGCAGAGGTGGCTCTCGTCACCGCCTGCACTTCCTCTGCCTTCCTGGAAGCTCCCGCCTGATGGCACCCGGGGGGAAAAGACTTCATTACAGCAAATGAATCAGACGTGAATACCACTCGGACTTCCAACAGTAGCTGCTCCGCATGCTAAGGAGCCTGCGAGGCAGCAGGTCTCCCACCTCCAAGCAGAGCACATAAGGGCTGGCGGTGCCCAGCAGGCACGTCCACACCTCCTGCCCGCCGCTGTCCTCTCCAAGTAGCCCTCCGCCCACAGGACAGACTGGCAAGACAGAGGACTCCATGTGTGACCCTGGTTTTCCTGTGGCCTGTGTTGCTCCAAACAACGCTGCATCTACACCGAGGAGATGGCTTCTGCCCACTGGTGGGAAGGGCTGAGGGGACGGATGCTCCTGGCTTGGCTCGGAGCAGGGTTTGCTATGGGAATGAGGCCTGTATCCTGCCTGGGGCCTTGTCCCCAGAGGGACCTCAGGTTGTGTGCACTGAGCTGAACGGACAGCGTTGCCTGGGCCTGCCCCATACGCCTGTTTACAGTGGTCACCCCTGAAACACAGACTCCTGGGTGGCCCACACCCTCATCACTGGTGGAGACCCATTCCTGCCCCTCTCTGACCCCATGGCCTCCTACCCTCTCCACGTGGACCTTTGGAGCCCACTGGATCTTGCCCTCTTGCTGTGGTTGGAGGCCTCGGGCCTCCACATGCCCAGGCCGGTGTGAGCCTGTGGGAAGATAAGAGGCCCCCTGCAGGAGAGGCAGGTAAGAGAGGCCGCACTAGACCTCCCACCACTAGCCAACCTGCCTGGAGGCCACAGACACGTCAGCTGGGCAGGGACCAGAGGGCCCTCCACGGCCAGCCACACAACCAGGAGAGGTCACCAGGGTTGTGTGTGTAGTTTGGAGCTGCTGCATGTCTGGGTACCGTGTTGGGCAGCTGAAGTGAACCCATGTGGCCTGGACACCATGGTCGAGGTCAAGGGGGCCAGTGAGCCCAGCGCAGAGCAGAGGCCAAGGCGGTGGGCAGGAAGATGGCCCCTCTTGAGAGTTTGCACAGGTGGGTGTGGAGAGGCAGCCACTTCTCATCCTCCCTCCCCTCCTGATGCACACAGGCCATCTCTTGGTGCTGAGAGGGGCCAGGGGACCCTGGGGGCCCACCCCATAGCAGATCTAGAAAGCCCCCTCCTCTGGGGCAGTGCTGCCAGTGGCCCGTCCTGCTGCACCCTGGATGCAGGAGGCTGGCTCAGCGCAGTCCTTGCCCCTCTGCCGAGAGCTCTCCTTCCAACTGATGGTGCCCTCCCTCACCAAACCACACAGGTCCTGCTGCCCAGGGCACATGCAGGAGAGCCAGGCCTCCCCTTGGACAGAGCAACAGTGGGGGTTGGCAGCTTCTGACACAAACTCAGCTCACCCTCCTTCCAACTTGTTTTAAGGTCAGAGAAAAATGGCTTCTCGGTTCTGCGTTGAACACACCACTGACCTTGGTGCAAAATTAGCAGGTATTTTCTTCCTTATTGAAGCTGTCACAATAGGGATTGGCCCCAGGTCCTCCTGGGCATTGCTCCATATCCCTGTCCCAAGTCCTCCAGGATGCCATAGGAGGTGCCGTCTCTGGAAATGTGCTGGGATCCCAAATGCCCAGGCAGCTCCGTGCGCACACACCTGGGATGCGCTGGAGCGGGAAATGGGCTGACCCGAGGTGTGGTGGAGGACTCTCCTTTGCCTGAGTCCTTGGCCGTATGGCCAAGTGTTTAAACACATGAATTCCATCCAGAATCCTAGAGCCCAAATCCCAGATCAACAACTTACTCTATAGGATCTTAGGCAAATCCCTGCCCTCCCTGAGTCTCAGCTTCCTGACTGTAAAACAGGATGATGGTCCCAGTCACCAGCCCTCCAGATCCCGGCGAGAGCTAATGAGTGGTACATATGGCGCCCTGTATGCTTAGCACATGACAGCAATTGCCCCTGGCAGTTCAGAGGCGCAGGAAGGGGCGGGCGAGGAGCTGGAGCCGCGCAGGTGACCACGTCTCCCCGCTAGTTTCAAGTCCCGGGTCTGGTACTCCTCATCCTCAGGAGTCCTTCACTAGCACTCTCAGCCCAAGCTCTACAGACGAACAGCAGCAGGAGAGGGGCGCAGAGGCCCGGCACTGACTCCTTTTGGTCTTTATTTAAAGGAGGATTTGGAAATCCGCAGAACTGAACAGCCTAAAGTGAGGCTACTGAGGGGATAGGATTTTTTAAGTAGAGATCAAAGAGGGAGGCGGCTCGCGGTGCCTCCACATCTGTGGCGGCTCTGAGCCACTCTCCAGACTTCCTGGAGCTGCCGTGGGGACACATGGCCCATCAGTCCAGCCCACGTGCTTGCTGGGCCATGCAGAAACCGAGCACAGGGCAGCCCACGGGGAGAAGGAAGAGGAGCCCACTGCATTGAGGGCCGTATCCTGAAGGGGCCTGACCCTGGTGTCACCACACCAACCCCGTGACCAGCTGAGGAGGGCAAGAGCTGTGCCCTCTGCACATAGGAAGCTGGGGCTCAGAAGGACGTGGTGACCCATTCAAGCTGCACCTTGGACAAGTGCACAGCCCCGACACGAGCTTTTGTGCCCTGACCCTGAGAAGATGGCCTGGGCTCCCAGGAAAGGCACAGACAATTGGGGAACTTTTCACATCCCCAAACCCGGGGTCCCTCATTTTCCCTCTGGCAGAGCGTTGACCGCTGACTGGCCCTGTGCATGGGGAGGACTCAGGAGGCCCTGGCCTGGGGCCACCTGCTTGCCACCAGCTCCTCTGCCTTCACGTCCTCACGTCCCGCTTGGTCCCATCTGTGATGAGGCCTCTGCTTGAGCAAGGTCAGGCTCAGCACCTCTCCAGAGAGCCACGGCAGCCCCTGGCCAGCGCTCCTGGGCCCCTCCTTTGTGAAGGGGGAGCACTGTGTCCTTTCTCCGGTTGGGGAAGCTCAAGGGCGGCAGGCAGGAGAGAAACTAGGGCAGGCTTCTCAGAAACGCAGAGAGGAAATGCCCTCCCAGGTGATGTGCTTAAGCCATCCCACGGGGAGCACTTTGTTTTTGATGGGCCAGCTGACGTTTCCTTCCAGGAGCCCACACTGAGAAAACTGGGGCAGGCGCTATTTATCCCAGCCAGAGACTATAGCATCCTGTCCCGCCCTACCCAGCCTCCAGCAGGCTACTCGACTGAAATGCAAAAACAGGAGTTGGTGCGAGGCTCCTCCCACGCCGGGCAACAGCGGGCAGGCCGCCTTCCCCTGTGCCAACAGGAGCTGACAAACAGGTCACCAACAGGGCCCAGCTGGTCTGCTTCCCTCCGCTCTCCAGGTACAGGTGCGGTCCCCCCACCAAGAACGCAAGTCCCTGGGGAGTCAGGAGCTGTGTTGAAAGGCCGGGCAGAGGTCGAGGAAATCAGCACTGTTCAACAAAAGCATGAAGCACAGCAGGAAGACTTCAGGCTGTTGAGAAGGTTTTCAAGTATTTCAAATCCATTCTGGATCCAAATCTGCACCCTAGTGGGCACAGGGGGCCTGGTGGTACTCCAGGCTGTAGCCCCGCAGCCCACCTAACTTCAGTACCACTGAGGTGGACAGTTTCCCGGGGCTGCTTAAGTGCACTGTGTGGCTCTGCTTTGGGGTGCCAGGTCAGGGCTTGCTGGGAAGCAATGGAGGCCCCTTCACCTCGATATCATGGTTTGGATCCAGAGTGTCCCGGCTATTGAAGGCTTGGTCCTGCTGTAGTAATGTCAAGAGTCGGGGCTGTCGGGAAGTGACGGAATCATGAGAGCTCTGTCTGCATCAGTGGCTGATCCACTGGTCGCTGAATGGACTACTGGGTTGGTGGAGGCCGTAGGGGGGCCTGGTGGGTGGAAGCGGGTCACTGGAGCTCTGCAGTCGGGAGCTATGTCTGTCCCTGTCCCCTTCCTGGGATTGACCTCCCTTTAAAATATCTGCACCCAAGACCTTGTCTGAGGCTCTGCTCCAAAACCAACTTAGAGAGTGAATCTCAGGTGGCTTCTGGAACTGGATTGTCCACCTGATGGAGCCCTAGGTGACACTGCTCCCTAAGCCACCCTGCTCAAGTTGGCATGTCAGGGGGCGGCAGGGGGTGGTGACCCTCTGAGCAGCATCAGGGCTCCAAGTCTCCCACCGAGAGTGTGTGTGGCAAGGTGCTGGCAGGCAGTGGACACAAGCCTCAGGCTAGGCAGTGACTGGCACTAGAGCAGGCAACGTGGTGACCGCAGGGCCAGGAGAGCGGCTGCCCGTGAACAGCCTCGGACTCCACAGAGAGAATGGAAGCCGGGCCCACAGATTCAAGTTCCAGGTAGCTGTCAAAGTCGGGACACCGCGGCACCATTTAAAGTGACCCCTGTGTCTCGCAGCCGGAGGACAGATGGTGCTGAAATCAGGCCCATAATTAAATCTAAGAGTGAAGAAAACATAAAAGAGACTGAATGAATGGCTCAGGGGTTGGGGGGCACTGAGGAAGGAGCAGGTCCCGTGTCCAGGCCTGGAGGCGAATGTGGCTCAGAATCCTATGCTGTGCAGCGCCAGCTGTGAGAAGTGCCATATTCCCTTCCCAGAGGAAAGAGCCCCGGGAGGGGCTGAAAGGCAAGGCTTCGGCGGATGGCATCCTTCTCCTTGGGGTCCCCTGTCCTCCCATTACCTCCAGGCCCATAGCGAGTGTCGGCTATCAGCACAGCCCGGTCAGGTGGTGAGCGACACAGGGGAGCCGGAGGGCAGAGCTGCCGAGCTGCGGCTGTGTGGGGCAGCTGCGGATCCCAGCCGAGGTGGACTGTGGCAGATGCTCTGGCCTCCCAACTTCAGCACCACCCTCGTGGACAGTTCCCTGACCACGGAAGGGATCCACTTCAAACCATAACTCCCTCGTTCCCCACCAGGGCTTTCTCCAAAGCTGCGGAACGTGCCCCCACCGGGCGCCCCTCAAGCAGTGAGGATGGGGATGGGGGGTAAGCGGGGGCCCGGGAAGGCTAGAGACAGGAATGTAAATGATCAGATTCCACTTTTGACTCGCCGACCTCAATGGTCAGAGATTGAGGAGACCTTGATCATGAGGATGGTTGACGTCCTCCTTTTCTGGGGATAATATTTCAGCTGACCTCGGTGACCTTGGCTCACATGACTGTGGCTGTCCCCGCCTCTGTGACCCCCGTCTCCTCCTCAGTCCCCTCGGGCCCTCCAGGTCCAGTCACGGAGAGCGGCACAGGTCCTTGGCTGCCTCACGCTCTCCCGCCTCCCAGCTCAGGCCCCAGGACTCGGCCCCTGGAGGAACTCCCTGCCCACCTGTGACCGCCCTGGGCCACTCTAGCCTGACCACCCTCCCAGGGCGCTGGCATCCCTCTGCCCGAGGAACACCAGGTGCTCCTAGGACTCCCTCCTTGGGTCACCTGCTGTCATTATGGAAACCTCGTGACACTGTCTATGGACTTGGGCGCAGGGACCCTGGACAGGAAGCTTCATGAGAACAAGGACTGGGTCCCTCCTGCTCCTGTAGCCCCAGAACCTAGTGCAGCTCAGGGTGCAGAGCAGGGGCACAGTGACGTCTGCTCAGAAACAGGGTGGGTGTGACGCCGTCACATCTGAAAGTGCGAGAGCCGTCCACTCGGGAGCGTTTGGTCTCCCAGGGATGCCATGGCTACACTCCATGGGTCCAGCGCTTCAGCCAAGAGAACCATGAGCTCCCCCGGTTGGAGGTCTATAGCCCAGGTCTCAGCAGGCCACACGGCTGGTGTGTGGCGGAACCCGCTGCCTCCCTGGCTGCTGGTGCCCCTCGGCTAACGGCCCTGTCGTCTCACACCTTTCCCCCTTCGTCCTCACTCGACATTTCCCTCTGGTAAGAAGGGCCCTGGTCACGTGGCAGCCAGTGCTGCCCCAATGGCCTCACCTTAACCGCATTTCCACAAAGACCCTTTCTCCCAACAGGGTCCCTTCACGGGTCCTAGGAGTCAGGGCTTGGGCCTTCAGCGTGGGAGACATGGTTCCACTCTGAGCATTGCCTGCGTGGGGATGGAGACTGTTATGTCTTCACGGTGGCCAGCAGACTGACAAGACCCCCAGCATCGGCCCAGGGTTCAGCAAATGTGGTGGGCTCAAAGCCAGGCAGGAAGGGAGAGCCCGGTCAGCAGGCCACGCGTTCTGCCCTGGACTCAGGGCGCTCACCCAGCACACTGCACCGACAGTCCTGTCCCCTCAGAGTCCCCCTGCAGCTGCCCTGCTCCCTCGCATGTAGGGTAGCAGGTCATTTGGCCAACAGAACATGGGGGGCTTCGAGTTTGTCCTTCTAGGCCAAAGCCATTAAAAGCAGGGTGCCCCCCATTCCCTCCCAGTGATGGTGAGGCCTGGGACGCGGCTCTCGGCCCGAGGGCTGTGAACCTGGATGAGATGAATCGCCTGCTGATGTTTACGAGGCTCCTCTGACACAGCCCCTCCTTCAGCTGAGAAATGGGCCACAAACCACAGAGGCACCTTGACGGTACCCAGGGCTCAGTCACAGCCCGAGATCACAGGCATATTCGTGTCACAACAGTGACTGCAGACACATGACACTCCTCACTCCCTCAGATTCCTGGAGCTTAATTAGACCTTCATCTGGTGTTGGACGCATCCATCAAAAAGCCCTGCGTGACTCCTCAAATACGTGTGTAGATATTCTCACAAGGACCTTTGGCGTTTCCTTTGTAATCATGTATTTTTACTTCATTAATTTTGAAATCTTATTTTTCAAGGGATCCACAGACTCCCCCTGGCTGCTTCATGTATCCATGGCACCAAAACAGGGTCAAACAGAATGCCTGACCTAGGAAGAGAAGGCAGAGGTGGGGGGAGTCAGGACCCGCATCCTGTCTGGGAGGGCGGGAGCAGGACCTGCATTGTGTGTGCAGAGCCACTGTGGACCAGCACACCTGCAAAGGATGGTTATGAGGGGGGAAACAGAAGCCAACTTGGCAAAGCTACTGTCAGGACACATTTGTTACAGCAGCTAGATCCTCCTCAGCCTGACTGGTAAGTTGCCGGACCCACTGACCACACAGTTGTATCCACAGGCTAAGCTACCATGTGTCTTCTCATGGAGAGGAGTCCACTGCCCTGATGGATGGCCAGGAGCCAGCTCCACTCCCCCAGGAGCCCAGGACCCAGCCCAGGGGCCTCCCAGATGCCACACCTCTCCTGTTGTGAGCTGGCGCCAGGTAATCATGGCCAGCTCCACTCTTGATCCTGGAATGAAACCAGCAGATGTCAGTGGCCAAGGAGCTGACGCTCAGGAGGAGGGAAACGTACCCCAAGACTCCGACCTTGCCCAGTGATACTGTCTGTGGGTCTCTGGCGTGCGCAGCCTGTCCCACAGAGTGGCCTGACTGGAGAGTCCTCTTCGTGCCTAAACCAGGTTTTCATCACTGTGACCAAACATCCCAACAGGAACAACTTAGAGGAGGAGAAGTTTATTTTGGTTCCCAGATTCAGAGGCACAGTCCGTGGCCAGCTGACTCCCTTGCTCTGGGTGCGAGGTGAGGCAGAACTCTGTGGGAGAAGGGTGTGTGGAGGACAGCTGCCCAGTTTATGATCGCCAGGAAACAGGGACTTCCGATTGCCAGGCCTAAAACAGAAACCCAAAGCACACCCCAGGGACCTAACTCCTCAGCCAACCCTTACTGGCCTACAGCTTCCATCCATTCATTCAAACTATTAATCTGTCAAGTGGATCGATCCATGGATTAGGTGATGGATTCTCGTGACCTGATTACCTCCCCTCCGAACATTCCTGATGTCGCACACGTGAGTTTCAGGAGACACCTCCTATCTAAGCCATAACAGTCCCCCCCTGGCACCCCGGAGCTCATGTCCATCTCCCAAAGCCAAACACGCTTAGTCCCTTTCCAGGAGTCCCCATGGTCTTGTTCCAGCATTGCCCAAAAGGCCAAGTCCAAAATGCCACCTGCGACTCAAGGCGACCTCTGCTTGTGAGCCCCTGTAAGGATCAGAGTGAGTCACATAATATAGAATGGCACAAATGAACATTCCACTACAAGAGGGAGCAGTGTGGTTGTAGAAAGAAGGCATGGGTGCAGGACAAGGCTGAATTCAGCTGGGCACACGTCCTGCAGCTCCACGTCCAGCACCTGGGCACACGGCCTCGTGATGAGCTCTGTGTCTGTGGCCTTGCTGTACAGCCCACGCAGCCTCTCTGGTGGCCTGTTTCTGCTCCATGTCTGCTGGTCCTCTAGCAGATGTCCACTTTACTGGCTTCTAGACCCTGGGGGTCTCCATGGTCACTGCTCCTTCCTTCTCACATCTCATCCCCACCTCGAGGGCCGCCTGCTGGGACTCCCACCCTCTCCCTTGCTGGCCTCCCAGGCCTTTCTTTGAAACTCTGGGGGATGCCCCCAAGACCTTCTAACTCTAGCACCCTGCACTCCTGCAGAGCCGGAACCTCGTGGACGGTTGTCCAAGATCTGCCACCATCTGGAATAGTAGCCAGGCTCCCTGGGACCACGGCTGCAGTGACCTCTCAGTGCCTGAGTGGCTCCACATAGTGGAACATCTTCCAAGGTCCCCTGTGCCAGCAGGATGTCCCCATGGTCTTTTCTCAAAGGAATTTCTCCTTTTATCCCCTTGAAACGCCCTGAGCCATCTTTTCTATGGTCTCTGCACAAAGCCCTTAGTGTCTCTTTAGGAGACGGAGTCTCTTTAACAACCTCCCTTTCCTTGGCCTTCATTGTAAACACACTTTTCTGGTCAAATCACAAGTTTTAAAGACCCTTCCTCTCTACTTTCTGCTCCTGTTCTCGCAGTGAACCTGCCACACCCACACCCCGACGAAGTGCTGGGCTGCCTGGAAATTTCTTCCACTAGATTGATGCGTCCATCGCTTTCAAATGCACCCTCCCATAAGGTCTCAGAACCTGGGCCAAGTGTAGGAGCTTCTTTGCTGGAAGGTAAAGTGAGTAGCCTGACGTCTTACACCCAGTCCTGTCCTCCTTCCCTCTGTGACCTCGTGATCCCAGCCATGACTGTCTAAGTCTATTGTCATTCTGCTCGTCTAAGTTCTCACCAGAGTCCCTGCAAGCTCTATTTACAGTGGCCTAAGTCATCTCCATCCCGCATCTCCAGACTTTTCCAAGCTCCTCCCACAAACCATCTCAAAGACTTCTGAACCACGTGGTCAGATGGTCTACAGCACCAAGCCCACGTCTCGGGGCACATTGACATCACTGTGGCCAACACGTCTAACAGAAAAGAAACTTGGAGGAGGAAAAGTTCACTTTGGCTCCCAGTTCAGACGTTCCATCCATGGTCAGCTGACCCCACAGCTCTGGGTGCGAGGTGAGGCAGAACAGCACGGCACAAGGATGGCAGAAGCTCGGGGGAGAAGCCCAGTTCGTGAGAGCAGGAAGAAGAGCGAGCTCTGCTTGCCAGACACAAGATGTAAACCCAAAGCCCTGCCCCAGGGACCTAATTCCTCTATCCACCCCCTAACTGCCTACAGTCACCATTCATTAGTCCATTCAAATTATTAATCCTTCAAGTGAATTGATCCACTGATTGATTAGGCTATAGCTCTCCTAATCTAAAGATGTCACCTCTGAATACTCCTGCGTTGTCTCACATGAGCTTTCTGGGGATGCCTCATATCCAAACCACAGCACCCAGCCGGACAGCTGTGACTCTCTCGTCCCAGCCAGGCCTGAGCGAGGAGGCCACGGAGCCTCAGAGCACAGAGCATCCTCTGAAGCCCAGGCTGCTGCTGGTCAGTCCCCTTCACCGGTGCCTCCACACAGGTTCCCACTGTGGCCTCTAGCCCTGCCTCCCCTGGGGGAAGGAATGCAAATCCCCATAAAGGGGACAAGCACAAGCCACCCTTTATATGGCATTGGAGCATAAGGACTATTTTGAGCTGAAAGCAACTAAAAAATCGCAAAACAGGGAGACCTCTCTGCCCTCCCCTTTTGGGCTAAAAGCAGAGAATAAACTTCCCTTTTACAAGGGAAATTTACATTTGCAAAGGTGTCTTCCTGCCCCCAATTCATCACCTGATGCAACTTGAGTTTACATAACAGATCTTATTAGACAACTGTGTGAGTCAGCTCTCAGTCACTGTAACAAAACACCTAAGACAATCAACTTAAAAAGAGGAAAGATTTACGTTGACTCCGGAGGGAGTTTCACAGGTTTCATTCCATCCATGGTCACCCTGCCAATGGCTCTGAGTCTGTGGTGAGGCCGAACATCATGGCAGAGACTTCAGTCAGAATTTTTGTTGCTGAACCAAATGATTTGACAAGAACAATCAGAGGAGGAAAAGTTTATTGGGGATCACAGATCCAGAGGTCTCATCCACAGATGGCTAAGCCCATTGCTCAGGGCCGCAGGTGTGGCAGGACATCAGAGTGGAAGGGCGTGGCAGAGAAAAACAGCTTAGGACATGGCAAACAGGGAGCAGAGCAGGCTCCACTCACCAGGGACAAAATATACCTCTCATGCCCCCAGGGACGTACTGCTCCTGTCCCGCCCCCAGGGTTACCACCCATTGGTCCATCAGGGGATTGATGCACTGATGAGGTCACACCTCTCATAATCTTATGATCTCATCTCTGAACCCCCTTGAACCAGCTCACACATGAGATTTGGGGGGACACCTCCAAAGCTGATCACATCATGGTGGCATGGAGGCAAAGACAGAGGAAGAGGCCGAGGTCCAAGTGCCTCTTCAGGTTACACCTCCAACAACTAAGCAGCTGAGTTTTTAAACACATCAGAAATAATACATAACTGTCCCTGGTCCCTCCTAAAGCTTCCACACCTCCCAGGGCCACCACAGGCTGGGACCAAGCAGGGTAGGACTCCGAGGCAATGCCCAGCTGGGAGCCCCAGGCCCCAGGCTGCTCCCCTCCTTGCCTCACAGAGCGGGCTCAGGGGCCTCCTGCCGAGCCGGGTCCAGCCTGCTTGGGGGATCTGACCTGAGCTTGTGTTGACGTCTTGAAACAGAAGCACCTTCCTCCTAGTGGCTCACATTGCACCACCACACCCTCCAGCCCCATTGCTACCACACGAGCCTCAGCACCTGCTGCTGCCCTCCGCCTGCAGGGGCCTGGGAGCTGTCCCGGTTTTCCCCATTGGGTCACTGCCCTGGCACGAAAACAGGAAGACACCAAGCCTGGGCCAAGAAGGAGCTGCACCCCTCACCCTCACCCCTCACCCCCACCCCCACCCTCACCCCTCACCCCCAGCCCCACCCTCACCCCTCACCCTCACCCTCACCCTCACTCTGACCCTCACCCTCACCCCTTACCCTCACCCCTCACCCTTCACCCTCACCCTCACCACTCACCCTCACCCCTCAACCTCATCCCTCCCCCTCCCCCTCACAACTCACCCTCACCCTCACCCTCACCCTCACCGTCACCTCTCACCCCTCACCCCTCACCCCTCACCCTCACCCTCACCCTAACCCTCACAACTCACCCCTCACCCTCACCCTCACCCCTCACCCTCACCCTCACCCTCACTCTCACCCTCACCCTTCACACTCACCCTCACCCTCACCCCTCACCCTCGCCCTCACCCTCGCCCTCACTCTCAGCCTCACCCCTCACCCTCACCCTCACCTCTCACCCTCACCCTCATCCTTACCCTCACCCTCAGCCCTCACCCTCAGTCCTCACCCTCACCCTCATCCTCACCCTCACCCTCACCCTCACTCTGACCCTCATCCTCACCCTCAGCCCTCAGCCCCTTACCCTCACCCTCATCCTCACTCTCACCCTCACCTCTCACCCCTCACCCTCACCCTCACCCCTCACCTCTCACCTTTCACCCTCACCCTCACCCTCATTCTCACCCTCACCCTCACCCTCATCCTCACCCCCACCCCCACCCTCACCCCTCACCCTCACCCTCACTCTGACCCTCATCCTCACCCCTCACCCTCACCCCTCACCCTTCACCCTCACCCTCACCACTCACCCTCACCCTCACCCTCACCCCTCACCCTCATCCCTCACCCTCCCCCTCACCACTCACCCTCACCCTCGCCCTCACCCTCACCCTCACCTCTCACCCCTCACCCCTCACCCTCACCCTCACCCTCACCTCTCACCTCTCACCCTTCACCCTCACCCTCACCCTCATTCTCACCCTCACTCTCACCCTCACCCTCACCCTCACCCTCATCCTCACCCCCACCCCCACCCTCACCCCTCACCCTCAACCTCACCCTCACTCTGACCCTCATCCTCACCCCTCACCCTCACCCCTCACCCTTCACCCTCACCCTCACCACTCACCCTCACCCTCACCCTCACCCCTCACCCTCATCCCTCACCCTCCCCCTCACCACTCACCCTCACCCTTGCCCTCACCCTCACCCTCACCCTCACCTCTCACCCCTCACCCTCACCTCTCACACTCACCCTCACCCCTCACCTCTCACCCTCACCCTCACCCATCACCCTCACGCTCACCCTAACCCTCACCCCTCACCCCTCACCCTCACCCTCACCCCTCACCCTCACAATCACCCTCACCCCTCACCATCACCTCTCACCCTCACCCACACCCTCACCCTCACCTCTCACCCTCACCCCTCACCCTCACCCCTCACCCTCACCCTCACCCTCACCCTCACCCTCACCTCTCACCCTCACCCTCATCCTTACCCTCACCGTCATCCCTCACCCTCACCCCTCACCCTCACCCTCACTCTCACCTCTCACCCTCACCCCTCACCATCACCTCTCACCCTCACCCACACCCTCACCCTCACCTCTCACCCTCACCCCTCACCCTCACCCCTCACCCTCACCCTCACCCTCACCCTCACCCTCACCTCTCACCCTCACCCTCATCCTTACCCTCACCCTCACCCCTCACCTTCATCCCTACCCTCACCCTCACCCCTCACCCTCACCCTCACCTCTCACCCTCACTCTCACGCCTCACCCTCACCCTCACCCTCACCCTCACCCTCACCCTCACCCTCACCCTCATCCTCACCCCCACCCCTCACCCTCACCTTCACCCTCACCCTCACCCTCACCCTCACTCTCACCCCTCACCCTCACCCTCACCTCTCACCCTCACCCTCACCCCCACCCCTCACCCTCACCCTTACCTCTCACCCTCTCCCTCACCCTCACCTCTCACCCTCACCCTCATCCTCACCCTCACCCTCACCCTCACCTCTCACCCTCACCCTCATCCTCACCCTCACCCTCATTCTCACCCTCACCTCTCACCATCACCCTCACCCTCACTCTCACCCTCACCCTCACCCCTCACCCTCATCCCTCCCCCTCCCCCTCACCACTCACCCTCACCCTCGCCCTCACCCTCACCCTCACCCTCACCTCTCACCCCTCACCCTCACCTCTCACACTCACCCTAACCCCTCACCTCTCACCCTCACCCTCACCCATCACCCTCACGCTCACCCTAACCCTCACCCCTCACCCCTCACCCTCACCCTCACCCCTCACCCTCACATTCACCCTCACCCCTCACCATCACCTCTCACCCTCACCCACACCCTCACCCTCACCTCTCACCCTCACCCCTCACCCTCACCCCTCACCTCACCCTCACCCTCACCCTCACCTCTCACCCTCACCCTCATCCTTACCCTCACCGTCATCCCTCACCCTCACCCCTCACCCTCACCCTCACTCTCACATCTCACCCTCACCCTCACCATCACCTCTCACCCTCACCCACACCCTCACCCTCACCTCTCACCCTCACCCCTCACCCTCACCCCTCACTCTCACCCTCACCCTCACCCTCACCCTCACCTCTCACCCTCACCCTCATCCTTACCCTCACCCTCACCCCTCACCTTCATCCCTACCCTCACCCTCACCCCTCACCCTCACCCTCACCTCTCACCCTCACTCTCACGCCTCACCCTCACTCTCACCCTCACCCTCACCCTCACCCTCACCCTCATCCTCACCCACACCCCTCACCCTCACCTTCACCCTCACCCTCACCCTCACCCTCACTCTCACCCCTCACCCTCACCCTCACCTCTCACCCTCACCCTCACCCCCACCCCTCACCCTCACCCTCACCTCTCACCCTCTCCCTCACCCTCACCTCTCACCCTCACCCTCATCCTCACCCTCACCCTCACCCTCACCTCTCACCCTCACCCTCATCCTCACCCTCACCCTCACCCTCACCCCTCACTCCCCCTCTTGTCTGCACAGGAGGAGAAGGACAGCTATTATGCACGCCCTGCAGGGCAGTAGGCTGCCCGCCCTCAGACTAGGCTGGCTGAACACAAGGCATGGCCATTTCTTGGAGGGAGAGCCCCAGTCCCATGTGTGCCCAGTATGCAAGGGGGGCTTAGAGGAACTGGCCCCTGAGTCCCCCCACCAGTCTTCACAGTAGGGACTACTGCCTGCTGTCTTCCAGATGAGGAAACAGGCCGAGAAGTTAAACACCAGACCCAGGCCACCTGCCAGTGGAAGGAGGGGCAGGCGTCCCCTACAGGCACAGGCGCACCCTGGATGAAACGGTGCAGCCACGCCTCGGGCACGCTGGCCCCCTGCCCCGGACTCCTGCACACTCCGAAAGCTTCTAGAGCCTCTCCTTGCTCGCCTTCCACATTTGCCAGGTCAACTCAGGGCCCGTCTGGGGCCTGTGTGGAGCTTGGCCCTGGGAGGCTCTGGGATTCTTCTGCTGTTTGAAAACCACCCTCCAGCTCAGCAGAGGGGTCTGCCTGGCCACAGACCCAAAGCAACAAGGTGAAGTGACCATGGACTGAAATGTCTGAAACCATGAACCCAAATAACCATGTTCTCCTTAGGATGTCCCCCTTATCTATCTCAGGCATTTGTCTATCACAGTAATGGAAAGCTGACTAACACAGAAAATCGGGACCAGGAAGCAGGGTTGTTTCTGTGACTGTATCTGAGGATGTGATTCAGAGACCTTTGGAACTGCCTTACAGTGGGAATTGGGGAAAGTCTGGAGGAGAAGGTTAGAGAAAGCCCAGATTGCTATCAGCAGATCTTGATGTGCAATTCTCGTGAGGACCCAGAAGACCAGAATGCTGACAGGTATGCAGACAGTAAAGGTTAGGTTGATGAGGTTTCCGAAAGAATGAGGACTCCATTGGGATTTGGACTAGAGGTCATTCATGTTCCATTCTGGAAAAGAACTTGCCTGTGTTTTGTCCATGCCCTGAGACTTTGTGTGAGGCCAAATTTAAAGGTGATGAACTAATTTATGTAGGAAATTTCAAGGCAGCACAGTATTCGGACAGTGGGATGGGTGTTGTTGCTTTTATCCATATTTACAGTGAAAATTGGGAGCAAGATACAAAGCCGAAAGATTTTAAAAACTTGCTGTATATCCAGAAAAGGAGTACTAAAAGTTGTATCCAAGGAGGTTGTGGTTGCTAAAGAAATTAACACTATTAAAATCAAGCCGAGCACTGTGGACTGGGTAACAGGAAGAAAACTGTGAGGGCATCTCTTGAATCAGCAAGACCCCATCTTTGCAGGTCCAGAGATTTGCCTGAGAAGAGAGACCCAGGGAGGGCAGCATACTCACACAGAGCTGTCCAGGGATGATTTTCCCAGGATCTTTTCCCTGTGTTCGGCTATCCAAGCCCTCAGGAGCTCCTGCAGTGGTGGTCCATGCAGGCTGGCTGATGTTCAGGCCAGTGGCAGACCTGGTGTGCAGATGTGCAGAATGCCAGGGGTCCTGCAGGCTTCTGGGATTTCCAAGGGAGGCCATGCAGGGTGTGGCAGGGTCAGGATCCCTGCAAGCAACCCCTGCCGGGGGGGGGGTACACAAAACTGAAAGAGAAAGGAACCCAGCAGTGTGGACCCCAGGAAGTCAGAGATGCCAGCACCCCGGAGCTTGCTGAGAGCAGCCGCAGGTAATGTGGAGGGCCATCCCAAAAAAGAGGCCATGGGCTGCAGCCAGGCCACAGGGGGACGCTGCCCAGACACTTTGGAGGTCACGTTCTGCCACTGTGTGCTCCGGGTGCCACACGTGGAGCTACAGGATTTCATGTTTCCCAGCTGGATTTGATCTTTCATTTGTTCAATCTTTCTTCTCTACTCCCTTACACCTCCCTTTCGGAGTAGGAATGCCTACCCTGCGCCCCTGTATCTTGGAATCATATAACTTGTTCTTTTGATTTTCATAGCTTGGAGTTGCCTTGAGTCTCAGAGACTTGAGACTCGGCTTTTGGCAAATTCTGGCACTGTTTAGTCTTTAGGGAGCCCCAGAGATTGATGCTCTGCATTTTGCATATGAGATGGACATGGGGGCAGGCAGGACCAAAATGTCATGGTTTGGATCGTCAGTTTCCTCCAAAGACTGTGTGTTTAGGGCTTGGTCACGGTCCTGAGGCACTACTGGGAGATATGGAAACCTGTAGATGTGAGGCCCAGTGGGAGGAGGTCCGGTCCCTGGAGGAGTGCCCTCCAAGGTAGTGCTGGGGGCCTGGGGCCCTTGTCTCTCTCCTTGCCTTCCAGCCACCATGAGGTGAGCAGCTCTGCGGCTCCATGCTTCTTCCATGACGTATCACCTTGCCACAGGCCACAGAAACCAGGCACTGAAACCATGAGCAAAATAAGCCTTTCTTCCTTTTAAGTTGTTTGTCTTGGGCATTTTGTCACAGCAATGGACTCTGAGTAAGACATCAGGGTCAGATGATGTCATGGGGGGTCCCACCTTGGCACTGGTGGCCTTGTAAGAGGAGCAACATGCTCACTGTGTCTCAGCATGTGACAACCCAGCAGGAAGGCCCTCACCAGATACCTGTGCCACGCCCTTGACCTTCCCACCCTCCAGAACCAGGAGCCAATAAGCCTCTGTTCTTTGTGTATTATGTGGTGTGGAGTATTCAGTTTTAGCAACAGAAAATCAACTGTGATGGTCAGTTTAGCCGCAACCCCCCAGCCCTGACGTTCACTCTTTGCCATCGACCCTCTTCCCCTGAGTTTCTGCCTCTGGCCAGAACCTTTGCCTCGTCCTTTCTGTACAAACGTCCTGTCTAACGGGGGCTTGAGCCTTCTGCTCCGGCTCCTCTGTGGGTCTTGGTTTTCTTGGGAAGACTCCTGTGCACGTGGACGATTCTAATATAAATGTGTGTCCTTCTCCTGTTAATCTGTCCCGTGTCGATGTAATTCTTAGCCTCAGCCAGAGATGTCAGAGGGTAGGGAAATTCCTCCCCACACACCCTCACAACCAGCAGGAAGTGACCGGATGGCTGGGAGACCCTGTCCCTTCCCCTGGGCTGCCACCATAACCTGGTGGACACCCAGCCCCGCCTCCCCACTGACACCAGGATCTGGGGACAGGACCACAGTGGGATGTGCCCGCGTCTCCTGCCCTCCCACCCACCAGGTCTGTGCGAGGGGATAATGATCCATTTGTATTCATAATACTATTGTTCAGAGGATTAATTAAAAGGCAAGAGTATTTTTAATCATCTGTACTAATTTAGGGGAAGAATTTAGGAATATAATTGTGTTATCTATAACTGAGGAATTCACACAGATCCCTCTTGGAATCAGAATATTAATATCTCTCCATGAGACTCTGTGACTTGAGCAAATCATTGCAGTCGTTCCTTCTAAATTAGCCAAATTAAATGAGGATAATTTAAAATGTTTGCCTGGGCAGACAGCAGCCATGTACCAGCAAAAAGACGGGCTTTCTCCCCAAGTTTAGGAAACCCACGTCTCGGACAGGCGGGCAAAGGAGTGCCAGGCCCCACCCAGGACCTGAGCTGGGACTCAAGCCACAGGGCAAAGGACAGCTGTGTCCCTGCAGATAATGCAGCACGGAAGTCAGGTCAGCAATGGGCTTGGGGTGAGGGATTCCCCCCTGGATTTCCACCTGAGCAGCTCCTTGAACCTTGGAGTGGGTGACCCACAACCTCTGTCCCCTAAGGCCAGCAGGAAGAACCAGCCCCCTGTGCAGCCAACAGACACAGATAACAAGCAGCCTCATGGGGAGGCGGCTCAGCAGGCAAGCACAGAGGACCTCAGACTGTGCCTGGGTTGGTGCCAGCAGAGCAGCCAGCCTAAGGACACCACCTACCTTCTGGGGGGAGCGAATGAGACCAGGTCAGAGACCCCGCATCAGTTCCAGCCACCAAAGGGCCGGGGACAGGACCTTACGCATACCAGGCCATGGGGAGAAAAGGAACTCAAAACTCCGGGGCTCAGCTCTCTGCCACAGTCCTCCTCCTGGAAGGACTCCCCACACAGTCCTCCCCGCACAGTCCTCCCATGGCCTCGGGACTCGTGACTCGGAGCTTCTTGTCCTTATTGGTGCACACAGGTCCGTGGCTCAGCCAGGGATAGAGGGTAGTGTGATTTAAACACTTAACTGCATACACACACGTGCACACCCACTCCGGCCATCATACATGTTAATGCACACACTCACCGGCTCACACCAATCCTGCTGCTGGTGTGTACCTGCCAGGGACTTTGGGCCTCTGACCCTTTCTGTGAGGTGAGAGCGATATGGCTGGTCCAGTCTGGGGTGCAGCTGGGTCCACACAGCTGAACCAGTTAAAGCTCAGCACCATTGGCAGGCAGGACACTGACCCAGTGGCCCTTACCTTCTCCTGCACCCCTCCACTGCCCTCCACTGCAGGGACTGTATGCCCTCTGCCACCCGGCACTGTCAGGGTGGCCCTGTGTCCCACCCAAGAAGAAGGGATGTTAGTTATGTGTCTAAGTGTTGAGTTGTGGCCAAAGGACTAAGGAGGGGAGGAGCTCAGGGACAATAGAGCAGCAGGGACTGTCACCAGGGCAGGTGTCCTCTCTCCTGACTCTGTGAAGGGAGGCCTTCCCCGGCACCACCCAGGTCATGTGACCAGGGAGGAAATGAGGAGACACCACGGCTGAGAGCTCTCGAGGACACTGTACCTGCAACGAGAGGGACCTGTGTGCACCAAGGACCAACAGCTCCAAAGCACCTGTGTCCTCCTGGGCCCCCACTTCACAGGGGCCCACGGACTCCTCCCCAGGCAGCTCCTTCTGGCCTGACGCAGAACCCACGTGTTGATCAAGCGGAATCAGCGCTCAAGAACACACAGCCCTGACCTGGGCAGCTGGGGAAGGCCCGCTCTCCGCCCAGCCCTGAGCTCCGGGGATGAGAGGCCAAGGGGAGATGTCAGCCAAGTTGTGATCAGAGTGAGGACACCCGGGCCACCAGGATGGAGCCAGAGTCAAGTCAGCGTGCGTGCCGGGGACCAGCCCCCTGGGGCCCCTGCTCATTGTCGTGGAACAGAGCGAACCACTCTCCAATGCAAAACCATGGCTCCCAGGTGACCAGAGACCAGGGCAGAGCTCAAGTTCAAGGTCACATCCTGAGCCCCTCTGCTTTTGAGTTCTTCAAGCTGTCCAGGGGAAAGGGGGTCCCTGGCGCACCACACCTGGCTGACCCGGAACAGGAAGCGCTTCCTCTGCCTGCTGAGACCCGTGCAGGGCGTTCTCAGGAGCTCTCTGCAGGCCAGCATAGAGCCCGGGCACACAGCCTGGTGTGGGGGTCTGCCCTGAGAGACCCCCGCCATGTCTGCACTAGTCTGTGCTCACCCAGCCTGTCCTGCCCACCACACACCCAGAGCTCCACTGCCCATGGACACTCAGTGAGAGCCACCCTGGGCCAGCCTTCAGGATGGGAACAGAGAGGCCACCCTGGCCTGGTTCATGCCACCCTGGCCTTGTCCACGCCACCCTGGCCTGGTCCACGCCACCCTGCAAAAGGAAACCTGGCTTTGCCTAATTCTTGAGAAGCTCACAAAGCTATGGCCACAGCATTGATCCCCTCTGTGATGGCCCCTGGTCTGGTGGTGATCCTCCCCCCCACCACTCAGCACCCAGTGGCCACAGTCTCCCTGGGGAGAGAGTATGTCACAACAGCACAGCAGAAATCTGAGAGATCCTTCTGGGCAGAGCAGCAGGGCGGGGGGAGGGTGCTGGGTGTGAACAGGCACAAGTGCAAGGGAGGGCGACAGGAGGCAGGTGCCAGGGAGCCAGGGAGGCCTTGCGCACCAGGTGGGGAGTCAAGGGGCTCCACTAGCCCAAGCACCACCCAGGTTGGAGGAGGAACCCTGTCTGTTGCAACAATCAAGTGCAGGTGGAGGTATGGACCAGGGAGTGACAGTGGCCATGGAGAGAAACCCTCAGAAATTACTGTAGAGATAGGAGGGGAAGGGGGGAAGGGGGGAAGGAGGGGAAGGGGGAGCAGGAGGAGCAAACGGGGATGGCATTTTAAATGACAAACCAAAAACATGGCAGTCACCTGCCACCTGCCACACAGAGCCAAGGTGTGCAAAGTCACGCAGCTCTAACAAAAAACAGCGAGCACGGACAGCTTAAGTCCAGCTGCTGAGGCCGTGGTCCTGGAGAGCCACAGGCATTGCTCGACACCAGGCAAGAGAGGTGCCCAC
This sequence comes from Ictidomys tridecemlineatus, assembly GCF_052094955.1. Lineage (NCBI taxonomy): Eukaryota > Metazoa > Chordata > Mammalia > Rodentia > Sciuridae > Ictidomys > Ictidomys tridecemlineatus. Next base: position 18,108,409 of record NC_135494.1, read on the forward strand.
CGCCAGCCAGGTACAGCTCGGCTGGGCCAACATCAAGGTGCCTGAAGGAGAGAGAGGCAGAGTGTGCACCTATTGAGGGCGACAGACAGCAATCAGCAAGAGGCAAAGCACTGGTGGTTGCAGGCTGAGGGAAGGGCTAGGCAGGGGAGGCTGGGGGAGGCCGGCAGCCAGGGAGGCTCACCGGAGGGTGTTTGGACTGAGGCCCCTGCAGGAGGCAGAAGGCGCCAGGGGAGCAAGCCCTGGAGGAGCCACAGGCCTGCTGCTCTGGTCTTTGGTCCCGTGACCTGGTACCCGGAGAAGCTGCACTTGGAGTGAGTGGGGAAGCACTTTCCCCTCCTCTCCTGCCCGGGAGAATTTTGAAGATCTGACGTTAGTTCCTTTAGTCCACAGTGAAGGACAAAGGCTGGGAGGGGCACGGGGGACACGTCCAGGAAGGACCATCAGGAGGTCATAACTGGGGCAGAGGTGGGCTGAGGTCCCAGGCAGCGGCCTCATCAGGGCCCTTAGCTGAGATAGGAGCTGGAGGACATGATGTGGAGACAGGTGCCAGGACCCCCCTGTGCTGTGAAGGGGCCTGGGGCACAGAGGCCCCAGGACAGATGCTATTGTGAGGCCACTCTTAACACATTACCTGTCAGGGTGCGCTCGGAAACGGGTCCCCTGGTGGAGTCCAGGATGGTCCAGGGTCAGGCCTGGAACCAGTCCAAGGTCAAGCTGGAGAAAGGCTCCAAGCAGGGGACTCCTCCCGCCCACCTGGCTTCCTCTGCCCAGCAGCTGGCCCAGGAAGTGGCCGGCCCTCCAGGACTCCAGAGCCGCTGTGTGTCTTGTGCCATATGGAAAAGGAGCCATGCTCACTGAGAACCGACAGCTCTTCAAGCCGTCAGAGCCGCTGCACATGGAGTGAAAGGGGGGGAAGACAATTTACAATTGCAAATTGGAGCTCCTCTCCAGAGCCAGCGATGATCTCGCTCCAGAGACAGATGGCGAGGAGTGTTCCAGGAACGCATTTCAACACATGGCGGAACAGCAGAGAGGTGGGGCCAGTGAGGCCTGCTGCCTGTCACTCCAACTTGAGGGGACGCGGGGCTCCCTGCCCACCTGCCTCAGAAGCCCACCATCCCCCTCCACTCTCACTGCAGAGGGGGCCAGAACCGCAGAGCCCCAGGGCCCGAAGCCCACAGGCGCAGACCCCAAACTCATGTGCCACAGCTGTTGGCAGAACAGGTGGGGACAAACCAGACCGACTCTCTCTGTGGCTTTTAAGTGAAGGACAAGGAGGACAGACGGTCCAGGCTGCGTGCCAGAGCTCAGGCCCATGTGTGTCACACAGGAGCCCCACTTGGAGGGGAAACATGGAAGGGAAGGGGAGGAGCCCACAGCCCCTGGGCCTCAGGCAAAGAGAAGGGGTGCCCGTCCTGGGCGCAGGGCCACCCTTGCTCCCAGTGCTGCCTCTCTGCAGCCGGCATCGCTGCGAATGGGTGGTTAGCAGGACTGGGCTGTCCCTCCCAGAGCCCCCTCACTATGCAGCTGCCTGAGGCCCGCCACATGCAGCGAGAGTGGCTCCTGCAGAGAGAGTCCTAGACAGGTGGAGGGAGGCCACCCGTCAGGGTCCAGGCTCCGAGGAGAGGAAACTTTGGGAGCCTGATGCCAGCCCAATGCCACAATGCAGGTCCAGCTTAGGGGCCTGGGGTGGCCAGGTGAGTGAGGACAAGGACACAGCCCCACAGGATCCCAAAGCCTGGGTCAGGCTGGTCAGGGGAGAGGGAGTGGGAGGAGGATGTTCCCTGCGATCAGAACTCCCTGCTCGGAGGCTGGGAGGGGCAGCTGCAGTGCGGCCAGGCTGAAGGGTCAGCCAGCTAGAATCTTCCATGAGACGATAACAGAAAACGTCAGGGAGATGCAACAGACACACAGTGGTGCAAAGGGCCTGGTGCCCACTGGACAGAAGAAAGGGGAGAGAGGGAGGGGACGGGCCTCCTGACCCAGCCCCTCAGCCACTGCGAGGTGGAGAGAAGGGAAGCCCTGAGGACCTGGAAGGACCGCAGGATGCAGCAGCCTCTGTGGAGGGTGGACACGGTCAGCACCAATCCAGCAGATTGCACGGGTTTGGGGTGTTCGTTTTTAATGCACCCCCTGCTTCTCCCTAAGGGGTAAAAGGTAATGAATAACGCCTTAGCATCACTTTTGAAGAGAGACATTGTAAAATCCCAAAAAGACCTTCTGAAGGGCACAAGAAGAGCCAGGGTGTGCCAGGGTGCGCCAGGCCATGCTTCTGCACGGATCTGGCTTGCACTGCCCTTCTCAGGGAAGACCCTGGGCAGGGAAGGTGAGGCCCGGCTGCCTGGCCACCACGGCTCTGGGTGGTGTGTGCCAGACTCTGCACCAGGCTCTGCCCTCATGCCCCAGGCCATCTGGGCCCGCAGGCCCCATCGTTCCCGGAGGCTGGGCCAGGAGGCTCTGGCAGAATGGTCCCATGGTGCTGCCCTGGGAACCTGTGCCATGTCAGGGCCCTTGAGGAGGTTACAAGGCCCAGGGACTTGGGCCATTGTGGTCACCAAACACGCAGGCTGCCGCTGGGATAGCGTCTTGTTTGAGACACTGTCCCGAGCAAGTGAGACCGGCCGATGTGCTCAGTCGTTCGTTTATTCTTTCGTGAATTGAGAAATTAATCCCGCAAATATTTACAGAGAGCTTTGCAGAGTTCTTTGAAGGGGAAATGAAGTTGCTGGCGGAGCTCCCTCCCTCGCCCGCCTCCCGCCACACGCTGGCTCCATGGGAGGTTTCAGGCCACTTACAAAACCTGCTCCTTGCTCCTCCAGCCGGACACTGAGGCTGGACGCTGAGGCCAGGAGGTCAGAGCCCCCCCGCTGTGGTTGAACCTGGAGAAGAGCCTTCGTCGGCTCCTTGGGGCTGACGGAGCAGCCCTGTGGCTGGCGGCTTCCACAACAGGGTGCGCGTCCCCACGGTTCCGAAGGCTGAAGCCCAGGATCAGGGGTCCCCGGTCAGTGCCTCCTGGGGCCCCTCTGCTTGGCTGGTAGCTGCCGTCTTCTCCTGGGACCTCACATCATGTGCCCAATCTGTGTGTCTGTGTCTCAATGTCCCCTCCCTATAAGGACATCCGTCAGGTTGGATTAGGGCCATTGTAATGACCTCATTTTACTTTAATCATCTTTGGAAGATCCCGTCTCCACACGAGGTCACAGGTCAGGTACCACAGGTGAGAACTTCAGACCTGGGGCTGAGTCACCAGGGTCACAATTCAGCCCAGAACCATCCCTGAGCCTCACCCGGAAAGTCGGCATGATGGCTTCGGTCACACGGTCCCCAGGCAGACCTCCTAGGTGGGGCACGGGCAGCACTGTGAGCTTTAAAGGGCCGTGCCTAGGGTCACCCTTTCCTCTCCAGGGACAGGGAGCAAGACAGACAGGGCTCCGATCTCCCTGCAACCCTCTGGACACTAGGTCTCGAGGATGGGAGGGGACACTAGCATGTCCACCAGCAGAGAAAACCCTTTAAGAAAGGCCAAGTTTCCTTGAGAAGACGTGACCATAAGGTCAGCGCCGTTTCCCCAGACAACCGCTTCCCCGGCTAATTATGCGGCCTGCCTGGCTGATGGCACTGGATGCTAACAAGATGAGCTCTTCAGAGGTAATAAAAAAAAAAACGGAAGTAAAAAAGGCGTCCCTGGGTGGGAGGGCTTTGGCGTTCCGTCTGAATTCCATAATGAATAATTTATATAAAAGCTTTATTGGAGCCCCGCGCGCGCCACAGTAAATGTTCCACGAGAACATACGCAAATATTTCAACACCGATGTGTCTCTGGTGGCTTCAGCTGACGGCCCGAACCAGATTTGAGCTGCTGCATTGCTTATTTACGAAAAATATCATAATCTTGCTTTTATTTGCATTTTCCCGGCTTGCAAGGGGTGACGGATTCTCCAGGCAGGGCAGCCGATGCAGCTGCTGGGTGGGCTCAGGAGGGAAGGCGGGCGGGATGGGGGCATGAGGTGAGGAGAGGGCCTCAGCACCCTTCACCCGCACAGCGGCACCTAGCAGAGGGACAGAGGGAAGGAGCCCATGCTTTCCAGAACGTGAAAAGTGCTGGGCCACACATCCTGAGGGGTTTGGGGGTTTTAGGAGACCCAGTCGCTCAGCTTTGAAAGAGGAGCCCAGAGAGGAGGGTTGAGAGCAGGAGGCCTGACAAACCCTTCTCCCAGGTGGTCACGTTCCCAGGTTCAGCACAGGGATGGAGAACCAGAGCCCAGTAGACCCCAGAGTGGATGGGACGGAGCTGAGAGTCCAGGGAGACCAGGCCAGCTAGAGTCTGGAGGACAGGTCAGAGAGGAGGCAACTGACTTCTGGAGGTGTGCAGAGGGTCCTCTTCAAGGGTCAAGCAGAGCCACAGATAGTGCGTGAAGGTGAGGAAACCACCCAGGGCTGGGAAAGGAGCAGCCAAAGGATTAGAGGAAATGGTGCCCCTTGATCATGGGGGGGGGACGGACTGTCACTGTTCCTACCAGTCAGACTGAAAAAGCTCAGCTCCAGGGCAGCTCTGGGTAGAGATCAGAAGGAAGTGCCTCAGTCCCAGGAATAATTAACCGTGGATCATACACTGATCTATCTCATCTATCAAGTCTTAAACATAAGATCTGCAAGGATCAACGTGTTCCCACATAAGTCAACTGCATCTCGGGTAAGCTCAAAAAGAGTTTGGAAAGACAAAAACAAATTCAGCACCAAAAATGTAAAACTTCAGTGTCTGACACCTGATCAAAAACTTTAGGCAGGCAAAGAAGCATCACTATTATCACCATTATAACTCATCGTAAGCTCATAAGTGGCATGAACATTAGAATTAGCAGGCAAAAACATTCAATAAACTATTATAAGTATATTCCACATGCTTAGTTAGAAGCATGAAAAATATAAAAAGGCCCAAATCAAATTTCTAGGCATGAAAAATACACTGAATATCATTTAATAGCAGATTAGACACTGAAGAAGGAAAGATCAACAAACTTAAAGAATAGTAATGAAAGTCTCCAAAACAAAACTCAAAGAGAAAAATAATTTTTAAAAATTGATGTAGCCAATGATGAATCAACTGGAAGAGAAATTAGGAAAACTCTCTCACTCACAATAGCTTCAATAAAATAAAATAAAATGCTTGGTAATCAATCTAACAAAAGAGATTAAAGACCTCTATAAAGATAACTATAGAACACTAAGGAAAGAAATTGAAGAAAACCTTAGAAAATGAAAAGATCTCCCATGTTCTAAGATGGGCAGAATTAATATTGACAATATGGCCAGACTACCAAAGGCACATACAGATTTAGTGCAATTCCTATTAAAATCTCAACAACATTCTTCATAAATAGAAAAGGCAGTAAAAAAATTATTTGAAAAATAAGAGACCCAGAATAGCCAAAGCAATCCTTGGCAAGAAGAGTGAAGGAAGAGGCATCACAATACCAGGCCTTAATTATACTACAGAGCTATAGTAACAAAAGTGGAATGGCATTGGCGCCAAAACAGACATGAAGACCCATGGAAGAGAACAGAAGACACAGAGACACATCCACATAAATCCAGTTTTCTTATTCTAGTCAAAGGCGCCATAAACATACATTGGAGAAAAGATAGCCTCTTCAATAAATGATGCTGAGAAAACTGGAAATCCATTTGTAGCAAAATGAAATTTAACCCCTATCTCTCACTTTGCACAAAACTCAACTCAAAATGGATCAAGGACCTAGGCTCTAGACCACAGACCCTGCACCTACTAGAAGAAAAGGTAGGCCCAAATTTACATCATGTTGGCTTAGGAACCAAATTCCTCAACCAGACTCCTAAAGCAAAGAAGTGAACTCAAGAATCAATAAATGAAATAGTATCAAACTAAAAAGAGAAGATAAAACCATCAAGAATGTGAAAAGAGAGCCTATGGAATGGGAGAAAATCTTTGCCACCTTCACCTCAGAGAGAGCATTAATTTCCAGGATATATAAAGAATTCAAAAAACTTAACACCAAATAAGCAAATAACTCAATAAATAAATGGGCAAAGGAACTGAACAGACCCTTCACAGAAGAAGAAATACAAACAGTCAACAAATATATGAAAAAAATGTTCAACATCTCTAGCAATTAGAGAAATTCAAATTTAAACTACACTGACGGCTGTGGTTGTGTCTCAGTGGTAGCGCACTTGCTTAGCACGTGGGAGGCACTGGGTTTGATCCTCAGCACCATATGAAAATAAGTAAATGATATAAAGCTAAAAAAAATTACATTGTGATTTCATCTCTCCCAGTCAGAATGGCAATTATCAAGAATACAAGTAATAATAAATTATATATGGCAAATAGGACTGGGAATTGGTGCAACCACTCTGGAAAGCAGTATGGAAATTCATCTGAAAACTTAGAATGGAACCAAAATTTGACCCAGTTATCCCACTCCTTAGTATATACCCAAAGGACTTAAAATCAGCATACTACAGTGATGCAACCACATCAGTGCTTACAGAAGCTCAATTTATAATAGCTAAGCTATCGAAACAACTTAGGTGCCTTTCACCAAATGAATGGATAGAGAAAACATGGTATACATACACAATGGAATATTACTCAGCCATAAAGAACAATGAGATTATGGCATTTGCCAGTAAATGGATGGACCTAGAGACAATCGTGCCAAGTGAAATAAGCCAATTCCTAAAAACGAAAGCCCAAACGTTCTCTCTGATATGTGAATGTTAACACACAATAAGGGGAGAGGGGAGAATAGAAGTTCATTGGATGAGACAAAGGGAAATGAAGGGAAGGGAGGGAGAATGAGAAAAGAGAGGAGAATGAACCAGACATCACTTTCCTGTGTTCATATATGAAGACATGACCAATGAAACTGCACATCACGTACAACCACAAGAACGGGATCCTAATTATACTCCATGTATGTATAATATGTCAAAATACACTCCACTGTCATGTATGTCTAAAAAGAACAAATCCAAAAAATGAGTATAGAAAATTTATGTAGGATTAGTGAGCTTGGGAATAACTCCAAGCTGTCTGATGTTAATGTAATTAGAATCTCAGAAAGAGAAAAGGAGGATAGAAAATCTATTTGAAGAAATAATGGCTAAAAACACCCCAGGATTGATGAAAACCACATATTTACTATTCCAGAGGCTCAATGTACCACAAGCACAAAAAAAACCATAAAGGCACATCATAATCAAATCGCAAAAGAGAGTTACCTCCAAAGTAGCCGGAGGAACACTATCACCTACAGAGAAACCTAGTTTAAAACGACAGCAGATTTCTTACTAAAACAATGTGAGCGAGAAGACACTGGGTCAACAATTCCACAGTAATTAGTTGAAAACTATCAACTAGAATTTCATACGTTGAAATGTCCTTAAAAATAAAGGCAATGATTCAATCTTCAGATAAGATGGCGTAATGATGCCCCATCTGGTTTCCTCCTTGGGATACAACTACAAGACCTGGGCAGATGTGTGGACTGGGTACTGGGGGACTCTGGAAATTAATTGCAGCAGACAGAGTAGGAAAGAAAATCAGACTTCGGGGTCTCACCAACCAGCAGTGAGAGTGCAAGTTTCCGCCTGTGTGGCTTGGCCTGAGCGCAGGGCAGCTTCAAACCCAAAATGGGCCTCAGCTCACACAGAGAGGGCCCTCAAATTCCAGCTCAAGGGCTCGAAGGTGTCTCCTGATGCTGCAGACCCCCACATCCTTGCTCTTCTGTTATCTCTGACCCCAGCCCCCAGGCAATCCTGTGGCATTTGGGGCAGAAACCACAACAGGAACCACAAGAACTGAAGCCCTGAGGGATGAAACTTCTCCAGTTAGTGGATATGAGACTCCAGGAGGGCAGCAACCCCACTGCACCTCATCCTCTTCTGTTCACCACAATTTGGCACCAGTGAAGGCACAGTCCCAGAAGTGCAGACAGGACAGGGCAACGGACAGCCCTGGGCTTCGGGACAAAGGACCAAAATGGCTGAAAGGATTGCAGAGGTGGGAAAGTTCTGGAAAGTGGAGGAGCCTGGAAGTAGCGCCCGATGCGGGGCTGTGGTTCCAGGGTGGTGGATCCCGGATGGAGGGTCCGACTCCCGGGGTCCATGACAGGAGAAGGTGAGCTGCCGGGAGTGGCCCGGGTCTAGGCTCCCACACGAGGGGGGACCTGGGAGGACTCTGCCGCCGCCCTGGAGCCTCATTCCCCGGCTGCCTGTTCCCTGGAGCCGCCGGGGCAGTCCCCACAGCACCCACCGCGGACCCCGCGCTCCCAGTTCTCACCTGAGGGCCCTCCTCGGTGGAGCTGCTGGTCACAGCGGGTGGAGTTTGATCTGCAGGGAACTGTTCAGGACGCGGTGGCCTCAGCCGTGTGGCCTGCACCGCGGACCTCAGAGGAGAAGAGGTAGCCTGACCCATAGGCCCCTGGAGAGTGGAGGAGAGCCCAGGTGACCTGGGGGCAGGAGGCGGTTTAGAAGGGAGACCCGCCCAAGTGTCAGGTGTCACTGACTCTGTGTCCTTTTGTTTTCCTGTGGCACCTGTGGATTCTAGGGTTTAAGTCCTTGCTTTAAAAACCCTCTCCTGTTTCCTTCTGTGTACCTTACCCATCATTTTAAACCATGTTCTAAGGTCACTTTTTGGTATATGTGGGTTGTGGGGATTGAACCCAGGTCCTTGAGCCTGTTAGGCAAGTGACCTACCTGAGCTACACCCTCAGAGACCCCTGTAAACTTCTTCCCCTCTGCCATGGGGTCAAGTTGCCAGGGCTGACCTCGAAGGTTCCTCTTCCTCAGCCTCCCTGGTGGCTGGCATGACAGGCGTGCACCTGGGACTGTCACGAGCCTGTGATGGGAACTCATGTGCCTCTGTCCAGGGCTGAGCATGGTTCTGCAGAGCTGTGCTCCAGGCTCCCTGCAGGGCTGTGGAGGCTTCTGCTGCCCAGCAGCCCTGGTGCCATGGCCAGGGCTCCTCTCAGCCGAGGGCAGGCAGCTGCCCATTGCTGTAGGCTGACCTTATTTTCTTCTTATGGCACTCATACGTTCTCTGGAGTATGTTGGATTGTTTGTCCATTAGGAGTCTAACAGGTCCTCTAGAACCTTCAAACAATTAGTAAAATTCCTAAACAGTAAGTGAGCATGAGCAGAATTTGGGCTAATGTTTTGGGAAGAACAATGTTGGATGATATTTTCATGGCTTAAATATATCATCCAACATGAAGTTACATTTTATTACTTACAAAATAATAAAATAATGAAGCAATACCATGGGCTGAGGCAAAATAAATCCTCAGGATCTTAGGCATTCTATAATAAATCTGCATCACTTGAAATATAGAGTTGATCATCTCTGGATAATGAAATGGAAGTAAAGGTATCAAAGCAAATGATCATCTGTTTCCAGTTTTCTGTGATTTGGTTCAAGTGGTAAAGTGGTGATATTTATTAATAATAGATCAAATAGATTCATAATTCTTTTAGACTACAATTAGATGCCTTCAAACTTTAGGCTACATGGGCACATTTGAGAACGGTTCCAGCCATTCTCTCATCCTTTGAGTCATTCCCCTCCTATGTCCTGTGAGACATTTTCTATGTGAGGCTTTAAGAAGAGAATATTCTGTAAAGAAAACCTTATGATCTGTACATTATAAAATTGAATGGGTTCATTCAGAAATCAAAAGTTCTATTGAAAGATATTTGCATTAGCCAAATAAAACCAATTTCTGGGCATCCTGGTGAAGACAAGATTTTATCTTTATATGTCTCATTGTCTCTGCCTCACGACCAGTGCGAACTTCATGAAAGAAGGTTAGGTTCATAAGAAATTGCGAGTGAGTTTTAAATTAAAGAGAAAAGATTCTCATTACCTTTCACACAGCTCTGAAACGGCTTCTCCTAGCTCCCGCTTCTGGCCACCTAATGTGGTGGTGAGGTTTACACAAGAAACTAGGGAGAGAAGAAACGGCAACATGGCGGCGGGCACGAAGAGATCAAGTCTCTGACCTCTTGAGCTGTGTGGGCATAGGGAGTCATAATCTGTCTAAATGGTGTTTGCTCAGGATCACTAGGCAATGCTGAGCTGACGTGGAACTGGGGCGAGCAGTGTGGGCCTCTCAGAACACACACCGAGCCCGGATCGGCTGAATTCAAGCTCCCTCCCGTTCGCCTGCTTCTCTCAGACAAACTGCTGTGACTCAGCACTAACGATCCCGCGGAAACAACTGGTGGGCCCTCATGAACTTACGGAGGTAAATGCCAACTGAGCCTTCATAGGCAGTTGCCACAGGATTGAATTGGGGCTTGGGAGAGACAGTCAGGACCTACCCGTTGCAGTGGTCACCAGGCAGAGGGAACGAAATGTCACCATTTGCATGGGATACCACCATGGCAGAGAACTGACTTCATCAGAACGTGGTGGAGGAGATAACTTCATTGAAACCTGTGGCTACAGGTGTGTAATCCCCTAGCCATCTCCACGCAGCAGGGAAACCTTAAGGGCCCCTCCCAACTCTCCCATGAACGCAGTAGCCAGACTTGAGGCGTGGAACTCCCGGCTACTGCTCCCACCAGTGCTGACAACTGAGGTCTCCTGCACCAGCTACCGGGGGTGTGGCTACTGGAGGGCAAGCAAATTCGCTGGGGATTCTCCACCCCAAACTCCACAAACTTAGGTTCTGAGGGAATGGCAAACAGGGAGAGTGTGCCCAGGCGTTCATGAAAACAGGCTCCAAGGAGCAGCAGACCTGGCGTGTAGCCAGTATTGTGGTGAACGTCACCTGTGAGCGGGTCCTGGCTTGAGAAAAAGTGGGGAAGTGACTACACAAAAGAGAAGGCCCTAGACACTCAGGATTGGAGACCCGCCCAGTCTGGGAGGAAGAGCTGCTGCACAGTGATTGGTTCCCACCTATTGAGAGGAGAAGCTTGACCCAGTGGGCACAGCTCCACCTACTGGAAGAGAAGTTAATCAAACTCTAAGACTGCATTTATTAATTTTTTTAAATTTTTTAAAAATTTTTAAAAAATTTTTTTAATTTAATTTAATTTTTTTAATTTTAATTTTCATTTTTTATTACTATTATTATTTAAAAATTTTTTTCTTCTTTATTTTCTATTTTTTCTTTTGTCTTTTCATTTCTTTTCAATTTTCTTATTCCCCCTTCCTTGAATTCTACCTGCTTACTCTCATTCTCTTTAGTGACTTCTTCCCTTCCCTTCTAATACTTTTTCTCCCAAGCATCAAATAAATTTATAGGAGTAAACAGTAACTCAGCAGTCAAACAGAACAAGAAGTAACATGTGCAGCATGAAAAAGCAAGGAAGAAAAGGAGTACAAACAATGCAGGACAGCCTAAATATTCAGCAGGACCTAGAGTCATCTGAAAAATGGTTATATAAAGAACTCAAGGAATACCTTAGACAGATGGAATGGAACCTTAAAAAGTATACAAGACAGCAAATTCAAACAGTGAAAGAACACATTGAAAATGAATTACATAAACAGATAAAAGAAGAAGTTAAGCATCTTTATCAGGCTATAGAGATTATAAAAAAATCAAACATTAATTCTAGAAATGAAGGAAATTATAAACCAAATTAAAAACTCAAATGAGAGTATCAACAACAGATTGGAGCAAGTAGAAGCCAGAACGTCAGATAACGAAGACAAAATATATCATCTTGAAAAGAGTCTAGCCAACTCAGAAAGGCTGGTAAAAAAATCACGAGTAAAACATCCAAGAGATATGGGATAACATAAAAAAAAACAAATTTAAGAGTCATCGGGATAGAGGAAGGTATAGAGATTCAAACCAAGGGAATGAGTAACCTGCTGAATGAAATAATTACAGAAAACTTTCCAGAAATAAAAAAGAAAATGGATATACAAATTGTAGATGCATACAGGACACCGAGCATACAAAATCACAGTAGACCAACGCCAAGACACATTGTTATGAAGATATCCAATATACAGAACAAAGAGAAAATATTAAAAGCTACAAGAGAAAGGAGGCATATTACATTCAGGGGTAAACCAATAGGGTTAACAACGGATTTTTCATCATAGACACTGAAAGCGAGAAGATCCTGGAACAACGTATTTCAAACACGGAAAGAGAATGAATGCCAATGAAGAATTCTATATCCAGCAAAATTAAGCTTCAGGTATGACAACGAAATAAAAATCTTTCATGATAAACAAAAGCTAAAAGAATTTGCAGCCAGAAAACCAGCATTGCAAAGCGTTTTGAGCAAAACACTACACGAGGAAGAAATGAAAAACAATAACCAAAACCATCAATGGGAAGTCCCTCTGTAAAGACAGAGGGTGGGGGGGAAAGCTAATCATGGAGAAACAAACTAAAATTAAAAAAAAGATAAATAATCAAACATGGCTGCAAGTACAAACCATATATCAATAGTAACTATAAACGTTAATGGCTTAAACTCTCCAATAAAGCGACATAGGCTGGTAACATGGATTAAAAAAACAAATCCAACAATATGCTGCCTCCAGGAGAGACATCTGATTGGAAAAGACACACACAGGGTGAAGGTGAAAGGTTGGGAAAAAATATATCAAGCACATGGTCCTTGTAAGCAAGCAGGGGTGGCCATCCTCATATCGAATAAAATCGACTTCAAGACTAAGTTAATCAAAAGGGATGAGGAAGGACATTATATACTGTTAAAAGGAACCATTCACCAACAAGACATAACAATTATCAATATTTATGCAACAAATAATGGTGCTTCGACAGTCATAAAACAAATTCTCCTCAAGTTCAAGAATTAAATAGACCACAACACAATAATTATGGGTGACTTCACACACCTCTCTCACCATTGGACAGATCCTCCAAACAAAAGTTGAATAAAGAAAGTATAGAACTCAATATCACAATCAATAACCTAGACTTAATTGACATATATAGAATATATCAACCATCATCAAGTGGATATACTTTTTTCTCAGCAGCACATGGATCCTTCTCAAAAATAGACCATATATTATGTCATAAGGCAACCCTCAGTAAATATAAAGGGGTGGAGATAATATTGTGGTGAGCCATTCCTGCGGACTGTGGTGGCCATTACATGATGGCGCTGGCTCCGCTGTGGTCTGTGAAGGACAACTCCGTATCAGAGAGAGTTGGCGTGTTGTCAACTCCTTATCAGAGAGAGTTGGCGTGTTGTTTTCTAGCACCCTGTGAGAAGGGTCCACGTGGCAGCTTCGCATTGGGGTTCGCGATGCTTTCTTAAGGCTGGGAGGGGCATCCGAGAATTATTAGGAGAATTATTAGAAAAATATCAAGGGCCTGAATAAACTGCTGAAAGAAGATTCCTGAGTCACGTCTTCCTTGCGGGCAAGGGGGTCGTGACATAATATCATACATTTTATCTGATCATAATGGAATGAAACTGGAAATCAATGATAAAAGAAGGAAGGAAAAATCCTACATCACATGGAAAATGAACAATATGTTACTGAATGATCAATGGGTTACAGAAGACATAAAGGAGGAAATCAAAAAATTCTTAGAGTTAAATGAAAATACAGACACAACATATCGGAATTTATGGGACACAATGAAAGCAGTTTTAAGAGGGAAATTCATTGCCTGGAGGTCATTCCTCAAAAAAAGGAAAAACCAACAAATAAATGAGCTCACACTTCATCTCAAAGCCCTAGAAATGGAAGAGCAAAACAACAGCAAATGTAGCAGAAGGCAAGAAATAATTAAAATCAGAGTGGAAATCAACGAAATTGAAAAATGAAACTATTGAAAAAATTAACAAAACTAAAAGTTGGTTCTTTGAAAAAATGAATAAGATCGACAGACCCTTAGCCATGCTAACAAAGACAAGAAGAGAGAGAACTCAAATTACTAACATACAGGATGAAAAAGGCAATATCACAATAGATGCTTCAGAAATACAGAAGACTATTAGAAATTATTTTGAAAACCTATATTCCAATAAAATAGAAGATAGTGAAGACGTCGATAAATTTCTTAAGTCATATGATTTGCCCAGACTGAGTCAGGAGGATACACACAATTTGAACAGACCAATATCAATCGATGAAATAGAAGAAGCAATCAAAAGACTACCAACCAAGAAAATCTCAGGACCGGATGGGTATACAGTGGAGTTTTACAAAACCTTTAAAGAAGAATTAATACCAACACTTTTCAAGTTATTTCAGGAAATAGAAAAAGAGGGAGCTCTTCCAAATTCATTCTATGAGGCCAACATCACCCTGATTCTGAAACCAGACAAAGACACCTCAAAGAAAGAAAACTACAGACCAATATCTCTGATGAACCTAGATACAAAAATCCTCAATAAAATTCTGGTGAATCAGAAACAAAGGCACATCAAAAAAATTGTGCACCATGATCAAGTAGGATTCATCCCTGGGATGCAAGGATGGTTCAATATACGGAAATCAATAAATGCTATTCACCACATCAATAGACTTAAAGATAAGAACCATATGATTATCTCGATAGACGCAGAAAAAGCATTCAACAAAGTACAGCATCCATTTATGTTCAAAACATTACAAAAACTAGGGATAACAGAAACTTACCTCGACATTGTAAAAGCTATCTATGCTAAACCTCAGGCTAGCATCATTCTGAATGGAGAAAAATTGAAGGCATTCCCTCTAAAATCTGGAACAAGACAGAGATGCCCTCTATCACCACTTCTATTCAATATGGTTCTCGAAACACTGGCCAGAGCAATTAGACAGACGGAAGAAATTAAAGGCATAAAAATAGGAAAAGAAGAACTTAAATTATCACTATTTGCAGATGACATGATTCTATACCTAGAAGACCCAAAAGGGTCTACAAAAAAAACTACTAGAACTAATAAATGAATTCAGCAAAGTGGCAGGATATAAAATCAACACGCATAAATCAAAGGCATTTCTGTATATCAGCGAAAAAACTTCTGAAACAGAAATGAGGAAAAACACTCCATTCACAATATCCTCAAAGAAAATAAAATACTTGGGAATCAACCTAACAAAAGAGGTGAAAGATTTATACAATGAAAACGACAGAACCCTAGAGAGAGAAGTAGAAGAAGATCTTAGAAGATGGAAAAATATACCCTGTTCATGGATAGGAGAACTAACATCATCAAAATGGCGATATTACCAAAAGTTCTCTATAGGTTTAATGCAATGCCAATCAAAATCCCAATGGCATTTCTTGTAGAAATAGATAAAGCAATCAAGAAATTCATATAGAAAAATAAAAGACCCAGAATAGCAAAAGCAATTCTAAGCAGGAAGTGTGAATCAGGTGGTATAGCAATACCAGATTTCAAACTGTACTACAGAGCAATAGTAACAAAAACAGCATGGTACTGGTACCAAAACAGGCAGGTGGACCAATGGTACAGAATAGAGGACACAGAGACTAATCCACAAAGTTACAGCTATCTTATATTTGATAAAAGGGCTAAAAGCATGCAATGGAGGAAGGATAGCATCTTCAATAACTGGTATTGGGAAAACTGGTAATCCATATGCAACAAAATGAAACTGAATCCCCTCCTCTCGCCATGCACAAAAGTTAACTCAAAATGGATCAAGGAGCTTGATATCAAATCAGAGACTCTGTGTCTGATAGAAGAAAAAGTTGGCTCCAATCTACATATTGTGGGGTCGGGCTCCAAATTCCTTAATAGGACACCCGTAGCACAAGAAGAATCAACAAATGGGACTTACTCAAACTAAAAAGTTTTTTCTCAGCAAGAGAAACAATAAGAGAGGTAAATAGGGAGCCTACATCCTGGGAACAAATCTTTCTTCCTCACACTTCAGATAGAGCCCTAATATCCAGAGTATACAAAGAACTCAAAAAGTTAAGCAATAAGAAAACAAATAACCCAATCAACAAATGGGCCAAGGACCTGAATAGACACTTCTCAGAGGAGGACATACAATCAATCAACAAGTACATGAAAAAATGCTCAGCATCGCTACCAGTCAGAGAAATGCAAATCAAAACCACCCTAAGATACCATCTCACTCCAGTAAGATTGGCAGCCATTCTGAAGTCAAACAACAACAAGTGCTGGCAAGGATGTGGGGAAAAATGTACTCTTGTACATTGCTGGTGGGACTGCAAATTGGTGCTGCCAATTTGGAAAGCAGTACAGAGATTCCTGGGAAAGCTAGGAATAAAACCACCATTTGACCCAGCTAATGCCCTTCTCAGACTATGCCCTGAAGACCTTAAAAGAGTGTACTACAGGGATACTGTCACATAGATGTTTATAGCAGCACAATTCACAATAGCTAGACTGTGGAACCAACTTAGATGCCCTTCAATAGATGAATGGATTTAAAAAATGTGGCATTTATACACCATGGAGTATTACTCAGCACTAAAAAATGACAAAATCATGGAATTTGCAGGGAAACGGATGGCACTAGAGCAGATTATGCTTAGTGAAGCTAGCCAATCCCTAAGAAACAAATACCAAATATCTTCTTTGATATATTGAGAGCAACTAAGAACAGAGCAGGGAGGAAGAGAAGGAAGAAAAGATTAACATTAAACAGAGACATGAGGTGGGAGGGAAAGGGAGAGAAAAGGGAAATTGCATGGAAATGGAGGGAGACCCTCATTGTTATACAAAATTACATGTAAGAGGTTGTGAGGGGAATGGGAAAATAAACAAGGAGAGAAATGAATTACAGTAAATGGGGTAGAGAGAGAAGGTGGGAGGGGAGGGGAGGGGGGATAGTGGAGGATAGGAAAGGTAGCAGAATACAACAGTTACTAATAGGGCATTATGTAAAAATGTGGATGTGTAACCGATGTGATTCTGCAATCTGTATACGGGGTAAAAATGGGAGTTCATAACCCACTTGAATCTAATGTGTGAAATATGATATGTCAAGAGCTTTGTAAGGTTTTGAACAACCAATAAAAAAAAACTAGGGAGAGAGGGAGAGCACGCCAGGGAGTGAGCTTTTATTGGTGAATAAACAATTCAAGGGAAAATCCCATCCAGTGAAGGTTAAGGGGGAGCAGAATCCCAAGGTCAAGGACAATGATTGGGTCTTCAGGTCAGTGGCCAGGAGGCATCTGCAGGGACAAGCCCTGGGACCTTGGAAAGGGTGGGGAATGGCTCTGACACATCTGTGTTTGAGCGTCTCTCACCCTGTCAGGGAGGTAAGTCAAATCACGTAGGAGGATGGCCTCTCACAATTGTCAGTGTTTTTTCTTTTTTTTTTTGTTGTTGTTAGAATGAAATTCATAAGTTGGCATTCCATTTTTTTCAGATGTGTAACTAGATGCCATTTAAATTACCCACTCTTAAATGGTAGACATTTTGTACATGAGCACTGACTGTCTGCACCTTTTTGAACAGCCAGTCTGGGCTCAGGAGCCCAAATACCAATGGTTAGCTGGAACATGTTCTTTATTTGGCCTATCCGTCAGTATCCCCTGAGGTCATCTGTTCAATGAGCTTCGTTACTCCTGCTCCCTCACTGGCTTTCATAGAAACCACATACTGTCTATGAATCAGGGACACCAATCCCACAACATTGTGTTCTTTGAGTATCCAAAGTCCCACTTTTCACTTCACCATGCCTGACATAGGCAGTAATATTTATCAGCAAATGTGAGGTTTTCAAAGATCCAATTCTATGTGCTCCTTTCTCAAGGAGCATTAGGCAAGGATATAGCATACATAAATATTAAAAGGCTGTAGTTTTTAAAATGCCATCCATTGAATAGTTGATACATGTCTGAGATACTTTTTATTTTGGAGGAGGTATTATTTAATTATCCAACAGTTACATAATAGTGAAATGAGACACAAAGAATAAAATGCATCCATTTTATTCTTTGTGCCTGATGAATTTTATGAGTAAGGATAAGATACTTCCTTGTTCCAATGAAGATGTTGCCCACTTCTGTGAATGGATGTGGGGTGTCACCTGCTACTTGCATGTCTGCATGTTGTGCTTGACACTAATATCATACTTGGCAGGTGGCAGAAAGTCAATACTGAAGTTAAGCTCTTGTGTTCTACCAGCTGTGCTGCAGATCCTTGGTGTGCCACCTTCTGCAATCCATGCTGCTCTGTTCATGTTCCTATTGACTTCCTGGTGGTGAGTATCATGGTCTCCTGGTCTTGAGAATGGCCAAGCATTGCTCTGTGAATGTGGAAGATGGGCATGTGGAAGGCTCCAGGGAGGAGGGATGATCATGTACTCTAATCCATGTGCCTGTTTAATGACCTGTTTTTCTTTTTTGGTTTTAAGGGAGACAAGGCCCTCAGACACTTCTGTGCAGCTGGGAATGCAGGCTTCTGCTTCACCCTGAAGGAAGCGAAAATGCTCTCTAAGTGTACATCATGCTTAATTTTATGGAAGAATTCTACATCTAGCCAAACCACACGAGATTTCATAAGCCAGCTCAATAACATTTAGAAGATTCATTCTCCAAAGCAGAGTCCTCCCTGTTGAGAGACTTCAATGTGGAGAAAGGAGAGCCCCTCTCTCCTCAGACTCCCTGCTTTGACAACAAGTGCACTGGAGAAGTTTGAATCAAGTGGGAGGCACATGGGCAGGCTTCCTGGATGAGGCCCTATTGAAGGGAGGATGGGATCTGAGGAGTGGACCAGAGAGAGGAAAGATGGGAAAGGGAGGGAAGCTGGCGAGGGCAGGGTGGCAGCATCACTGGAAAAGAGGCCCCAGGAGGAAATGCTACAGACTCTCAGCTGAAGACACCCGTGAGGGCTTGAGATGTTTTCAAGCACAGCCTTCCTTGCCAATATGTGAGCTTCGTGTTCTGCTGGACTTGGATGAGTTTAGTGATAAATGACATGCAGGGACCCACATGCAACAAACACATTTACTGATGGCACAAGGGCTTCAAAGTGAAACTGTGTCTGCCAGTTATTACACATCATTCTGTGGCACTCTAGTTCAAACAGGGACAGCCACAAATTGCTCACTGGGAACCGTCTTTGCTGCCGCAAGTGGACGCTGCTTGCATGAACCGCTTCACTTCTGAACTTCTAAAGTTCTCCTGAGCAAGCATATTCAGAACCCACTTCAGGCCCAATAGGAAAAGTATACCTAGAAGAGAGCCCTTGTAGCTCTGATCACCAACTTTAAAGAGGAAAGCTGCCCTCTGAAGAAAATCCATTTGCCAATGTTTCACTGAAATCAATGGTTCCCCCTTACTCAGAAAACAAAATAGAAACGCAGGAGCCTTCATGAGGGGAACCTGCATTTCTAATGGAACAGATACTTCAGAGAGAAAGTGAGAGTGCCGGCTCTGAGAAGCAGTTCTGCTTCATGCAGCTTCAACCAGAAACAAAACCCAATGTGCTTACAGAGAACAAGACCATTCCTTCAATTGGAAGCTGCCTGCAAAAAATGCTTCCATTCTGCACTTCCAAGCTTTTCTCAGCCAGCACGTTCAGTCAACACTTTACACCCAAAGTGCAAATTGTGCTACCCAGAGAGCCCTTGGACCTAACATCATCACCAGTATTCACATGGAAAGTTGGATGGTTGACAAGATCAATGGCCCAGAGTTTCATTGAAATCTTTTTCTCAATTTTTTTTGAAAACTCACTGGAAATGAAAGGCCCACAAGCAACAAACTCTGCTTTATACAAGACACAGAAACTTCTAAGTAAAGCCCGGGACTGCTGGCTCTAAGAAGGGGTTCCAAATCCTACTAGTTCAACCAAGCCCAAATCCCAATGTGCTCTCTAGGAACACTTTTACATCTTGCAATTGAAGCTGTTTGCATACCCTGCTTCTCTTCTGCACTTCACACTCTAGAGCTGTTTGCACACCCTGGTTCTCTTCTGCACTTCACACTCTTCTAACTGAGCACATTCAGAGAGCAGTGCAGGCTCAATATCCAAAGTGCACTAGCTGGAGAGCCCTTGTACCTTGGAGCAGTTGCTCAAATAGGTCTGATGGGTGGTTCAATTCCTCCATGATTCTTTGGAATCCATTCCTCAAACGGATTCTAAAAACTATCTTGAAATTGCATGAGCCTGACTACAATGACCTCTGCTTTATTGAGTGCATAGATGGTTCCAAGTGAAATGGTACCATCATCTCTGACAAGAGGTTCTGCTTCCTGCATGTTCAACCAGAGAAAAATCGTCATGTGTTCACTGAGAACAAAGCTACTTGTGCACAAAATTTTTCTGTTTTCCCCCTACATATGCATCTCAGGATGCACATTCAGAACACATTTCCTGCAAAAAACATGAGAAAGTATCCTTGCAAAAGTCCACTCTGGTCTAGCATCACCAACATTGATTAGGAAATGAATTGCACAGGTTTCATTGTATTCCCTTGGTCTCCTTTTTCTAAAAACTCATTGAAACTGCAGGTGCCTGACAGCAACCAACTTACCATTGACCAAGAGCACAGTTGTTTCCAATGAAAACTGTGCCTGTTAGCTCTCAGAAGCCATTGGATTTAAGGCTTCTTCAGCCAGGATCAAAGCTCAATGGGCACGATGAGAAAAATGTCATTTCCTAATGTGGAAGCTGCTTGCCAAAATTCTTCTGTGCTGCACTTCCAAAATATTTTCAGGAAGCACACTCAGAGCACAGTTTCAGCCCATATGCAAAGAGTGCTAGCAAGAGTGCCCTTGGACCTAGGTCAGCAACTTGGAGAACTGTGGGCCCACTGGGAAGAGCAATTCCCCAAGGTGGATTGAAATCTATTGCTCAATTGTTTGTCACAGAATTCACTTGAAATCCAAGTGCCTGCCTGCATTGAACTCGCACTGACCAATTGTACAAATACTTCAAAGGGAAACTGCCACCTCTGAGAAGCGGTGGTTCTTCATGCTAGTTTAAGTAGTGACAAACCCCAATGTGCTCACTGAGAATAAAATGAGCTCCTGAATGTTGAGGCTGCTGAGAGACTGCTTTACTTTTGCACTCCCAAACTACTCTCAGCAAGCACATTCAGAACCGAGGTCAGGCCCAAAATACAATGTTGGCTGACAAGAGAGGCCTTGCACCCAGGATCACCAATTTTGAGAAGGCAATGAGGACTGCTGAAAAGATGAACTCCACAAAATTCCATGGAAACCCACTCATCGGACCTTTCTGAGAACACTTGAAATGCAGGTTTCTGCATGCAAGGAACTGTGTGTGACAGATGGCAAAGTTTGCCAAATGCAAACATGCCTACCAGCTCTGAGAAGCCATTCTCATTCACACTTCTTCAACCTGGGAAAAATCCCCATGTGCTCACTGAGAACAAGTTAGCTTGTGCTACTTGAAGCTGCTTCCACAAACAGTTTTACTTCTGCACTTCTAAGCTGTTCTCATCAAGCACATTCAGAGCACAGTTCAGGAATGAAACACAAAGTGCACCAGAAAGAGATCACCAACTTGCAGGAGGAAAGAGGACCAGCTGAGAAGATCAGTTCTCCAAAGTCTCACTGACATCCACTTATCACATTTGTTTACAATATACACTTGAAGTGCAGGTACCCAAATGAGTGAACTGTTTTTGATCAATGGCACAGAGGCTTCAATGTGAAAGCATGCCTGTCACCTGTAAGGAGCAATTTTTCTTTCTTCTAGCTCACACAGAAGAAAACACCATGTGCCTACTTACAACAAAGTTAGTCTTGCAAGTTGAAACTGCTTGCAGCAAATGGCTTCCATTCCCCACTTGCAGCCATCAGTGGTTGACAGATGGCACAGAGGCTTCAATGTAAAACCGTGAATGCCAATCATTACAAGTGCTTCTGACACACTCTAGTGCAACCAGGGAAAGCCCAAAGTGGTCAATGAGAACACACTTTGTACCTGAAAGTGGAAGCAGCTTGCATAAACTGCTTCAGATAGAAAATTCCAAGCTCTTCTCAGCAAGCACATTCAGAAAACAGTTCTGGCCCAATGGAAAAAGGGACCTAGCAAGAGGATCCCATACATATGATTACCTTCATAAGGTAGCTTCCCAACTTCTGTGTGGAACTGTGTTTCTCCTTGGCCCTTATGCTGTTTTGGAGACCACTAGCTCAGCTTTGTGCAGGATCATCAGACCTGGACTTTTGGCAAGACCTGTACAGCCCTCACACATGCTCAGATGCTACAGGACTTTGCAGACCAGTCCAGGCAACAGTAGGCATCCATTCATTGTCTGCAGTCTACAGATTCCTAGATGCATGGCATTCATTATCATCAAATGCAGAATTTTCATCAAAAACCATATATATATGTATGTATATATATATATATTTCCAATCTGAATCAAGAAAATCAGAAATATCCCCAAATCCAAAGAGTGGATCTCCTTTGTGATGCTACCAGTGGAAAATTTCACAGCTGACCTCATGGGATGGTACACAGTGAAAACACAGCTGCATGAAAAATATTACATGACATGACCTTCTGGTTATGTAGAAAGTGGCATGTGAAGTACACATGCATGTCTTCTTCAGACATGGGATTCATTTGCAAGACACCTTATCAATGGAAAATACTCCACAATGGGAGAAATCAGAACCACATCTCCAAAGTATTTCAGAAGAGACCAACTCCATCTGTGTATCTATCGCTCAGTCAGTGTGTGTGCTCTAGTGTGTGTGTGTGTGTGTGTGTGTGTGTGTGTGTGCGCGCTCTAGTGTGTCTTTGTTTGTATTTGTACCAAGATAGCCGATACTTCATTGCCCCCATTGGAAAACTGACTCAGATAATGCCATCTGCCAAACTCCTAAAAACCAAACTTCTTGCTAATACAAGGAAACATTCCTTCCTGTTGGTTTGGATGTGTCCTTTAGGAATCACTGCTACATTTAGTATACTCAAATCATCACAGTAGATCAGGAAACAGAAACATATATATTTTAAAATAATAATATATTAATGGAAACAACAAATACAGGATAGAGTAACAACTAGGTTACTAAACAAGGTCAAGGACAATGGCAAACTATAGATACAAACTTTGAAGAAAATAATTATCAATGTAAATATTCCTGGGCTGCCTCAGCCCTGCCCAGGCACACAGCAGCAGAATGGTTTTGCAAGCATCCTCAGGAGGGCTGGAGCCTTCTTTGTAGGACGAGAGGGAGGTTGAGGCTGGATCCACTCATCATTATTTTTGGGGAGGCTCCTTTTCCTCAGCACGAAGATGGGTTTTCTGTGAGGGTTCTTTGCGTAAAATACGTTGGCCTGCGCTGGAATCCTCAGCTCTGGAAAGAGAGGGGTATACAAAATAAGGTGGCTCAGGAGGTGCTCTCTGGGACACCCCAACATCTGAGAGCCTGTGCCAGAAAAGGCCAGAGCCACACACCTGAGAGCTCTCCAATTCAGCACCAATACCAACAAGACAGCCTCCACAGTCCTCCCTGAGGAAGAACTAGGCAGAGCACTTCCACAGACCTAATGTCGGTTCCTACCAAAAGCTTTGGACTCCAGAACATCCCAGGTCCTCTTACATCTGCCAAAGTACACCACTAGGGTTTGCATCTGAAATCTCCCACAAAAGGCTCCTGTGCCGAAGATTCAGTGCACACATGAGCCATCTTCATGAGTGGGTTTGGAGGGAAGCATTGGATGGTGAGTGCTCTGGTGTCAACATAAAATTCTCATTCAAGATGAATACACTACTGGGAGGTGGGAGGGACTGGAAGAAAGGTTGAGCATGGTTGGAGGAAGACCTAAACAGGAGTGCACCTGGGCAATAATACCTTGATCCTGTAGGCTCCACTGAATCCTCATTCTCCAAGTAGAGGTCCTCCTTCTCCATCTTTCTCTCTCTCCCTCTCTCCCAGCCTTGTTCTCTCTCTCTCCCAGTCTATGCCTGTTTGGCAAGGGCTGAGAAGCTCTCCACTGCCACACACTAGAGCTTTATAGACAGCCTCAGTACACAACCAAAGAGAAAGTTGTGAAAGCCAGAGAAAAGGCCTAGGATTCCTCAAGTATGGCCACAGTGAGGACAGGCTGACCAGCACAAATACCACATTAGAGCCATGCTTCTGCATTGGTGGAGCCCACCTCCATGTGAACCAGGCTTCTGAGAATGGAGGCCACATTCCAAATGCTGCCCTATTGAGAACAATGGTTCCAAAGGCCAGCAAAGGGAATGCTTCCCTCCAACATGGTGTATGGTCCAGTGGTGCCATGACCCCAAGTGGGAGAATACAACAGCCCGCTTCTCCTTCCTCTGAACACGTGTTTCCTGTCACCCTCCTCTAACCTAGAGCCTGTTCTCCATCCCTTCTGGGTTGGATGTGAAGATCTCTGCTATGAATTTCTAAGGCTACCAAGGCCCCAGACAGACTTCCTCTTCCATTGATTCTACTAACCTAACAGTAGGTTAAGATAGGAGACAAGTGATTCTAGAACTCATAGGGATGGTGGTCTTCAGCATACATAGGCTGGGATAATGGCTGCTGTGGTGTTTGGCTCACAAAACCCAACCAACCAACCAACGAAAAAGTGCTGGCATTATTATCAGATGAGCTTTGTGGCTATGTGCTCAGGAAGCCCTCATCTGACTTTAGTTAGGGATCACAACCTGGCTATTGTGATCACTCCTTGGCAAGTGAACTCAGGTACAGAAGACCATGGAATTATGCAAAGACAGATGATTCAAGCTGTCTCCCAGGCTGTGTTTTCTTCCCAATTTCATCCTGTTACTGCTTGCTAGAATCCTGGCAATGCTCTGCCAAGGCAGAGGTTTTCTGGTCACACAGAAGGCTTTCAATCCTACTGCTTCAGTCCACAAAATGCCAGTTCCCTCTTTAGCCCATGCATTCCATGTTCCTCTGAAACCACTCCTATCCCAGACCATGAAAGCATACTGCTCCTGGAAAGAGGCTTTCCTCCTCACTCCTCAAAGATGTCAGCTTTGGATGCCTGTTCATGTACAGGGGAGGCACCTGGTGGGGAGCCACAATATCCACTGGGGTATACCATTGGACCTCGAGACCTTCCACCAGCAGAAGTGCAGTTGGCTTTGTGCACGAACCCAACACACCTATTGGAGTGTTCTTGGGGGTCAGAGACTACACTTTGGTGCTAAGAGTTGACCTGAGTCCACATCCTGACCCTTGCTCTCTGCCATCTGATTGTCCCACTTACTGTGACGGTGAGAGATGATTTGGCCCAGATCATAATCCTCCGGCTTCTCCTGAGTAAGCAAGTGTAGGTCGAGGGCCCTGCAGATGACGACAGGAGCCCGATCTTGGCAGGTCACCTGGAGCAGCATGGAAGACAGGCCTTCAGGAAATGGGCCTTGAAGTGACTACTAAAGGACAGTGGGCAGGGGCATTCTGGAGGCACCTCCACTCTAAATACAAGGGCAACATCAATGACCCTACTACCTGAAGCTGACCTCCTGCTCATTTCGTGGGCTCTTCCCATAGGCTACTAGCCCAATCCTTGTACATAACTTCCTGGACCTGCCATTGCTCTTTGTGCAGCTGCACTTCTCTCCAAGTGAAAGGACCCCACTACCTGCATACAGATGCAATCTCATCCCACAAGTTGAGAGGAATTGGACAATAGCCTACAAGATCCCAGGTCCGCCCGAGGATGCAGGCGGCATTGGGAATGGCCTAGGCACAAAACCTACAGGCTTTGGTCTGGATTGCCAGGGCCCAAATCAGACCCAGGAACATGACCACACACAGGAGTGCTGAAACATAGCCAAGAGAGCTCCTGGCCTCCAGAGGCTCAGTGCTGGCTGGGGTGTAGGAGGGCACCTCATCCAGCAAGGGTGGTCATTGGGTTACCTGGACATTTAGTGTGCTTGCTCCACATCCATACTGACTCTGCAGAGAGACCCTCTCAGCTCCTTGTTCAAGGAACATGCAGAACCTCACACTGCTGTCCTCCTCCATAGACCTTAGCATCCCATAGAGTGGAACCTGCAATCTAGGTCCTGGCCTGTTCTCATCTGTCACCTATACCTGCCTCTGCCCTTCTGGACTGCATGCTGCCACCTGACACACAGACTCCCTCAGACATGGCGGTGGACAAGCTTCTGCTCTCCCTCATCTCAGCTCCAGCCCTTCACACTGACCTCTCCCTTCTTGATTCCCCTCTATCCTCCTGATCATCCAGAAGCTCCAAATTCAAGAGGGCATGAGTAGTCCATGGTATTGGACCAGTGTCTGCTCCCCACCCAGGTGTAAGCACCAGGGGACACCCCTGCTCCCAGGCTTACCAGGACCTTCTTGGCCATCTTTGGACTTTGTATTTCTAAGTGGACACGAATTAAGCAGGTGTCTCCCACCTGCTTGTGGGAATGCGGCCTGGAGGACTTGCAGGTTGATTCTGAGAACTGTGGGGGATGGAACATCAGCAAACCCAGAAACAGAAAGCCACCCCAGCCTGTCAGTTGGCTCTATGGGCTTCTAGCACATATGTCCAGGTGCTGAGGCTTCTTATTTCCCCAGGTGGGAGTGGAATGGCAGCACAAGTACAGCTTGAATAAGGTAGGTGTTTACCTCCTTTCTCTTGACCTCGCGGCGTTTCCTCACGATGAAATATTTTATCCGCGGGGTCCTAGACTGATACATGGGTGAGTGGTCAGGGGCCTTGATTTCTGCAGAGCAAAGTGGAGAGAATTGTTAGATGGCACTCAAGGATTTTACCACAAAACACACACAACCCCTGAGAGTCTCCGCCAGGGCGAGCCTGCACCAGAATTGAGAGCCCTCCTATCCAGCTACAGTGCCACCAAAGACTCCCTCAGTGATTCTTCCCTGGAGAAGATGATGTACAGGATTCTAAACCAAAAGAGCACCAGGCAATGGAAACAGCACCTTGGGCCCAGAACTTCTCAGTGCAGGTTGGATCTGCCAAAGGGACACTGCTAGGCTCTGCATCAGGATTGGCAAAGGCTCCTGTGCTTAGGCCTTTCTCCCCAGGGCAGCCATGCTCACACATGGGCATTCAGGGAAGCGTTGGATGGTGGGCGAATTCATCCCCTTGCCCTGGATGAATCCACTCATGGATGACTACGTGGAGGGGAGGTGGTATCCATCAGAGGTGTGTTGGGCATGGACATGGGAGGACTTCAGCAGGGTGGTGCCCTGGAGAACTCTATTGTTTTCTAGGTTCGCTCTCCTTCCCCTTGTTTCTCATCATGAGCTGTCTGCTTGGTACTTTTATTCTGGTTTTTGTTCTACTTCTGGCTCTTCTTTCTGTCCTGCATCTTCTTGTAGTTCTTTCTGGGTCTTTTTCTTGTTCTTACATGGTTCCTTCTTGTTCTTCTTCTTGTGTATCTCCCTCCACCGTTCCTTCTGTTCACTTCCTTCTTTTTCTTCTTCTTCCTCCTGCTCTTCATCGTGTGATCCTCTCCCCACTCAGTTGTGTCCTCTTTCTCCTCCTCCTTCTCCTTATATCTCTGGCAATGGAGGGGCATCCTGAAGAGTTCAAATCTATCACACTCTTCTGCCCAGATGCAGCCTCTGTTCAGTAGTCCAAGATGAAATCAGTTCTCAATCAATGGCCAGGAG
The DNA here is from genome assembly GCF_052094955.1 of Ictidomys tridecemlineatus. Taxonomy (NCBI): domain Eukaryota; kingdom Metazoa; phylum Chordata; class Mammalia; order Rodentia; family Sciuridae; genus Ictidomys; species Ictidomys tridecemlineatus. Next base: position 18,135,957 of record NC_135494.1, read on the forward strand.
TGAAACCAAGACCAAAGACAAGTGACTTCCTTTCTTTGTCATTGTCACAGTCAGGAAAGACTTCCTAACAGACACCGTATTCTGGGTAGGCTTCTACCTGTGGAAGTCCGCACCTCATCTGGACCAGGATTGCTAAAATAGTTTCCACCTCCATAAAGTTTCCCCAATGAAAACAAGGTTTCCAAAATCTAGGAGAGGGCCAGCATCCCTGCCACCCTCCTGCCATAAGGCATAGATGCCATCACACCTAGTGGGTTCCAGGCCCCCCGTAGTCCTCCCTTTTGACGTCTGTTACACACAAACCTCCCCTGGTCTGGAGCCTGCTCTCAACTGATGCTTGGGTTGAAAGTCTGTTTCTGAAATCATCTTCGTAGATTCTCAGTTTGGTAATTCCTTATTGACTGGCTTATTTTTGTACTAGGGATAAAACCAGAGGCAATTAAGCACTGAGACCATTCCCAGGCCTTTTTACTTGGGTACAGGGTCTCCCTAAGTTTCTGAGGTTGTTTGGAAATCCCCATCCTCCTGCACTGCCTCCCAAGTCCCTGAGATTCACAGACACTGCCCCTTGCCCAGCTCCTTGCACCTCAGTCTTCCTCATGTGTGAGACAGAGCCAACCCAATGAGGTGGTGTGGGAAAATTGGAAAACTCACTTACGTGCCCTACAGATGGTGGGTTCTATTGTGGACAGGCTGGGATGGTGAAGGCTAGGAGTGTCTGGCTCACAAGAAAGGAAAGAGCACTGGAATTGTGGACAGCTCAGCATTGTGGCCTCTGTTCTTCAGAGCCCTTCTTTGTTGCTGGAAGGAATAATAACCTGGCCATTCTGATATCTTCAGGAGATGGGCACCCAGGCACAGAGGACTTGGAATTGTTCCCAAAAGAACCCAAACAGGCTGTCCCCTAGGCTTGACTTCCTCTTCACTGAGTCCTGTTCCCAGTTGCTGCAATCCTGACATTCCTGTGAGTAGGCAGGACTTCTCATATCCTGGCCATGGATTGGGACCTGTGCTGCTTCTGTCCATAGCAATGCTGATCCAATCAGGACCCATGTTCTCCTCCTCTTCATTTGAAGGCATCCTTATCAGTGAGCCATAAACCAAACTGATGATGGATTGAGCCTCTCTCTGCCTTGCCCTCATGGATATTAGCTTCACATTGCCAGACCAGGTCCAGGGGAGAACACATTTAGGGAGGTTCAGCAGCCCCCTTGGGCCTCATTGAGCACCTCCACATTGGACACGCCCATCACTGCACTTGGTCTCCTGCACCAGGCCCACCACACTTTGGTATTTTGTGGCCAAGGCCCACTTTCTCTTGGCTGTGATTTATCCTGAGCCCACTGTGGATCATGTCTCCCCACTGTCTGATTGTCCTACTTACTCTCATGCAGAGGAATCATTCTCAGCATCTCAAAGTTGTCCACATCCTCATGCTGCAACAAATTTTGGTCCAAGGCCCTGCGGATGAGGCTCTTCACTGTATCCACACTGGTCACCTGGATCAGGGTGGAATAAATATCATCAGAGAATGGCTTTTAGAGGAGCTACCCAGAAGACTGTGGTCAAACATTCAGGAGAAATCTCAGCTACATATACAAGGGCACAATCTTGTTATCCTGCTACCTGAGTGTGTCCTCCATATACCACCTGGGTTCTTGCAACGTGCTACTAGAACAATCTTGGTACAAATATCTGCCTGTACCTGCCATCTCCCCTCCCCCTGGGGAGCCACATTCCACTCAGGTCAAAGGACCAAACTGCCTATGCACAGACATACTCTCATCTCACTGAGACGAGAGCAATGGGCCAGGGATCTGTGCACCAAGTGTGCTCTGGGGTTCAGGCTGCCTTTGTGCGTGGAAGAGGCAGACGCACTGAAAATTTTGGTCCTGACTGCCACTACACAAAACAGACTCAGATACAAGAGTGTGTACTTGAGTGCTTCATGATAGCCTTGAGAGGCCCTGGCCTCTGGAAGCTCGGTGGGGGTCTGGTTGTAATGATGTACTTGACTCAGCACTGGCAGTCACTGAACGTGTCTTCTCTGCAGCTGGACACCTGCAGCATTAGCGTGTCTACTGCACATCCATAGAAATTCTGCCAAGAACCCCTTTAGCTCCGCATTTACATACATGCAAAGGCTAACATTCTGAAGCTTTGGCAGGACCCCCCAGGTGATCCCGACCCCAAATTCCCACACCTAGTCATGCTAAGGAGGTTCTCTTCCCTGCTACAGGAACACATCCCCTCCTACACATGTGACAAGTCACTGCCACCTCCTCTGCTCCAACCTCACTCATTGAGAATACCAAGTTCTAGGCACTGCAGCCTGCACCCTGGACATATCTCTGACTTCATCTGTCCACAGAACTTCCGTCTGCACTTCTGGCCTGCAAAACCCACACTACAACACCCACTCACCACTGGAGCTGGGCATGCTGATGCTCTCCCTCCTCAGGTCAAGCCCTTAAGATGGACCTCTCTCTTCTTTATTTCCCATCACAGCCCCGGGGTTGGCTGTGTCTCCTGCCTTCCACTGTGTGGACACCCAGGAGGCAGCCCTACTGTCGGGCTTACCAGGATGCGCTTTGACTCTCTCTCGCTCTGTCCCTCTAGGAGGATATAAATAAAGCGGTTGTCTTCCACCTGCTCGCTGGAGTGAAGCAGTGAGGAGCTGCTACTGGTGACTTTTCTCATGCAGCACTCATTGCTTTGGGTGGCCTGGGGCAATGATCCTGCAGCCACTGCAGAGCTGCTGCTCACAGCTGCTGGGGTCCTGGATGCCACTGCCACAGAAGGCTCCAAGAACTGTGGGGGATGACAACATCAGCAAAGCCCAGCACCTGCACCCCACCCAGCCTGGCAGTTGGCTCTGTGGGCATTCTACAACATCCATCCAGAACCTGAGGTTCTTGTCCCCTTGGAGGATGTGGAGTGGCACCAGGAGTAAAGAGTGAAGAAGGTGACTGTTTACCTCCTTTGGCTTGACCTTCAACGACTTGCTGGCATCTGTTTCCCGAAGAAGAAATTTCATAATGCACTCCTCCAATCAGGCCGTAATATACTTTTGCATCAGCAGGGACCCTCAGCTCTGGAGAGGCAGGGGCAGAGGCGTGGTAGGTGACACTCAAAAAATACACTACCCAACATCCCCCACAACTGAGAGCCTCTGCCAGCTCAGGTCTCACACACAGACCTGAGAGCCCCCGAATCCAGCTACTGTTCCACCAAAGACTCCCCACTGATTCCTCCCTGAGGACCCTCTATGCACAGGAGGTCCACTACAGGAACACCTTTCAAGGAAATAGCCCCTTGTACCCCAGACTCTCTTAGTTCACGTTGGACCCAACAAAGAGAAACAGCTAGACTTTGTATCTGGATTGGTCCCCAAAGACTCATGTGTTCAAGGTTTTCTCCCCACTGCAGCAATGATCACAGGTGGGTTTGGGGAAAAGCATTTGATGGTGGGTGCCTCCACCTTGCCAGTGGATTCATCCACTCATACAGGGCTACACTAATTGGAGGGGTATGGTTTGGAGGTGTGTTGAGCATGGGTGGAGGATGTCCACAGCAGGGCTGTGCCATCCAGAGCAATATATTTCTCTTGAATTCCCCACTACTGCGTTTCCTGCTCATGAGTATAATTCTCATTCACATTTTTAATCAATGTATTGTTATACTTCTTGTTCACCTTGTGTTTCTCCTTCTTGTTCTTGTTCTTCTTCATCTTCTCCTCATGCTTCTTCTTATAGTCATCTTGAACTTCTTATTCATGGTCTTCTCCTTCAACTTATTTTCATTTTTCTACTCCTCCTTCTCCTTCTCCTCCTCCTCCTCCTCCGCCTCCTCCTCCTCCTTCTCCTTCTTCTTCTTCTTCTTCTTCTTCTTCTTCTTCTTCTTCTTCTTCTTCTTCTTCTTCTTCTTCTTCTCTCTCTCTCTCTCTCTCTCTCTCTCTCTCTCTCTCTCTCTCTCTCTCTCTCTCTCTCCCTATCTCCCTCCCTCCCTCCCTCTCTCTCTCCAAGAACAGTCTACAAGCTGTGAAGGGTTCTATTCTAATACACACTTCTCTCTAGAAATGGCTTCTGGTCCTAAGTGGACTCAGTTTGCAATGAATAAAAAGATTGGAAGCCAGAAATGATTCTTCATTGAACTGCTTTTCTCATGTACTCATCTAGGTCAGGAAAGGCTGCCAAAGTAGGCACCCTGTGGTTGTCTGTCTTCTTTGACACAAGACAAAGAAGCCTCTCTTCTTGGCCCTTTGTGGATAATAGCTTTGCAATGCCTCCTCAGGCCAAGGAAAGAACACGATAGGCAGGTCCACAGCCCCTGGGGAACATGAAGAACCTGCAGATTTATGCCCCATCATTACACTTTGTTTTGTGCACAAGTCCCACCATACTCTTCCTGGGCATTGGGCCAATGCACACTGTGTTTTGTCTCCCAGTTATCGTGAGCCCACTGTGACTCACTGCTCCCTACCCTCTGATGGTTCCACTTACTCTGATGGTTCCAGACAATATGCAGAAGCTCATAGTTTTTTGGATCCTTCTGCTGGAGCAAGTGTACATCTAAGGCCTTGTGGATTACGACTGGAGTCCTGTCCTGGGAGGTCACCTGAGCAGGGTTGGAGAAAGCTCATCAGAGAGGGAATTTGGGAGTAGCTACCCAGAGGACAGTGCTCGAGGACAATCAGAGACAAGAGAGCTCTCAACACAAGGGCACCATCTTGATACTGCTACCTGAGGCCTTCATGTGATCATGTGGGGTCTTCCTATGAGCCTCTAGTCCAATCTTGGTACAAGAGTTTGCTTCAACCTGCTATGCCCTACAGGGACAAGGCAATAAGGACCAAAAGGCACACTCTAGTCCCCCCAGATGGGAGGAATGGTCCAGTGGACTTCCATATCCCTGCTCTGGTCTGGGATGCAGCTGCATTTTTGTGTGGACAAGGCACAAACCCTAGGTGCTTTGGTCTTGACACCCAGGCACAACACACACACGGAGTCTTTAATGATAGGCATGGAAGCTGCTGGGCTCAAGAGTGTCAGTGCTTGCTGGGGTGTCAGGAGGTTTGGACCCAGCAGGTGCAGTGGTTCAACATGGCTCCCCTGGAGGTGGTCACCAGAGTCTCATGATGGATACTCCACACCCAGGAAGATCCTGCAGAGAGAGCCGCTAAATCTCTATTCACATACATGCAAACTAGGACACTAATGGGCCTCTCCAAGGCCCCCAGTTGTCTGTGACCCACACCTACCCACCCTAATCATTCTACAATGGCTCCCTTCCCTTCAACCAGCAACATATCCCCTCCCACACACAAGAAAATGACTGCCAACTCCTCTGCTTCAATATACTCCTCCTCAATACCATGGTTCAATATACTCCTCCTCAATACCAAGGTCAGTAGAGGATGGCCTGTACCCTCGATATTTCTTTGACCTCCTCTGAACCCAGCACTCATTCCTGCACTTCTGACCTGCACACCCCCAAACACGCAGGCCCACTCGCACCCAGACCTGGCATGTTGCTGCTCTCCCGCCTCTCTCTTCCTCACTTTCTGCTCTCCTTCCTGACCTTCCAGAAGCTCCAGTTCAAGAAGACAGGCCTAGTCCAATGTGTTTGCTGTGGACTCGGTCTTTCCCACTGTGGGCTCCCAGGAGACTCCCCTGCTCGAAGACTCACCAGGATGCTCCTATACTGTGTTGTCCTTTCATTTTCCAGGTAGATGCGAATGACGCACCTGCCTCTCATCGGATTGGTATATTTGGGCCGTGGGGAGTACTGAGTGGAGACCCCTGATGTCCTGGACTCCGGCTCTGCCCCTTCCCTGGGAGAAGGCTCTGGCTCTGGGGTTGGCTGAGGAGCCGTGACAGGAACTGAGCTTGTAGCTAGAGGAGAAAAGATGCCAACATGACTGCCTTGCCCTGACCTTCGCACAGACAGACAATACCCCTTCTGCCAGGAAGAACTCAGGCCCTTAGCCCACACAGGACCTCTTTGCAAACTAGGGTCACTTCCTGAATGGACAAAGGCTTATCCTAATTTCCAACCCAACACCAGGCATACAGACTCCCTGCAGTGGAACAACAGTCAGACCTTATCTCATATACCCTTAGGTACTCACCACAGTCCACCTGGCTCTCAGGCTCTGCCTGGCTTGATATGCCATCTTCAGTTGGGGCCAGGAGGTGGTGTGCTTGGTGCTCCAGGTTAAAGCCACTCAGGAGGAGCCACACGTATGGCAGAAGCTGTTGCAGACTCAGAGAGCCTGGAGGCTGATGGGAAGCCTCGGTGTGGAAGTTCACCCAGGTCCCCAGGAAAGAAGATGAGGCACTGTGGGGAGGCAGGTGTGGAGTCAGCGAAACCCTGGCCTTGCTTTCGCCATGGCCTCCAGAGCAAACCTCTGACCCTACCCTCCTGAACCGTCCCTGGTTCTGAACACACCAGTCCACCTCAGGAAAGACACAGTGGCTGTACAGGCAGGGACAGGACAGGTCGCTAGGCAAAGAACCTTCAACGAAGGAGCGTTAGATTCATGGTATGACCAGCTCTCCCCTCCTCTGGGCAGGCCCGACACTCTTCTTCCTCTTGGCTACCTGCTCTCCAACCTGGAATGCACCTTCCAGGAGTGTCTGTCCTCCTGCCCACTCTTCTCAGGGCTCAAGAGACACCTCCTCCCCTGGCGAGGGCTGCAATGCTACCTCATTCTCTGTGAGCTCTCACTGAGTCCCCCTGAGTAGCGGTGGACCTCTCTTTTCCCATGAGTGCAGACCACATCTCTGTGGCCCTGAGGGAGGACAGGGAGGTGTAGAGTAGGGGATCCATTATCCCAGGGCCTTCCCCAGAGGACCATGACTACCTACAACTCCCTGCCTTACCCCTCCTACTGTTGAAGCCCCACACCTTACACTGCAGGCAGAAAACTGAATTGGGGAGAGCAGTCTTTCCTCAGCCTTCCCAAATCAAATCACCTTGCAGGTCCCTACTCTAGAAACAGGAGCCCACCCTCTTGACCCCAAGCCCATTCCATGTTGAAGTTGGTCCAAGGGTCCACCATAGTCACTGAAGAGGACAATGTGCAGTTATGCCCCATGGAGTCAGGGATGCAGTCACATGTAGGATATGTACTCATGGCACCTGCGGTTTGAGGCTGACCCCCATGAAAAGGGACATATGGCAGTCATTTGCACCCCATTTTTCACTGAATTATGAAACGTGACTGGAAACGTGTCTTCACACAGTGGGTGCTTTCTCCATGTTCATCAGTGAATGAGCCCAAACTGCTGATTCCCACATATCTCTGGGTGTGGGAGCTGCCATGTCCAAAGCCCCTGTCCAGCTATGTCCCAGCTAGGATGCTCTGTCCCACTATGGAAACCAACATGTCTTTATTAACCCAAAAGTGATTTTCCAAGGCCCGAGTTTTGAGACGCCTCTGGCACAGATCTACGTTCTTCACAAAGCCAACATCACACCAGAAAGACCACCTGGCCTTGCTGAGTCCACCTGGGAATGAGCTCAGTGCACACCATTGAGCTGTGGTGCCCAGTGTGTGGGGACTGCTCCACGGACCTCTGTGGATCAGCTGGAGTCAGAATGGTTTCTCTGCCTGAGAGGGGAAGTTCACTCCCCTTGCAAGGCTGTGGCAGGCACCTCCAGGACTCGTCCCATTCGGGGCTGACATTCCACTATGAGTGTGGTCCTCTATCTCGCTAGGTATCACAAACCTTTGGGTCCCTGAGAGGTACATGGCAGCCCCAAGACCCAGGCATGAAGGGGCTACACACTTGGGCTTGGTGGTCTGGTGCTTACCTTGGGAACAAGAGATCCAGCACCTGCTGGGTGGGGATGGAATCCCAGGAGATTAACCCCATGTTGCTGCTGAAATGTAGGTTCCTCCCACAAATGACAGGCAGGAGCTCATTCCTAAGCTGGTCCTGCCTGTAATGTTCAAGGCTCTGTACCCTGAAGGGCTCCTCCGTGTTCTCATCATTTTCACCCTGGGTTGGGACCAAGAATGGTGGGTTCAAAATGGAAATGGTGACAAACAGAAAAATGACTTGTGCCAATACACTAGAGTCAAAGCACAATGGGACAGTTCCCATCAGTACAAACACACACACACACACACACACACACACACACACACACACACACACATACAGAGTCAGAATAGGAGTCCTGGGCCATTCATCAGGGATTAGACTAGAGGGCCTGCTGGGCTCACCTGCCCTGTGCTACTTACAGTTACTCTTGAGCTCCTCTGCGACAATCTCCAGAGGCTCTGGCGTCTAAGATGAAGCCTCACCCAGTGCATCCACAAAAGGGCTAGTTGGCCCCCCTGAGATTCCTGGGAGCCTGAGGCTCGGCATTGTTTGCAACCACAGGAGAACATCCTTCTCACTCCAGTTTCTCCAACCAAATGAGCTCGGATGGCTTGGTCAGTGAAGTGGGTGCCTGGATACCAGGGTTCCATGTTCTGTTTGATCCATTGTCAAGGCAATGATGTCATTTCCTGTGTCCATACCTGAGCCTCTTTTCACATAAGACCACTTTCAAAAGCCCTATGGGCTGCTGATTTCTCCTCCATGCCTACCCATCTCAGGTGCGCAGGTGTTCACCAACAACTACCCAAACATCCCCACCAAAATCTGCCCTGCTTGGTGCCACTAGAGTTCCAGCTTGGAGCCTTCAAAAATGCATTCACAACTAGTCCTTCCCTCTCAGCAGCTTTGGACCCTGGTCCAATTAATGTGCAACTCATGCTGTGCCTAGTCTTTTCTGGAAAGTAGGGTAGCATCTAATCTCTAGGGTTTATTGTGTCTATTGGCCCATAACACCCTCTATTCTCTCTGAAACCAGAGATGGGACTCACAGGTGGCTAAAGCACAAATGTAGAGATGGGACAATCACAAGAAGGGCAGAGACAAAGAATGCACCCCAACTCAATCAGGCCTGTGTCCCACACAGGGACGTGGCCAATGTCCGTCCCATTGTGGCTGCAGTTCCCTCTCTACACCATGGCAAGTTGGAGGGGACTGAGATGCAGAGGCTGCTCCCCTCTGCCATACAACTTCCCAAGGCTTCTCCTAAGATTTCAAAAGGGCCAAGTGTGTCTAGTGTTGGGGTCTCACAGAGACTCCAAGGTACCACAGCATCCTGCTGCCCAGAACCGGTTCACCCCTCACCTCAAGGGGGATCAGCCTCTGGATTCATGGGAATTGAAGTGGGTACAGGTGATGGGATATCACCTCCAAGACTGAGTTATGCCAAGTCCATGACCCCTGTCTGCATCCCTGTCTCCAGCACCACTCCCCTCTCTCTCTTTCCTCCTCAGAGCCAACAAATCCATTTAGCAAGTGTGTCCTGTGATAAAGACATGACGGTCACCCATCCTCTCATTACAAAAACACTGAGGCTCAGCCAACATGGATCCTACCAGGAACACAGGCATAAACTCAGAGTCCGATCCTCCCAGCCGAGCCTCAGTGGAGCCTGGACTCCCAGCCTCCTGAGTCAAGGAAACAGAGGTGCCTAGCCAAGCCACCTTGGATGCAGCCGCACAAAAACTGAACTCATCAATGCCCCTTGCTCTCAGTTTTGAGTAAAAGGGGAGGTGGTGTTTCACAACCCTGGACATCAAGTGCAGTCTCCAGGCTTTGGGGTGTACCCTGACCTCTCTATCTGCCCAAGCCCTCCAACTCACACTGGCCTTTTACCCAACCTCCTCCTAGGGCCAAACTCAATCCTGCCTCTCAATTTCTGCTGCCTTCGCCAACACACTGCTCCCCAAAATGAGCAGGGCTGGCTCTCTGTTATCATGCTGGTGCCAGCAGCAATGCCACCCCACTGACATAATTCTGAGTCCCAACCTAGGCACTCCAGCTGTCTTTGCCACACCTGGCCTGTTTGGGCTCTGGCTCTTGCTCTTTTCTTTTATGTGCATGTGTTTTGAAGTTTTGAGTTTCTCCCACTGCAGAACTGCAGCTGTAGCAGGGTAGAGCTCATGAGGGTGACATTCTGAGACACATCCAATTCCATCAGGACTGTGAACTGGGGTGATGCTGGAACACAGCGATGAGTGAACACATGGGAGGTGGTTGGACCCACCTTGCCTCTGAGTGGCTTCCTTTCAGGACAGGAATGTAGGGATGGGAGCCCCTGGCGTGGGATGCTTTGCACAAGGCGTGACCATGGGCTCTCTTTCCTGGCAAAAATGGCTCCACTCAGCATGGAGAGCACTGTCATTCCTGGTGGCTAACAACAGCCCTGGACCCCAGAAAGGAACCCACACTCAAGATTAACGTCCGAGTGTGCGTGTCCTCGAAAAAATGAGGTCTCCTGATCCCAGGTGCAAAGGGGTAAGTCCTCTAACTCCAGGGGCCATGAAGGGACATCTGAGTTTCCCTTGTCCTTCTTTCCCTCTCTGAACCCATGGTGTCCTCACACTAACCACAGTTAGGACCCTGGCCTCATTCCCCAGTTGGGATCATTAGACTCCATAAAGGACAGTCTCTAAGATGCTCAGTAAACCACCACCCTCTGCACAACCCATAACCCTATTCACCCAAGAGGCAAGAGGATTTCTATTCAGGAAAACCAGGAAAGGGAGAGCCTTTCTCAAGGACACAAGGACATTAGTGAGTGAGGGAGTGATTAATGGATGGAGAACTATTTCCACCACCAACTTCCAGGAGCATATATGGCCCTTTGGGCACAGGTACGGACCCTTTTTTTCCAATCAAGTTTTTCAGAGAAGTGAGGCTGCCTTCTAGATGGCACCTCCACACTAAGGGGGTCTCCTACTTCTTCCACATGTACATATTGCAACGGGCCTCCCACTGTGCATCTGAGAACACTCTGTGGGCTTCTGTAGCCTTTCAAGACCCCAGAAACCATGCGGGCACCCCAGCACCAGCAGAGCATTTGTGCACATCACAACAATCACCCCGGGTGAGAACTCTCCGTTCCACTCTGTACTATGCCCTGCCATCTGTACTGATCAGTCCAACCCCTCTCCTTCCTGTGTCTTGATTATACTACCATGGTTCCCACACATGGATGCCAGGGTGCTTGTGGACCCCCAACCATTTGGGTTCCAGGAACAAATGCCACAGTGGAATGTGTTTGCGAACTTCTGGATGACGGGAAGTCCCACCCTCCAGGTTTTCATCTTCAATGTAATGAGTGCAGAGGGAGCCAGGAGGGCTCTGTCAGGTAGAGAGGTGGGAGCTGATGGAGCCTCAACTAAGTGCCCAGGACTCTGGGTTCAGAGCTGGTGTTATGTGGAATTGTTGAGGGACGTGAAGAAAACCCAGCTCACTGTACGCAGAGACAGCAGATGCCCTCACGTGGTCAGGCTGCTGTGCTTCTCAGAGCCCCAAGATGTTCCACAGGTGTGGGGGTGGGGAACGCACGTGCCAGCCCAGGCTGCTCCTGAGCACCTCTACCTGGATTCGAAGCACGTGACTCTGCATCAGCATCCTCACATCAATGTATCCTGGCCCCCCACCCCAAAAGTTCTCTCAGAGACACTGAAGTTCAACTGGCTCTGGATTTGCCCTTTTCTCTGGGATTCTGGGGGCCCATTAATTAGGAGGTCACAACAATTCTCAGCACACAGGCTGAGCCTACTGAGATCCCAGGAGTATCCAGGCATTGCTTCTATTTATAGTCCATCATGACCCACGACACTGTGGACACGTATTGCACTCACTAAAGAAACCACCAGGCCCAGGGCCTTCGTGCCACTGGCCTGCAGAGATATGGAGGAGCAGGCAACCTATAGGCTGCGTGGAACCAAAGACCCTAGATCCTGATATCTGAGCTGGACACTCAGCTCATGTGCACACAGTCACCACTGTCACTGAGAGTGCAATTGAAACACCCGTAGAGTTAGCAGTGGACCTGGTATGCCCACGAGTGAGGGTGATCTGCATTTCTTGAAAATGATCATGTCCAGAGAAAGGCAAATTTTGTAGGATTTCACTTATCTCAGATTCTCAATTATCAGGTTCATAAAAAGTAAATACCATGTTCTTTTCCTGGGCCTCAAGGGCACTAGAATTCAGCATTGATGGCAAGAGTATGTCCACGTGAGTTCTGGAGATGCATGGTGGTGACGCATATACACCAACATGAACATGCTTAATGCCACTCAACTGTGTACTCCAAAATGGTTTAATTACAAAACGGATGTTTGGTGTCAATTACCACAATGTAAACACTTGGGAGACTGCTGATTGACTTATCTTAGCATAGTTTGTGTTGTATTGGCACTGGGTAATTCATAGCACAGATTTTATTTCTCAAACTTGGGAGGCTGGAAGACCAAGACCGGGGGCCAACTTGTAAGAACGTTCTTGTTGTGTCCTCCTGGGGAAGCAGGTGAAAGAGGGACAAGGGCTGATTTGAGAAGCCCTTTCCCAGGGAAGGAGAATCCATGGCCTAAGCACGTCTTCAAGTTCCCACCCACTAACACATCATAATGCAGAGACAGAATAGAATGACAGCCCATGCTCCCCAGAACATCCCAACTTTTGGCATGAGTCCATTTCTGCAACAAGTCATGATTTTGGATAAGACAAGAGTTAAGCTGAACACATGGGGAGCGGGCTCCCTTCTCGTCTGCTGCTTGCAGTGTTGCAGGTGGCCTTACAAGCCATCACTGAGGTTCTGCACAACAGCTCCGACTTCCCCCCATCACATCCCCATGAGGCTGACTCACACACAAGTCCTGAACACTCCCAAGCCCAGAAACCAGAAATGTTACAAGAAATCCAAGGGAGATTTGTTCAAAGTCAGCCCAAAACACCTGTCCACACAGGCTCAAGTCTCTTACAAAAGTGCCCGAGTATTTGCATTTAAACCCTGCATATCTTCTTCCTGTAGCACTTCCATTATCTCCAGATGACTTCTGACACCTAATACAATGAAAGGGCAGTGTGATTCTCTGTAACACTGTAAGATCCAGGAAACAATGAGGAGAGAAGTATCTGTCCAGAGAGACACAACTCCTTTCCTAATAGTTTGGATTTACAGCTGGTGGGGATCATGGATGCAGAAGAATGGGTGCAGGGCCAACTGCACTTTCTTGCTTTGCATTGAGGGGAGGAAACACTGCAGCCAGAATGAGGGCTTCTAGGAGCTGATATCCTTCAATTCAACATCTGGACACATCTGACCTTCAGGCTGGAAGACTTTCTAGCAGGGGATCCAAGGACTTGCCTACTGTGGAAGGAATCCAAAAGAATAACATACTTTAAAGGACATCAAAGAGGTTCAGGAGGGAGGGAGCCAACCCAATTGTCTAGACCACTTTTAGAGGTCAGGGGGTGGGTTCCAATGCAAAACACCGCAGTCTCATGGAGAATTCTGCAGTGTGTTGGTGATTAAGGAGAATGTGTGAATCCAGGGGTCACTAGGTCCTCTCAGCCATAAGGAGGGAACCTGCCATAAAGGAACTAAGACAAGGGTGCGAGGAATGCTCACTGGGGGGAGATCTGAAGGAAGGAAAGTGTACTCATTAGAAAAGTGTCCCCTGAAAAATCTTAGCCAGCCAAAAGTCGTGCGAACTTGTGTGGAAAAAGAGTCTTTGCACAGTGATGAAGCTAAGAGCTCACATGATGGAACACGGCATCAACTGGGACCAAATCCAATTTCTGATATTCTTGTAGGAAGAGGAAAGTCTGGAACCAGAGACCAGGGAGACTTGGGGATACAGCCTAAGTGAGGATGGAGTCAGGAGGGGATGCCCATATGGGAACCACAGATCGTGGGCAGCAGTAGGAGAGTGGGAAGGGCTGGGAGAGTTGGGGGGACAGTCCCCTTGAAACTTGGGAGGGGTTATGGAACAGGGACAGCCCAACACCTACTGTGATGAGCCTCTGGAGCTCAACGGAAGACACATCCTCTGTTGTCGGCCACCCAGTTGACAGAGTTTGGTTGCAGCAGCCTAGGACCCAGCTGAAGGTCTGAGTTGTTGGCCATGCAGGTTGGATCTGGACCACAGACACCCTCATCAGAGACTGTAGGGTCTCAGCCCTGAGGCAAGACAAGCACCAAGTCAGGCCAGGTGGGGAAACGGCTAGGCACACACTCTGGGGGCTGGTGCCTGTGTTACTGGGAGCACTTCTGATCCCAATTCCCTGATCTGCTGCCAACACAGGCTACAGAGGAGGGTACAGGGACATAGACCACGAATCTGCCCCACTCAGTGGGCCCAGGCCAACACCACACCCAGCAGCCTCATGCCATACCCAGTGAGTCTCGAAGCGGCACCCTCTTCCCATCCTGAGAGCTCTTCCCTTCCTCATGTGCCACTAGCTCCCTACTGTCTCTGGCAATATCTACTCTGTGAGATGACAACATCCATGGGTACTGCTCTCTCATCCCAGGACAGTGTGGTCCCACACACCCTGGTGAAATGGGCCACCTGGAAGCTGGACCTGGAGGTTGTTGAGGCTGAATGGCAGGTATGGTCCTCTGGCACTTTATTATTTAAGTTAAAAACACAAAAACAAAAACAAAAAACGGGTCTTGGTGCTCAAAAATGTTTGATTTGCATATTCTCATCCCCTAACCCCAATATTTTCATTATTTCCTCACATATGAAATCTTACTAGGAGAAAGTTAATTTCGTATTATACAAAGTTGATTGAAATAACATTGGTATAAATAATCAATCACCATACTTTCAATTTTTGTTCCGCTTTCCTCTTAGAAACCACATGGATACAAGAGAACAGAGGACAGACTCATGGAAATGCTTGAAATGACAAGAAGATCCCACTCAAGCTCAGCATTTAGTCCTGGACAGGGTAAGACCAGGCCACTTTGACATCTGTTCCAAAGAGTCTACCAGACAGAATCCTATGACTGATCCCTGACTGAGCCATAGGAACTGGCTAGAAAAGCCTTGACATCCTCAATACATTCTTCACTTCAGAATACTTGACAACCATTGATATCCATCTCTCGTTACCTTGTTCCCCAGCCAACCATTCTTCAACAAATTCAAAGGAGCAACGCATGCAAGCACACAGAGAGAGGTGTTCACTACACACATCCATGTGTGAAAAAGACAACTGGTATTTCTTGTTTGGGTTATTTCAAATGAAATCCCTTCTGCATGACCTCCACAAACCAAAGGAAAATATTTGTGAAATTCCCACATAGAAGAGAAGATACACTTGCCAAGGAGGCAGTGCCAAGAATTTTGACAATCCAAATGTAGAGTGTGTGTTTAGGAAGCAGTCACAGTTTCCATGAGAGAGTCCCATGAAATCAATTGGGAAGATCCATGCTCTAGCCCTACCATGCACGTGATGTGACTTGAAAGAGTCATTTAGTCTTAGTAACCATCATCACTAACCACTAAGTCAATGAATAAAGGTCCTCAGGTGTCAAGCGACAAAATGTGGGATGAGCATGGATGAGGATGGGTGGGAGAATCCTCCCCCTCTAACACAATTAGGGAAGGATGTGCTGCCCTCAAGTGGCTGGGGGACCTGGGATCCTGCCACAGAGGGGGATTCCAAACCTCACATCCCCTGACCCAGGCCAGAAGACCAGGTAGAGTCCAAGGACCCTGGGGTGGCCCAATGGCAATAAAGGTCAAAAGGAACTAGGGATCTGCCTGGACCCTCAATCCCCTACTCTGAGCAGGGCTGCATGACGAGGCCAGAGGCCATCCACAGCAATCTGCCTTTATAGGAAAACAGAAACTGCAGGCTGCCTCTGGCTCACTGAATCAGGGTGGTATTTTCATAAAGCAAGACCACTTCCTCACATTTGACCAGCAGCTCATGCGCTGACAGCACAATGGCTGGCTTGACTCAGGCCCTGAGAAATGAAATAGAAAATTCATAGCAAACACATCTTTAGCTCTTCCACATCATCAGGGGGTGCGATTCATTTCCGTCAACAAAGGGGTCTGAAATGGTGTCTAAACATGCTGAGGACTCACCTCTGTGTGAAACTCTTCAGGAAAAAGGGGATCAAATCTCATGAAGCAACTCTTCTCCCTTCTAGCCCATGGGCAATGCAAGGAACCTGCATGATACCAGAGGCTCACTTCTCTCTTCTGATGTCTTCTGGAAATGAATCATTAATGCTTCCTTCAAGGTGAAGCAGAAGCCTGCATTCCCAGCTGCACAGAAGTGTCTGAGGGCACTGTCTCCCTTAAAACCGAAGAAGAAAAACAGGTCATTAAAGAGGCATATGGATTAGAGTACATGTTCAATGATCCATCCTCCCTGGAGCCTTCCACACGCCCATCTTCCACATTCACAGAGCAATGCTTGGCCATTCTCAAAGACCAGGAGACCATGATGCTCATCACCAGGAAGTCATTAAAGGACTCGAACAGAGCAGCATGGATTGCAGAAGGTGGCACACCAAGGATCTTCAGCTCTGCTCCTACAACACAAGACCTTAACTTCAGTATTGACTTTCTGCCACCTACCAAGTACGATATTAGTGTCAAGCACAACATGCAGACATGCAAGTAGCAGGTGACACCCCACATCCATTTACAGAAGTGGGCAACATCTGCATTGGAACAAGAAAGTATCTTATCCTTACTGATAAAAATCATAAGAAACAAAGAATAAAATGGATGCAAGATTTCTCATTTCACTATTACGTAGCTGTTGGAATTCCCTATTAAAAAATACTTCCTCCAAAATAAAAAGTATCTCAGACATGTGTCAACTACTCAATGGATGACATTTTAAAACTATGGCCTTTACTTAATATTTATGTATGCTATAGCCCTGCCTAATGCTCTTTGAGAAAGGAGCACATAGAATTGGATCTTTGAAAACCTCACATTTGCTGATAAATATTACTGCTTATGTCAGGCATGGTGAAGTGAAAAGTGGGACTTTGGATGCTCAAAGAACACAATGTTGTGGGATTGGTGTCCCTGATTCATAGACAGTATGTGGTTTCTATGAAAGCCAGTGAGGGAGCAGGAGTAAGGAAGCTCATTGAACAGATGACCTCAGGGGATACTGGCAAGTAGGCCAAATTGAAGAACATGTTCCAGCTAACAATGGTATTTGGGCTCCTGAGCCCAGACTGGTTGTTAAAAAAGGTGCAGACAGGCAGTGTTCATGTACAAAATGTCTACCATTTAAAGGTGGGTAATTTAAATGACATCTAGTTACACATCTGAAAAAATGGTCTGCCAACTTATGAATTTCACTTTAACAACAACAAGAAAAAAAAAAACAGACAATTGTGGGAGGCCATCCTCGCACGTGATTTGACTTACTTCCCTGGCTGGGTGAGATTTGCTCAAACATAGTTGTGTCAGAGCCATTCCCCACCCTTTCCCAGGTCCGAGGGCTTGTCCATGCAGAGGCGTGCCTGGCCACTGACCTGAAGACCCAATCGTTGCCCTTGACCTTGGGATGCTGCCCCCCTTAACGTTCACTGGATGGGATTTTCCCTTGAATGTTTTATTCCCCAATAAAAGCTTACTCCCTGCATGCTCTCCCTCTCTCCCTAGTCTCTTGTGTAAACCTCGCCACCACATTAGGTGGCTAGAAGTGGGAGCTAGAAGAAGCCGTCTCAGAGCTGTGTGAAAGGTAATGAGAGTCTTGTGTCTTTAATTTAAAACTCACTAGCAATTTCTTATGAACTGAACCTTCTTTCATGAAGCTCGAGCTGGTCGCAAGGCAGAAACAATGAGACATATAAAGATAAAACCTTGTCTTCACCAGGACGCCTAGAAATAGGTTTTATTTGGCTCATGCAAATAGCTTTCAATAGAAATTCTGATTTCTGAATGAACCCATTTAATTTTATAATGCACAGATCACAAGTCTTTCTTTACAGAATATTCTCTTCTTCCTCTTAAAGCCTCACATAGAAAATGTCTCACAGGACATCTGAGGGGAATGACCCAAAGGATGAGAGAATGCCTGGAACCGTTCTCAAATGTGCCCATATAGCCTAAAGTGTAAAGGCATCTAATTGTTATCTAAAACAATTATGAACCTATTTGATCCATTATTAATAAATATCACCACTTTACCACTTGAAGCAAATCACAGAAAATTGGAAACAGATGATCATTGGCTTTGATACCTTTACTTCCATTTCATTACCCAGAGATGATCAACTCTATACTTCAAATGATGCAAATTTATTACAGAATGCCTAAGATCCTGAGGATATATTTTGGCTCAGCCCATGGTATTGCTTCATTATTTTATTATTTTGTAAGTAATAAAATGTAACTTCATGTTGGATAATATATTCAAGTCATGAAAATATCATCCAACATCATTCTTCTCATTAGCCCAATTTCTCTGCATGCTCACTTACTCTTTAGGAATTTTACTAATTATTTGAAGGTTCTAGAGGACCTGTTAGACTCCTAATGGACAAACAATCCAACATACTCCAGGGTATGTAAGGGTGCCATAAGAAAATAAGGTCAGCCTACAGCAATGGGCAGCTGCCTGCCCCAGGGTGGGAGGAGCCCTGGCCATGGCACCAGGGCTGCTGGGCAGCAGAAGCCTCCACAGCCCTGCAGGGAGCCTGGAGCACAGCTCTGCAGAACCATCCTCAGCCCTGGACAGATGCACATGAGTTCCCATCACAGGCTAGAGTGACAGTCCCAGGTGCATGCCTGTCATGCCAGCCACCAGGGAGGCTGAGGAAGAGAAACCTTCGAGGTCAGCCTTGGCAACTTGACCCCGTGGCAGAGGGGAAGAGGTTTACAGGGGTCTCTGAGGGTGTAGCTCAGGTAGGTCACTTGCCTAACAGGCTCAAGGTCCTGGGTTCAATCCCCAGAACCACACATACACCAAAAAGTGACCTTGGAACATGGTTTAAAATGATGGGTCAGGTACACAGAAGGAACAGGAGAGGGTTTTTAAAGCGAGGACTTAAAACAAAATCCACAGGTGCGACAGGAAAACAAAAGGACACAGAGTCAGTGAGACCTGAAATACCTGGGCGGGTCTGTCTTTTAACCCGCCTCCTGCCTCCAGGTCACACTGGGCTCCTCCATTGGCCCTCTTCTCTCCAGGGGGCCTGCGGATGGACCAGGCCACCTCTTCTCCTCTGAGGTCCAAGGCGCAGGCCACACTGCTGAGGCCACCACATCCTGAACAGGACCCTGCAAATCAAAACCCATCAGCTGTGACCAGCAGCTCCGCTGAGGAAAGCCCTTAGGTGAGAACCAGGACAGCGGGGTCGGGCGGTGGGCGCTGTGGGGACCGCCCTGGGCTCCAGGGGACAGGCAACCCGGGGCCGAGGTTCCAGGGCGGCGTCAGAGTCCTCCTGGGGTCCCAACCTCCTGTGGGCGTCTAGACCTGGGCCGCTCCGGGCCAGCTCACCTTCTCCGCTCCTGGATCCCAGGAGCTGGACCCACCACACCAGGAGCTACAGCCCCGCCTCCAGGGCACTACTTCCGGGCTCCTCCCACACCGAGCTGTGGGGGACCAGGCTCCAAGTTCCCGCCCTGGCATAGGCCCCGCCCCCGTCTCCCTGGGGAAGGTGGGGCCCTTGGAGCCCTGCCAGAGGAGCTGTCACCTCAGCTGGTGAGCCAAGGCGGGACAGCAACTAACTAGAGTCCTCACCTGTCCCCAGCTTCCTAGGATTGAGGCCTGTGGCTGCAAAAACGAGATCCAACTATATGCTTTCCTATAAGAGACTCACTTTTACACTCAGAAGTTATAAAAGAAATCTTAATTTTATAAATTAATCCTCTATTTTAATTAACTCCAGAGTTTTAGAACAATTATCCTAGGGGCCACATTCAGGCTTCCAGCTGGCTGGAAGGAAACGGTGATCGTGACCCTGGGCTGGCCTGAGCGAGGGGATCCCCGTTCCTGAGCTTCCTGGGAACTGGAGCAGCACCTTGCCCACTGTCCAGAAGCATCAAGGCATGGTGCAGGCCAGTTTCCCCCACTTCCAGGTGGGAGCAGCCTCAGCCCTCTTTGAAGCCACTCAGGTTCCCATGTCTACTCCTGACCTAGGAGCCAAAGACTGGCAGCCTCAGTGCCCCATGTGCACCCAGCAGTCATGCTGCGACTCCAGAGGCTGTTCTGCCCCAGGCCCCCATGGCCTGTGTTCCAGCTGCTGCTGAGTAACAGTGGTCGCTGTGCTGTGCAGGGGAAGGCTGAGCCCTCCTTCCTTCCTTCCTTCTCACCCCTCCTTTGCTGTTTGATGCCCACCTCCCTGTTCATCTGTCTGGCAGGCTGGGCACTCCCACAGTGGGCACGCCTTTCCTTCTGGCACCTTCCCACTCCATGAGGCAATGCTGCTTACCTGTTTTTTTTTTTTAAATTCCTTTAGAGAAACCTCCTGATTTTTCCAAACCTAAGATGGCCAGAAAGTTCTGTGTCACCAAAGGTTACCTGAGTTGAAGAAGTAAGAACATATCCTCTTGACCTCACACGGGGACCAGCAGTCTCTGGTGGCAGAGGTGCTGTGATTGGGGTGAATGGGCCTCAGGTAGGCCATATCCTATTTATTTTTAGCAATAATATAACAGCATTAAAAGAGAGGAAAAGAATGCATCAAGGAGAGTAACTAAGAACAGAGTAGGGACAAAGAGCATGAGAAGAAGATTAACATTAAACAGGGATGAGAGGTGGGAGGGAAAGGGAGAGAGAAGGGAAATTGCATGGAAATGGAAGGAGACCCTCAGGGTTATACAAAATTACATACAAGAGGAAGTGAGGGGAAAGGGAAAAATAATACAAGGGGGAGAAATGAATTACAGTAGGGGGGTAGAGAGAGGAGAGGGGAGGGGAGGGGAGGGGAGGGGGGATAGTAGAGGATAGGAAAGGCAGCAGAATACAACAGACACGAGTATGGCAATATGTAAATCAATGGAAGTGTAACTGATGTGATTCTGCAATCTGTATACGGGGTAAAAATGGGAGTTCATAACCCACTTGAATCAAAGTGTGAAATATGATATATCAAGAACTATGTAATGTTTTGAACAACCAACAATAAAAATAAAAAAAAGAAAAAAGAATGCATCAAAAAGGCAAAGGGAAGTCCATTTCTAGCACCGCCACACACACGTGCACGTAGCTTCCTTCTACAGGCCAGCGCTTCTTGGTGCTCAGAACTCAAGAGTTAAAATTCGGAGCTTCCCCTCCCCTAAGGGGCTGAGAACCTGATCACTGCAAATTGAACCCTTTGTACAAGAGCTCCAGAACGAGAGAGGTAATTCCTATTTAACCCTGAGAGAAGGCTAAACAATATAGAGCACTAAGTTAGATCTGAAACAGCTCCAGAGTCAGAAAGCCAAGCCTTGGGGAGCCTGAGACACCTGTGTGCTCCCTGCCACGATGACAGCGCCCCCTAGCCTGTCCCAGCCCAGACAGCTCGCTGAACAGTCTGCTGGGCCCCAGTGCAGGACCCTGGAGCTCTCTCCAGGGAGCAGGGGTCTGCCCAGCTTCATCCGCATTTTCAAGGTCTCTTGACACCCACAGGCTACACTCATGTAAGGCTGTGGGCTGGGGCAGCTAGGGCCCTAGGGGACAAAGGGCTCTGAGACAAATACTGTGCTTCCTGCTCTTGGCGCTGCTGCTCCACTGTTCTGTGCTCGCTGGCGTCCTGGAAAGACCCCTCGTGTCTCCTGGGAGCAGAGACATGGCTGAGCCAAGGTGGAGCTGGTAGGCAGGGCAGGTGGGGCTGGAGGTGGATGCTCCTTGGAAAGAGAGGGGAGGGCTGCAGGTGCCACACTCGCTCCCTTCACTCTGTAGGTAGCAGGATGGGTGGTGAGGATGCCCAGTTGGGTCAGTCCTGCCTTTGCCCCTCCAGGTGCTCAGGCAGGGCAGCAACATCCTAAAGTTCACATCTGGCCCCTGACCTTGACCTATGTACACCGCAGCCCATGGTCCATGGCTTTGGAAAGGCCTAGGGCCTCTGGTTTCACTGCCATGGCCTGCTGTCGGTGAGCCAGCCTGTCCCTGGGTCACAACAGCAGGGTGCCCAAACCCACCCTTAGCATCACCAGGGACGCACACGGCAGGATCTCGCCATGTGCAGAGGCAATGCCAGGACAGCCCAAGTCTGGGTAAGGGGCAGGGGCGGCAGCAGCAGGGCTCCTGAGAGGCATGCTCTGATACCAAAGGTCTGCGTGCCCGTGTGCACTACAGTCAAGCGAGAGCCTCAGTCCCTGAGGTTGGGGACAAAGACCCAGGGCCCTTCTTAGTAAGCCAACACACAGAAGAGTGCTCCTAGTTTCATCCACCCCCTGCACCACAGTCAAACCTGACCTTGAGATGGTTAAGGGACTTAAAAGCTAGTATCTGGAGCCACAGAAACTGCCGGAAGCGCTGTGCTGACAGGGCTGCGGGGGTGCCCTGGGCTCCCAGAGGAGCGGCTGGCAGCAGCAGCAAGAGGGAGAACTAGGCCCCATGGGTCCGGCTGGCCCTGACAAAGACCGCTACTGTGCTGCTTCTCCTCACACTGGGAAAAAAACACAATTTTTCTGAGAAAAGATTTGCCAAAAAAGGGCCACGAATATCCAGGAAAGAAAAAAGAGGCAGGGCAGGTAAAGAGAGATTAATCCCCAGGAGCACATTATTAACAGTTACTGAAAGACTCAACACCTGTGTGTGATGACAAGCACCTGTCAGCTCTGGAGAAGGAACAGGGGATATTTAAAGCAAGGCCCTGACCCAGGGGCGGAAGCCACCACTCAGTCTGCTTCCCCTGCTGCTCCCCAACCTGCATCAGGCTCACCGTCTCCTGTCCCCTGTGTGACCTGGAGGAAGGCCCTCTCATCCCTCCAATCGGTTAACATCTGTTTTAAATTCCTCAATCCTCTTCATTTGAACAAATTTCAGGAAATGGCAGCATGTATCTACCTGATGTGCACTGACATTTATTTGGATATAAAATAATTATGATATAGACAATTATAGCCAACACCATTGTGTTTCCCTATAGCCACGGACTATAAATATGGACTAAGTGTTTTATATACTTGATGTCAATTAAACCTCATTACAGCTGGAGGGAATTGACATTGCTATTATCCCCATTTTAAAGAGGCAGCCACTGAAACCCTGAGAGAAGGTTACATGACTACAGGGGATCCAGTGAGAACTGAAAGCTCTGGGATCTCCCCAGGAAAAGGCAAATGAAACCATGGTGAGAAACTGCTGTTCCCTTTTTAAACTGGTCTAAACAGAAAAATCATATCATATGCTGCCAAGAACACGGAATCACTGAAACCCGTGCACAGAGAGGGGGAGAGGGTCAATGGCACAGGCGTTCAGGGAAGCAGCCAGACCAACACCAGATTTAACAGCAAACCCTCTGCTAGGCTGTCCTACTTGAGATGTAGGTAGCCTCACATCCACACACGCAGAAACGTGTATGCAAATATTTAGAGCAGGTTTATTTATAGTTACCCAAACCTAGAAAACCCCAAATGACCACCAACTAGAGGATGATAAACACATGGTGGCATGTCCATGAAATGCAGCAGTAACCATTTAGAATGAACAGGAACAAATCACTAACAAAGGCAACAGCGCGGACGAGCCTCGGATGTATGATGGTCCAAGACGCCAGACTCAGAGGCTGCAGGCCGCAGGCCGCATGAATCCACCTACGGCATCTGGGAAAGGCCAAAGTACTGGGGAAAAAAACTGAGGAGTGCTTCCCCAAGTCCAGAGCTGGGAGCTGACAACAGAGGGACACAAAAGAACCTTTGAGAGCAAAGGGAATATTCTTTGGATTGTGGTGATTGTCACGTGATCGGTACATTTGTCAAAACTCCAGAAACTGCAACCCCCAAATCATAAATTTTACTGCATGCAAGTCAAACCTAAATAAACCTAACATAAAAAAAAAAGTTCATACTGTAGTAACTTGGCCACATCAGTGTTTATAGCAGCTCAATTCACAGTAGCCAAGCTACAGAACCAACCTAGGTGCCCTTCAACAGATGAATGGATGAAGAAAATGTGGTATCTATACACACAAGAGAGCATTACTTAGCCTAAAGAAGAAGGAAACTAGCATTTGCCAATAAATGAATGAAACTGGAGACTATCATGCTAAGTAAAATATGCTAGTCAGTCCCCAAAAACCAAAGGCCAAATGTTCTCTCTGATATGCAGATGCAAACGCACAATAAGGGAAGAGGAGGGGAGAGAAGAAGAAAAGTTCATTGGATTAGACAAAGAGTGTGAGGGGGAGAGAGAGGGGCTGGAAATAGGAAAGACAGCAGAATGAGTGGGACGTCACTTTCCTGTGTTCATATATGAACCCACGACCAGTGGAACTCCACACTATGTACAACCACAAGAATGGGAAGTCCCACACCATGTATGTAGGATATGTCAAAATACATTCTCCTGTCCTATAAAACCAAAAAGAACAAGTAAAAAAAGATTTCCCTGAAGATAGGCCCAGGCATTGGTAAGTCTCATTTGTTCAAAAGTAGCTGAAGGATTTATTACCAAGTCTGTCACTTGAGCTAAGTGGTAAAGAATAGTAAATGATGCTAAGCTTTATTATTTTTCTATTTCTCTTCTGCTCTTTGGCAAAAATAATTAATGGGGGAAAAAGTAACTGACAAGAGACAGCCAAGCAAGGGGGACCCAAGGCAGATGCGACCTGGGGCCAAGTGCCCCGCGGTCACTGCCCGGGAAGCGGGACGCACCTGAGCATGCTCCATGACCTTTGGGTGAGAGACCTCAGTTTCACCAGGAGTTGAGGCTGCCTCCGCATGGTCATCATCTGCTGGAAAACACTGCCTTGCGCTGTCAAACAGAAACAGACCCACAGCTGTCAGCGCTCGGAACGGGTAAGACTATTTGGTAAGACTATTAAGTGACAGGTCAGCACAACTGGTGGTTATAGCAGGCAGGAGGCGCCCACATCCCTCCGGCTGTCAGAAGAGACCTGGCGGTGACAGACACCTGCGGCCTCCCTACAGCACCCCTGGCCACTAGGGCAGATGGCCGCAGCAGCACGCAGGGAAAGGGGGAAGGGCACATGCGGCCCCAGAAAGAAGCACCTACACCCCAAACCCCAACTCCTTCCTGTTCCAAGCAGGAGAGAGCCTGCCACTGGGGCAGCAGCCAGGGTTGGTGTCCTGGACCACACAAGGACGGGAGGGCTGAAGCGTGCGAGGGGGCTCCAGCCATCAGCCCACAGCTCCCCGAGGGAGGGCCCATCTGTGCTGCCCTCCACTCCCTTCCCTGGTGTCCCCTGGCCAACAGACATACTGACGGGTGCTCCATCTTCCTGGAGGGTGGCTGGAGGGTGAGGTGGCATGCATGTCACGATTTCAATGCCTACACGCCCTGACCCTGAAATGGGCCATCTCTGAGGCAGCCGGCTTCACTCACTCTGTACCTGCCACAGCATCAGCTCAGCGTTCAGCGACAGAACTAACGCAGGGCCCCATTTCTCACGATTTTCAACATTATAGTCTTACATGTGCTACCAAAATAACAATCACTGAGATAAAAATGACTAAGATCACATCACCAAATGGCACATCTTAAAACATGGGAATCCAAGTAGAAACTGTCATGCTTACTGGAATATGGCTGCCTTCTCTGAAGCCTCTGCCATTTGTTTCATCTTTAAGGAAAAGGAGGTGCCACGGTTTGGATCTGAGGTGTTCCCCAAAGGCCCACAAATTAAAGGCCTGGTCACCAGCCTGTGGCACTGAGGGAGAAGGTGTGGGACCTTTAAGAGATGGGCCTTATGGGAGGAGGCTAGGACACTGGTCAGTTGAAGATACTGGACCCCAACCCTTCCTCTGAGTCCTGGCAACCATGAGATGAACAGGCCTCCTCTGCCATGTGCTCCCACCATGATGTCACAGGCTCAAAGAAACGGCCAAGCAATCATGGACGGAAACCCGTGAAGCAAAATAAACCTCTTTCTTCTGAAGTTGATTATCTCAGGTACATTGTCACAGTGACGGAAAGCTGACAGAAGGCAGCGCACCACTGCAGTACCTCTTCTGGACACTGAAGGGTCCACTTCAACACCTTTTCATAAGGAGTGCCACCATTCAAGAAGAGCTCGTAAGTCCTGTGAAGGAATAACATACTATGATGGCTGCGCATGGCGGGCATTCCGTAGACACCTGAACCAGAAGTGAAACATTTTTAGCACAAATGTATTCATTCTAATTATGTCTCATTGATGGATGAGAATGACAGTGTTGACCCTTCCATGGGGTGTCATCTCAGCAAAGAGACTCTGTCCCAAGCATCAACACAGAAAATGTATTTATATGAAAATGAGAAAGATTTTTGTTATTAAGATGGGCCTGAGGCTGTAGCTCAGTGGTAGAGCACCTGCCTTGCACACGTGAGGCACTGGGTTCGGTCCTCAGCACCAATAAAAATAAACAAATAAAAATAAAGATGTTTTGACTTGAATGACTTGTTAATAGCAAGTAATTACTGTTTTTAAATGTGTTGAATCAATATTTAAAATTAAGCCATTATGAATTTATATGATTTTTAAAATAAAACAGTAACATAGATCATTGTAAAATGTTGGAATGGGGGCTGGGGGTGTGGCTTGGAGGTAGAACACTTGCCTAGCATGCGTGAGGCACTGGGTTCGATCCTCAGCACCACATAAAATAAAAAATAAAAATATTGTGTCTACCGATAACTAGAAAATAAATATTTAAGAAAAATGTTGGAATGGCATAGACAGGACACGTAAAAAGTGAAAAATTCCTCTGTCCTTCCCCCTACTTCAGTAAGTCTCCTGCCCTGTCTGTCACCCACCCTGCGACTCCCTGTGCCTCACAATACATATCAGAATGCTTTCCTATCGACCGAGCTCCACCTTCTAGGAAATAACTGGGACCTCACTTTGCCAAGGTGGAATTTTGGATGTTTCCTTATTTTTTTCTTCTAAGTATAAGTGAAAACCCTGAACATATTTTTTAAAGAATCATAAGAAACTTGAGTTTCTGTATTCACTCCTGATAATGGGGCGCCCCTCCTGCTCCGGCTAGGATGAAATTAGAAACTAGGGTTCAGTGGTAAGGAGGCTGTGCAGGGCAAGTTATCCAAGTTAATCCTCACCAGGAGCTTGTGGGGTAGAAATTATTTCCCCAGATTAAAGGTGGGGGAATTTGGACACTATGGCGCATACCTCCTGTTATACAGGCAGTGTGGGACCCAGCACCCTGAGTTTCTGTAATGACAAATTTAGAATCTTGATCACCATCCTCCCTACTGCTTGTCCATCTGTAGCCCTCTGTGAATGTCCTGTTTATATCCTAGACTTAGATCTTTATTTTCCCCATTTAAAAATTCAGATGAGCTGGGTGAGGAGGCACATGCCTATGATCCCAGTGACTTGGGAGGCTGAGGCAGATGGATCACAAGTCAAAGCCAGCCTCAGTAACTTAGTGAGGTCCTACGTAACTCAGCGAGACTCTGTCTC